>NW_028259154.1:21276000-21595000 GCF_977971745.1 Zootermopsis nevadensis | reverse complement strand
AGAAATCGTCATTAAGTGAACTAAGAACAGATCTATCACGAATACTTGCACGATTTGATACTTCGACATTTTAAATTGAACCAAGCCATTGCAAGTTCTTACGTTTCTTTAAAGACGTGTAATCTAGTTTTCTGTGTATAACTGAACGACTACTTGTCAAAGTGGCAGATAACTGAGGATAATTTGTTTAATGTAGTGCACAGCCTTAGTCAGGTAGTGCAGAATGCTGTGTTTAAGAAATGCCATCGCATATCCCAGCTTCTCAGTTTTAATGTTTTGCATAACAGTTATGATTATAATGTGTTTAATTCCTGTACCAATTGCCAGACATTTCTAAGTTCTGAAGCAGTTCCTCTCTTATGACGGTGAAATATTTCTGTAACAAATGTAGTTCCAGAACGAAAGTGTTTGTCAAAACTAAGTAGCCTCTTTTCTAATGATTTTGCTGTTTGTAATAAACCTGGCACCGGAAACATCCCAACATCCCTCAGTGCAACTTGTCGTTTTACATCCACACTGAATGAAAACGTCGGTGGTAATTCCGAATACGGTCTCTGGTAGGCTCCTCTTTTGGCATATTTTGACGAAACTACAGAATCAACGCCTTTTGCTTGTTAACTTACATAAGAGATTCATGTTATAAGAGTTCCCGAGCAACGAAACTCCGGTAGCTTGAATATTAATACATTTTGATTTCAGACTACTCGTAAGAATTTAATAAAATATGCTATTTTTGAACTTGTCTTTTCAGTTTATGGTGTTAATATTGCAGTATTAACATACGTAGGAGAATGACTGCCGCGTTGGTTTCGTGTTTGTATTGTAAGTTATAATATATGGAGTAATAAGACACAGGCCAAAAGCAATTTTAAAAAGTTCAAGTTCGACGACATTCCTTTCACATTCGTTTAATTAATTGATTCATTACTAAACACCCTACAATTCGTGAGAAGCGTCGTTGAATAAACCACAAATAAATTATTTTATGCATTGTACACAGGAAAAAGTACAAATGAATTTGCGTAATACACAGAGCTGACATTTCCCGGACATGTTTCGAAAGGATAACAAATGCTTTTCTCTGTAATAAAAAAAACACAGTGCTTACCACAGTATCAACGCAGCTCTTGGGGGAAAAGAATGCTGTCATACATATGCCATCAAAGTGTCATTTTCAGAACAAAGAAGCGAATGTTTTCCACTAATGACAATTCGCAAGAGGGATTTCAAAGGATTATAATATTCCCAAATGATTAAATTTAATACAGAGTTGTTAAATCGCTTGGTTTTAAAATGAATTCTTAATATGAACTTTTAATTAATGTATTTGTGTAGCCTCCAGTTATTGCTGAATACGTTCATATATCGTATTAGTCTAAACTACACGGACTCATGGCTTCCTTGGAGCTGTTCCGATAATCGCTTTTTCTTGTTGAAATTTATTGACAGCCTGGGTTTCAGTTGTGTTCCTAGATTATTTGCACAGCCAAAGTTCGCAAAAGCCAAAGCCAATGGCGTTGCGGGTTTGTGTGTCATTTAATACGCCAAATTTCATCACCGTCTACTGAAAATCACAAGAAATTTAGATTCTGTATATAAAAGTGTTACATATTTATTAACCTGTAAAATTTAACTGAATACGATTGTTAGCGAAATTTAACAGTAATTTCAAGTAATGGCGGTAAAATTATTTTCATCAAATGTTACGATGATTTTTGGAGGTCCCAGGTTCAAGTCTCTGCCTGGATGCCGGTTACACTCTCGTCGCCCTGATGATGGACGTCTTAAACGTAGGCAAACTTCTGCCAGACTACACGACGCCACAACTCATAAGCCTCGCCGACGTTAAAACCTGAAATCCTACACGCCAATCCATTGATCGATTAGGATGTTCTGAAACCCACGTCTCGTCTGTCACAAACACTCCAGATCCCGCCTTACGAAAGAAGCATCAGACGATACGGGAACTCGGCTAATATTTAGGTTGTTGCTATGAACCAGAATGTTTGCTGCTTCCATTATGTAAACTCGTGTTACATAATGAAAGTAGCAAAATTTATGCAATGTCCTGTTCCATTTTTAATGAACTACGGTTTCCCTGTTTTCACATTATAGTTAACATTTCATAACAAAACTGTACTCTTTGATTGACACTAACTCTTACGACGTCTACGGTCCGTGTACATATAATAACAGATCCTGCAAAACATTCAAACGTCACATCTGAACTTTATTTAAATTCAGTCTGGTTTCGGTCACCAGTATTTGTATTGCATTTGTCATATATTCTATGGCAGCTTTGGGGGAAAAATCTCATTTAGCATGCATGGATTATTTTAGCTGTTCAGCCCGATACTGACATCGATTTGTGAGAGGATTATAGTGTGTTTTAAGTAAAGATTTATATGTTTCATTCGGTTCTAAATAAAACTATCTGATTTCTTACAAACTTCTTTTACGGTACACTATAAAGTCTGGAGAAGTTTACACAAGTATAGCATCTACTAATTTAAATTCGTATAAAATCTTGTGTTATGGACCAATATTTTTGTTTCTTTTAGTATCTACTCATGTGACTCAGTGGAACAATGCCCTTCATTAGAAGCTAGTTTATTAAATATATTTACCGCTTTTATGGACCGTGTTTGTAAGAACCCACCCCCTGCCTTTATCCTGATCAGAGTGAATTAAATCCACACAATCACACCCTGTTTATTCTTAAAATTTTAATATTTTCATAGCAACTTCATGGTTTCCCACTCATATTCAGTGTGTATTTCTCGTATCTCCCGTGAGTGTTACTTGCCCCATTCATCTCACCGTCCCTTACTTGTTTACCCTACAGATCATATTGTGCAGTTTCTTCTATCTTCTTACGTCAAAATATGCAACACCATTTTTTCTAACTTTCTCAGAATGACAGAGCAAATTCCACACCTGTGGAAAACGAGTAAATTTATTATTACGTGTACTTTAATCTACGATATTATGTAGGAACATGAAGAAAAATATTCTGAATTAAATTATACCAATCTTTCGGACCCTGAGTTTTTATTAAAGTAGTCAGAACGTATAAAAAAAAGTTCGACGTAATGTAAAATTAAAACATTAATTCCACTTACGTTGCATTCGTACGTCATATTTGGAAGTTACTCTGTTGTACATTTGTTAGAACGAACATTTACGCCGTATTATAACGTGGTTTAACATGTTTTTTTGACTGTATGGATAATAAGAGCTTCAGTTGTAAAGACAATCGAGAATTATAAATTTTAAAGGATCTCTCTTAGTCACTTTCAGGTAATATCGCAGCATTTATTAGAAGGGACTCGGAAAAGTAGTAAATGTATAATAGCTGGTGTTCGGGCCGTTGATTCAATCCTGTGCGACGTTGGGTAACTGAAATGTTGAAAGTGAGATCCAAGAATTGTGGCTTATTAACTGCAATGTCATTAGACATAGTGTCAAGTACTTACTGCTGAATACGCTGTGTGTAAATGTGGTAAATATTTAAGCGAGTAGTATTATTATTTGTCAATAAATAGTTTGCAGTCATTACAACCTGATAATGTTGGAATGGCAATACATTTACTGCGTGACAAAAATCCATACTGCACCGTAATTATATAGTATCTACATGAAATAACAAAGAAAACATGGAATTACATTGTAGCTCAACCTTGCCAGATGTATCGACCCATTGTTATGTATGCTTTGAAGTATTATGGCCCTCGGTAATTTTTCATTCGACCGGGTATTAGAGAAACACACTTATTCGCCTTTCAGGTCAGTAGCACGATAGACGTTTCTTGAATATTTGTAAAATAATAATCCGGCCAAAAATTGATATTTTAATCATGATTGTTTGTATTTTATTGTCAAAATTGCAGTTTAGGTGTTTGTTATCTGTCAGTTACAAGTTTTCTTCTTAAATTGTTTTGTATCTTAAACAGTTTCAGTGTATGGTAACTGTGTGATCTCAAAAACATTTGTTTCGCTAACTTTCATTTATAAGCAAAACTGTGTTTACGGTGTCAACTTCCGTATGTAGACTATTACTCCTAGTAAATTTTAAAATAATGGAACAGATTTAATTTAACTACATATGTAACACAGATATTGGGATGTTTCGAATGTTTATGGTTGTACGTAAACGTATCTTAACGTAGAATCTAGAAGTTATTCATAAAATATGCCAGTTTTGTTAAAATTTCTTTTGGTTTAGAACCTGAAATAACAAAATGGCAGCCTGTTTGGCCTATATTCAGCTTTTGGATCTTCAGCAATAACTAATGAATTTCGGCTGGAAATGTGAAATTTGATATGGAAAAACTTAAAGAACTACAAACTTTTATTTGTTTAAATCTTGTCAGTCTAATCACAATAAAATTCCTATTAAATATTAAAATATTACTATAATTAACATTTAAATATTTAAAATATATTAAATGATGTTCTCTATCGAAATGTTCGATTTACATTAGATCATCACTTTTTTACACGACATTTTTCAGTTCTAAAAGAACCATCTTCAGGTGTATAAAATTGTATAAACTTAAATATAATTTCTTAAATGCAACTTTTAGTCAGATGTTTATCAGATTTCAAATGATGTTTTCTTCCAGATTTTATTTTATTGTATTTTTTATATCGTATTCGAAGTTGTTCTGTATATTTAAATGTTAATTATAGTAATATTTTAATATTTAATAGGAATTTTATTGTGATTAGACTGACAAGATTTAAACAAATATATATTTATCACAATATGACGCAACTTTATCATCTTACAAACTTTTATTTAAATATTTGTGTGCCAAAATATCTTGCTCGTCCATGGTCTATTACCTTGTTGAAACGCAGTTATACAAACCTTAAAAATGGACCTTGTGTGTTATTTATCAATGGTATCCAAGACAGCGTAATTTCACACCTTAGGTAAGTTTGGTCATTAACATCTACTTCTCGGACATCAGGGTAATGTCAGATGCCGCTGTGAAGTATTTATTTGTGTGTATCATCCATATTTTTCACTCGAATTCTGAATAGTGTAACTGGAGCTACCTCATTCTCCTTTCATGACGCGAATTTTCGAAATAGTTTTATTATTCATAGAATTCTCTTTCCCCAGTCCCATCTACACTGAGCAGGTGACGAGAAATTTCTCTACGTATTCTATTCTTCACTACATATACGCCTGCAATATGACGTGAAATGCCATCACGAACTGTGGTTTCATACTTTGTTCAAACTTTTCTGAATGAATGTTCGAAGTAGTTCTTTCCACGGTAAGCGCTGAAATACAGCGAAAGAAGCAGTCCGTACTTATTCAAATGCATTTGTATTTCACTTAGGCTTGACAGTTCTGACTCAATAAAACTTCCTTGTTTCTGTCGAATAATTTACGAATTCTAAAACTTAACGGACTTGAGCTCTTTTGTTTTCCAGACAGGGGACATATAAGTAATGTCCATTTTAAATGAGGCATTTTTTTTCAGAACATGTTTCTAGTAACCAGATGTGACAAAAAGCTTGAGAAATTTATAAACAATATATAAGTTTCTGCAAAACATACACCTTACATTTCAAATTCTTCAAGTATGCGTTCTCCATGTAGGAACGTAATTTATATAAAAATTTCACACTCATGGTGCGGTCGACATGTCTCGGGGATGATTAACCGAAGTATCCGTCATACTTGAAGGAAGAGATGTGGCAGTCCCACCGAGAAATTCGCCCTCACCAGCTCTTGTAACGCAGCCGGGGGACAAACTGCTTCCCGACAATCATACAAAGAGCTGTAAGCGGTCTGATAAAATTGTCTAACCGATTCCGTCTAAGGCCTAAACCTTTGTCCTGATTTCAACTTCCCGTTTAGTTTCAGGATCAAGTTTTATTTTTCTTCTGTGCTTACAAACAAAGATGTCGCTCTTCGTATGTTTCTTTCCACTCTGATTAAACGCAAAGTAGCCCCGATTACTAAGCATCGCACCATGAAGGTCTGTAGGAGGTGTGAAGACAAGACCCCATGCATTATATTACGTCTTGCCTCAGGGTGCATATGAGCTGTGTGTTCATCTTCCAGTCTGTTTACCCCCGGGAAATAAACTTCGAGCTCGAATCGGATACGAGGATGGGCTGGCCTTGGTCGGTCTTGATGTGCCTATCGTTGAGAAGGATCTCAGTTCATGCTAGAAATTTCAGTCCGCAGTAAATCGGTAAGCTGACAAATATATTCCGTCTTTGAAAAGTACAAACACGATATTTTATCAAGAATCGAAAATAAATGTTTGATCATTGCTCGGACGATTATGTGCTATAAATTCTTCAAGATAAGAAGTAACAAAAGAAATTTATTTTAAATGCCGGGTACCATTTTGACGCTTTATATGAGTCTATAGAAAGACTTCTACAAACATTTATGATTCTGGGAGAATTAAAACCTGTAACCACCATGCACAGACATTAGGCTGTATTGCTATCGAGATGAATTTTGAAAAATATTTAAGTAAATGTATCAGTGTTTTATTTTATCAGAATCAGATAGTGGGTTGGGTTAATTTGTTTCTTGGTTATCCGGTTTGTGTTATATAGAGGTTTCAGCGGTGGTTTAGAGTTTCCTGTACCTACCTTTATGTCTTATTAGTAAAGATTGTCGACGTTTATATAAATGTGTTTCCATCGCTGTGTTACACTAAGCAGAATCTACGAGGTGTTGTTTGGTTTCTTAGCTGTTTAATTAGGAATTTAATGAGTTAATAAATTAGTTATACAGTGACTTAGATCGTTTCAGTTAATTTGAACTCAACCCGTTTCAAAAATGCGGAAAATAACTAGTAAGTTATCACTCTGCCTTGAGTGTGAAGATTGTGTTGCTTCCAGTCTACGCTCAGAATCTGCACGGCAAATACCCCACGTCCAATTAGCCTTTGGATGGTGTAACAAACTTTAAATAGCACATAATCAATACCTCTATTACTCATAAGCACTTGTCACTTTGTGCACCTGCCGTGTTAGGAATGCTAAGTGAACGTGATCAAGCGAGAAATTATCTGCGGTTGCAAAGTGCTCCACAGCTCAAATTCATAAGTCTCACGTATTTTAATTTAAGACAAGACTTTAACACGTTGAAACCTGTTTATAAAAGGCCAAAGACGTAGTTTCTAAATGTACTTGTGTTGTAGTTTCTTTACATAGTGCGTTGTTGATAACAGCAGTAACGTTTTTGTGCTGATATTTAACTACCTTCCTCACCTAAGACATGGCTCTAAGAGAAAAGGTAGAACGAGCAGGTGACTTACTCTTACAAGTACACTTGACAAGTAGAAAGCTTGCTTCTGTTTTACTTCACTTAGCTACAAAGCACTTATCAAAACTAGACTTCTCAAGTTAACAATGTCAAGTCTACCTCACATTTTTTTTCTCTCGTGCTTGTCGAGAGAGAAACTGACGAGAAGTGACTTAGATATCTCCCCGACATCACATGCAAGAAAATTGAATTGTCGAACAGCTAGCCAGTCAGTTTGGCAGACAGTTGAACTGAGATGGCCAGACAAAATTTACACCGATGTGTTGTAACAGAGGTGCTGTCAGTTACACTTGCCTGTTGAAATAGGCCTCTATAGTTTGTATTGTGATTAAATTTAACGTTTATTCTATCGAAATAAGAGTGACACTGAAAATTATTGCTACTTTTACACTTTTCCAATTCGATATTTAAAATTTGGCATAAATCACTGGATTTATTGATGTTTATTTATTGTAAATATGACTTATTCCCCTAAAGTTACTCAACATCACTATCTGTAACACTGCACTAGGCGTATTAATAAATTATTTGTCTCGTTATTTAAATAAGGATGACATTAAAATGTTTGAAGAAAAAGTTTTATTTCGTAATAATGGTTATGTTTCTTGTTATTTAGGTATTGTTTCATGTGTGGTTTAATGAGTATAATGTTTATCAATTACCTGTTACTTCCTCAATCTCGATACTAAATATTCTCTTGAGCGCATGCTTCTCAAACACTTAGTTATAGTATCTTAAGCACTGTGGTATAATTTCCTTAAGTTAGATTAGTGCTGAGTAGATGGTAAACTGTGTAATTCATACTCACCGCTGTGAGAACCTCAAGTCTTACATAATTCATATGTTGTTTCCGACAAGTAATGCGGATAGTAATCAATCTGTGTGATTGATTGGTGAGTAGGTTGCAGTTTTCCATAGGGAGATTTGGTTGATCCAATACAGCATAAATACCCAATCTAGTGCAATAAAAATCAATGAACTTAAATCAAAGGAGATGAAATCCCCAGATACTCAGATGCTCCTATTGTCACAAACAGCCCCGGGTTGGAGGACTTCAGTTGGTCGGCGATCCTAAAATGCTTATTCAACATATTCGAATTCATATTATATGTTAGTAGACTATCCCTTGGATCAGCAACATAAGAATATGTCCATCGTTCCATGGCGATGGTTCTAATGCACGGTTTACAGCTATGTTTAGAATATGTTACCATAACAAATTTCATTAGTCTCCTTCCAGTGATTCCTTAGTTACCGCTGTCACATTGAAAGCTAAAGAATATTTTAGATCGGACGCTATGTTATTTTTTCATATTGAAAAGTTACTGTAACATACACTGCGAGTTATTTTGAAGCTGCGTTACTTTGCATTAGCAAATGGCGTTTGTGTTTATCCCATCTCGAAGGTTTGTAAACACACAGAAAGTAGAAGTTCTTATAGCTCCAATAGCGTAATGTTTGAAAACACGTTCTCAGATCGCGGTCTACAAAGCTGCTGTCCTTTTTCTTTGGTGGGTTGCCGAACGTTTGGCGTGGTGGCTGTGGTGGTAACTGTAATGCATGTAACATCCCTGCCCTTTCTTATGCCACTGACTGACGTAATATCATTTGCTCCTACCCATAATTCACTTGCACAGTTGCACACATGTGGTTTTGTGTTGTAGCATTTGTCAGGCTCTGTGTGTTTTGATGGTCAGCTCAGCGGCAGATGACTATTTGTGCGTTGTAACAACGCTCTAGCGTGAAAATTACAGCCCACATCCAGGATGAGGAGAAATTTTGCACTCGTGAAGGAAGAGCAGTCTACACAATTGTCAAATTCTCCCTCTCCGTTTTAAGCGAATGGACAGAAATTGCATGCGTTGTGTTCAGAATAATTAAATAATACGAATAAATCATTAGACATTTATTTTATTCAAGAAAGCAAGGAATTGTGTTTATTTAAACGGAAATTAAATTTTATTTATACAGAATGAGTAGTATTCTACTTTACATCTCACTTTAAATATAATTATTCATATTACTGTTTATATTTGGATCAAACCCCTTTGTTTCCTATTACATATTTTTTATAAGTAATATACATAATAAGCGCTTAATTTCAATAATAAGATAAATTACGATAAGCTGCAAGCAACTTTTGTATTTATATGTCCATTAATTTAATATGTCTGTTAAATCCAATATATTTAGCGTATCATTGTAAATGATAAATACATGTGGTTGGGTGGTAGTTTATTCTCATTAAAATAAGCTTTAAATAATTTTGTTTGTACATTGCTCATCACCTGCATATGACTGTTTGAAGCTACGTAATTTAACTAAAAATACGAAAATTTAAAACCAAATATAAAAGGTAAAACTCTTCCTGTGCTTAACCACTGCTTCATGAAGTCATGTGGGAGGCATTAAAATTCTACGATTTAGGTGTGGTTAGTTCCATGCACCGCCCGCATTATTCCAGAATAGACCATTTATTTTCTACACGTTTGTGGTCTGGTGCTTAGGCAGACCAACGTTGGCATTTATGTAATGTATAATTTGAAGCTATGTCCTTACTTACTTATTTATTTTGCTTACTTACTTAATTTACTTACTTCATGGAGCTGAATTCATCCTCAGAAACCAACATTTGCTCAGCCACTTAAGAAATTCTCAGAATTTTATGGAACCCCAAGGTTCATTATCTATGTTTACAAGAGCCCGCCACTAGTCGCAATGCCCCTTCTGTACATTACGCTCTAGGATTGTTTGCTTGCATTCACTTCAGAATTTTTTATTTTCCTTTTGCTATCCAAAACTATAATTAGCATGCATGGAATGTCTACGATTTACTTACTTGTTACTAGGGTTTTATGTAGTCCTTTATCCACATTATGTATGGAACATGATGTAATAACTGCATAAAGTAAGGGTGTACCACATAAAAGGCAACCCAAAATAATTAAATTAGAAGCATGTCCACATTAAATATAAAATGTTTATGATATCTATAACATGGGAATTATATTATCTAGTAAATAAATAATCAGTGTCTAGACTAAGATGATATTTTTTTAGTTACGTGTTGACGGATTAAATTTTTTTACGTAACTATCAAGGGCTCTTATTAACGCGGTAATGAACTTTCGGGTTCCATAAAAATATGGAATTTATTGACCTGCTAAGAGACTACTAGGTTCTCAAGAAATACACTGCTCCATGTAGCTTGTTTTAAATACTTTGCTTAGTCTCCTGTTAATTTTCATTGTTTCAGATTTTTTCACGTTTTGAAATTTAATAATACTTTTCTACAATGTTCTTGGTTCGTGGAACGTGAATCAGTACTTTGGGTTTTCGAGCACGTAGAAAACGGCTTCGGAAATCTGGTATTACGTAACGCAGGTTGCAGTATTAAAGGCGAAGTGGGAGGGAAAACTAGTTTCAAAAATAGACAATGTGAAGGAACAGCTGC
The DNA here is from genome assembly GCF_977971745.1 of Zootermopsis nevadensis. Classification (NCBI taxonomy): domain Eukaryota; kingdom Metazoa; phylum Arthropoda; class Insecta; order Blattodea; family Termopsidae; genus Zootermopsis; species Zootermopsis nevadensis. Next base: position 21,584,237 of record NW_028259154.1, on the reverse strand, counting down.
TACGTCGATACATCTGATGCCGAGCAGAACCAGACTTGCCATCTGCATGTCAAAGCCTTTCCCGAGGTGCAACATCAGTCAGCGCATGTATCGAAATTTCCCATTCAGTGACATGATAACAGTAATTAATACTTAAGGTAAATCCCATTTTCCAGAAATAATCTGATATTTTAAAGTGAGGTAGTATCCTGAGAATTTTTTATTGTTGTGAGTATAAATCTTATGAACCTGCCTTAGCACCATTTACACGGCTGCGTGAGTGCCATTGAACTTTGAGAGCTCCCTCAGTAAAGTGGTTGTTAATTGATTTTGACGGTGATGTGTTGTATTTTTATATCGTTCATTATCATAAAGTTTTTTGTCCATCAACAGGCATTGGGTAATGAAGATTGTTTCTCATTTTGACTCTTTCGACATAACTAGTCTCGATCCCCGTGTACGGGAGGACTTTAAGCTGCTCACGTAAAATTTGTCGTTTAAAAATTAAGTATGTAGAAGTTTATCGCGATTTTCTGATCGTGGAAACGACGAGCTCAAACAAATAATGAATGCATTTTAACTTGGGCTTTCAGGGATGAGCAGCGCGAAACATTCAGATAGAAACTGTAATGCCTGCCGAAACACTGGATAATTTTAAACATTTGATGCGGATATCCTCAAAATCCGAACTTGCACTCGAGTGTCATATGTTGAATGTCAGCTCAATTTCCCTGTCCGATATTATTTTCAAGGGGCTCTCCACATATTTTTATGCAAATTTGGACACTAGATCTGGTTTCAGAATTGATTTTCGATCCACTAAAACTCAGTTATTGGTTCTCTCTTACACATGCATAATCAACAGGTATGCTTTGAAGCTTCCTGCTTCTGGAATAACTTTATAATGATGTGGGAAACTAATTGAATAGTTAGAAAGTAGGCCTTTGTAGATAGTAATCGAAAGTTTTAGATTTATTGCTCGAAACTATCGGATAAAATAAACAAGAAAAAACCTAGATCGCTAGCCCTGATGATGGAGGCAGTCATTGCCTCTGAAATGTCGGCCAGTTTATATAAGACTATTTGTACAACGTCCCAGAAGACGCCTTCTTTATACTGACCGCCATGAGAACCTGAAACCTTGCCAGTTCTGAGTTTTCACAGTGGTAAGATTGAAGACGTTCTTTATTGGCCCTTGGAGATCCTTCCAATTCCTTTAAGGACACTGATGTAACCCGTAAACTGCATCCGATGTAGTGATCCAAAGTTAAATTTATTTTCACGTGCTTTTTAACGACTTGTTCTTGAAATATGACTTAAGTTGCACTTATGACGATGAATAGAGTTTATTTTGGGTCAACAGATATATCCTATATCAAGAAAGCCTGACAAGCTGAAATTTATTGTCGTGGAGTTCTAACACATTATTAATTTTCATTATAGTCGAAGATTGGAGAAAAGTTTAAAATACATTCTTTCGAACATGATGTTATGACATATGGTCAGTGAGTCTGATACCTCTTCTTAATGAATTGGTTGAGGATATAATCTAGATTTTAGGTCTCATAAACGTAAAAGATAATAGCAGTTGGCATGTTATCGGGCCAGAAAGCCTCTCGTGATGTGTAGTTACTCATACCGACTGAACATAACTTTATAGATTTACTAAACACACAAATGTAACACAAGTAATAAATAAAAATCAACATTACGTTTATGTGCATAGTAGCTTAATTAAGTTTATATTGCCTTCCACGTATCATTTTGTAAGACGGGTGGTTTATTAGAAATTTTATAAGTTATGATTCAGCTTCACATAAAAAGATATTTTATTGTGTCAAAGCAATTTAACTTATAGGAGGAAGACAGTTATCTTCTGGTACATGGCACTGTGTAGTCTGGTAGAAATTTACGGACATATCAGAGGTGACAACACAACGTTTCGGAGAGCAGGCTATTTTTTCAGGGTCAAAGAGTAACAGTTTTAATATTGATATACGAGGCTCGTCCACAAAGTAAGTTTCCCTGGGGCCGTTTACAGAAACAAAACACAATTTCATGGAAATATTTATTGCAACAGATACAGCAAGTGTCCAGCTATTTTTCAACATATTCGCCACCGGAATTGAGACATTTGTCATACCGTGGGACCAACTTTTGAATACCTGTGTCGTAGAAGTCTGCCGCCTGGGATTGGAACCACTGTGTGACAACCATCTCCGCCTCTCTGTCATTCTCAAAACGCTGACGCTGACCGGACAGGAATTTCTTGAGGTGTAGGAAAAGATGGAAATCACTGGGAGCGAGGTCCGGGCTGTAGGGTAAATGATTAAACACCTCCCAGCTGAACTCCTGCAGGAGACTTGCTGTCCGTCGAGCCGTGTGCGGCCTAGCGTTATCACTGACCGCACTTCACAGTCGGCGGGAGCTGGAATAAGAACCTCCATCTTCAACAGCTGCAACGATGCTACTGTGAGAACGCGGGAAGTTCCGTTAGTGCATGCGCCATGCTGCGTCATTGCTCTATCACGTACGCACAGTCGCTTCGCGCAATATGAGATTTGCTACCTGTGGGACGAGTGGGAAACTTACTTTGTGGACGCGCCTCGTATATATATATATATATATATATATATATATATATATATAAACACGTTTTTCGAAATGCTGGCATTTTTATTTTTCGACACAGTGCAACACGCAAGAGACTGGACAATGAATTATATCTAGCCACTTCCAATTTATGTTCTTTCTACAAGTAAACTACCATATTTGACATAAAGTAGCGACTCAGTATAAAGTATCTTAATCCGATTGTCAGCCTGGATGTAGAATGTCGCTGAAACTAAGTGTTTCGGTTAAAATCCACAAGGGATGCCCTACATTAAGTCGTTAAGACATTGACTGTAATTTATATCCTACTGTCATGCTGAGGAGTCCTGAATTTTCAGGGCGCAAAAAACTTTACAAATGACGTGTTTTGTGCCTTTTTATGTGTTTACGTAGAAGCTCTGTGTTCAGCTACATCGAGAAACAATTCGCGCTTCGCGCTTCAGTGGATTGGATTCCACATTGCAGACAATTGAAAACTGCTGGACTCTAACATGAATGACCTTTACTTTTGTTTAATTTTCTTTCTTCGTTTACTGCTGATAGTGATCGCTTCAATTTATTATTGTTTTATTTAACGACGTTCTAACAGCAGTATAACGTATATATTGAACAATTGCGACCATAATTAATGATGAATTGGGAAGGATGTTGAAGGAAGTGATGGTGTCATATTTAGCAGCACTATTTGATGGCACTGAAGAAAACCGTGAGGAGTTTCCGTCAGCATAGCCGAGCTCTGAATATAGATAATCCAAACACGTAACCTCCCGCTTACAAAACTTTCGTGATGAAACTATAATGTATCACTTCGTACAAATTTCTAAAGCCTTTGATGTGTAACCTCCTATTTCATATGTAACGAAATACAGATTAGAATAATTTGAAAATGGGGAACGCGACTTTTGTGTAGGTTATATTTACAATTAACGAACATTAAATCCAATAACAGAGTCCTATATTGCTCTTCATGACCTAAGCTCTCAACGCTATATTTTTAATAAATGGAAATATATATAATTAAGTTTGACTGATTCTTAAGTTACTCGACAATGTTACTCCAGTTGAACAGGTTATGCTACGTAGAATGTGACGGGAGACTTGAATTTAATCGTGAATTGTGCGCTGATAAGGTTTTTGAAGGTAGCTAGTTACCTATGGCTCTTCCTGCATTGAAAGCAGAAAGAAATTCCAACTGCTGTTGGACACAAAACAAACCGATTCATTTAGTTTTGTGTCACATCGCTTTCTCGTCAGTGTTGCCAGTTCCTGGATAAAAACGCCACTCAGACTCTCGAGCCTTGTGTTATCATAGCTATGCAAATTCCATGCGAGTTGAAGAGAAGTGCGTTGTTATGTGTACGAGGGTCATTTAATCTCCTGTGGGTGCCATGTAGGCCTAATGAACGCCGTAATTGGAAACTCTGGGGAGATTAGACCCACAGACAGGAACATCAACTTCGCACGTCTGCCGTGCAACACTTCACGGGCGATGAATTTTGTGCAGATATTTAATCATGTTATGTAACGTCACGTGTCATACTTGGAGGTTTCAGGAATTGATTTGAGGATTATTTGACACTGAACAAAGTAGAGATGGTATTAGCGGGAAATGAGATAGGTGGATAGACAAGGACGTGGAAGGATGAGGTCGTTGCCTGTTTCAAGTTGTCGTTTCTTCACTTGGATTGAAGAAATTAATTCATTTACGATATACCGCAGTCAGAACAGCTCATGCTCCGACCGAGATTAGAAGCGGAAATTTACGCAGTATGTCTCTTTCCTAGAGCAGAACGGCAATTAAAGCAAAACAAAACAGTAGATCATAAGTTTGAAGATTTTTGTCTTCTGGGTTGTTGCTCTGTGTAGTCTGGTCGATGTCGATTCATCGCCCTGATGACGGAGGCAGTATGACCTCTGAAACGTTGCTAAACATCTACCAGACTACACAGCGCAACAACCCAGAAGACAGAAATCTTCATACTCATCGCCCTGACGACAGAGGCAGTATGACCTCTGAAACGTTGGTAAACATCTACCAGACTACACAGCGCAACAACCCAGAAGACAGAAATCTTCATACTCATCGCCCTGACGACAGAGGCAGTATGACCTCTGAAACGTTGGTAAACATCGACCAGACTACACAGCGCAACAACCCAGAAGACAGAAATCTTCATACTCATCGCCCAGGCGACAGAGGCAGTATGACCTCTGAAACGTTGCTAAACATCTACCAGACTACACAGCGCAAGAAGCCAGAAGACAGAAATCTTCATACTCATCGCCCTGATGACGGAGGCAGTATGACCTCTGAAACGTTGGTAAACATCTACCAGACTACACAGCGCAACAACTCAGAAGACAGAAATCTTCATACTCATCGCCCTGGCGACAGAGGCAGTTTGACCTCTGAAACGTTGGTAAACATCGACCAGACTACACAGCGCAACAACTCAGAAGACAGAAATCTTCATACTCATCGCCCTGGCGACAGAGGCAGTATGACCTCTGAAACGTTGGTAAACATCGACCAGACTACACAGCGCAAGAAGCCAGAAGACAGAAATCTTCATACTCATCGCCCTGATGACGGAGGCAGTATGACCTCTGAAACGTTGCTAAACATCTACCAGACTACACAGCGCAACAACCCAGAAGACAGAAATCTTCATAGATCATAACTGTTTGAGTGTTCTTAATACAGTGATTGAATGTCAGTTGCATTTACTGAAATGTTAAGCGTCTGTGGTTTTTTGTAATATACGTGAATCGAAAAGGTATTTATTGCCGATGATGATGATGATGTGTTGGTGTTGAAATGTAACCGCGTAATAGTATATTCATGTGTGTAAGAATAAAATTTTGATGTTTTGATGGAAAATATATTTTTTTCTAGACTTACAACTTTCAGACGCTTGTTATAGATCGATTTAAGGTACATGAGATAAAAGACGATGGCGGGCATACACATGCGAACTGCGTGCATAAATATGCCTACTTAATGAATACGTATTCACATAGATGCATGCATGTGTAGAATTATAACACACTCCTACACGTATATAGGTACAGTGTCATTGATCTCTTTTTGAAAGAGATTTTGAGCAAAAATACTCTTTATGTTGAAAGTTGGTAGAAAATACATTCATAGATCACTGATAGCAATAGCTTTAGACGGAATAGGAATGAAACTTGTAGAAATGTTATGTACGATGTGATAATCAGCGTCGTTGATCTCATACCACACAAAACAATGGGAGCTGTTAACATTTCTTGTAGCCCACGTGTGTACGGAGGAGTCCATATCACCAGCTTCTTTCGTACACAGTTCTGCGGATGATGTATGTACTTCAAAAATACAAAGAGAGTAGGCGATAGAAATAGCTGTGGGTAATCAAAGGCGTGTGGAGTATCCACGGCATAATGGCGAGATTCTAAGAGACCCGGCAAAGTGTAATTTCATTGTATTCCTTTCGACGTTGCTATTGTAGTTTCTTGTATACGTTGCTCATATTCAGACAAAAGCCATAACCAGGCCACGTTAATATTCCATAGGACTAGCACACGCTTCACGAGTGCATGCAGCGTTTTGCATGGAGCCTGGTCTTTTCCGGTGAACTGCCCTAAACCGATTACCGAATGTGTATGTGTGTATGAGTTGTAGGATACGAGGTTCAAAATCACTTATTCTAATTATAAATAGATCACTAGTACATACAGCAGATAATTGTAACGTGTCTCATAAATTGCAAACGATACTTGAAAATTACTCTTTGATTTCCAGACCTTCAAATAGGTCTAATTTTATAGGATTTAAGACTTTCACGGTCATTAAAATCAATAAAATCTTCTCGGGCAATCAGCCGCGTTAACTGGTTACCGTAGTAAACCGACGTTTCGGGAACAAACTCTCTCCCCATCTTCAGGGTTCTGATGTGACTGGATCCTCGGAAGTCGCCTGTTACAGGTTCCTAGAAAATCTGTAGAATTCCCTTTAGACGGTATGTAATGGCGGACAAAAGGATCAAATTTACTCTGTGAAATTTAGTATAGATTATTCGATGCCTAGTTTCATAGAAATCAATAGGACACTTGAGATTGAATGCCCGCTCTGACCTTATTTCTGGGTATGGTTCATTTTACGAACTTCCCGAGTTCTGAAAGGCTAAAAATGTTTGAAGCCGCAATTACACTAGTTATTATTAATGTTTAAATAACGTAACCAGCCAATGCAACAAAATAAGAGTTGAGATATCTGTTCCACTGTTGTGCACGTATTTTTCAAACGTGGCATTACTGAGCATCTCGTAGACTTCAGTGTTCATTTGCTGCAGATACGTATTGTCGCAAAGCTGATCGTCCTGAAGAGCCAAGATGGCTCGGGCAGCGAAGCTGGGCAACACGGTTCAATCCGCCACAAACTCCATGTTGGGTTCTAGGCTTAACCAGTCTTCTGTCCTGTGGTTACCGGGGCGATTTTTCTGTGGGTAAAACGGCCAGAAAGTCAAGCAACTCAAAGAAAACAATATTTATTACTAACCAAAACTTATTTCAAAATGGCCGACTTCTGTTATATCTGTTTTGTAACAAATAACCAGCAGCCATATCTCTGACCTAATGCCTGAATATCAGAAGTCGCACAATGGCAGGAAAACCGGACATTGCGCGTAAACGTTTTCAGCGAATGGTCAAACCCGCATTTGATGAGAGTGTCATTACATTTCTGACAGATATTAAGTTTATTATTGAAAACACGTAGTCAGTAAATCCATATTACGGTTTCGCTAGTTTAATATGAAGTGGTTATAGAAATGTCGCATGCATAATTGCAATTACGTTTATTACAACGAAAGCTGATTGAAATTCACAAAGTAATTGGTACACTTAATATATGTATAAATATAATTATGCACACGCTTTGAATACTGAAAACGAACTTTGAAACCAAGTAACTGCGTCTGTAGTGCAGGAACTGAGGGTTGAAAGGCCGCTATTTGAATCGGTCTTTGCCATTTCAGTCCATTTAATGTGCTAGTAACTGATTTCCCTAAACGCAAGCGAAATTTTGTTCTCATATCTCCTCAGTTTTCGAAGTAGCTGTATTATGACAAGTTCCCCTTTAAAATACCTATCGTATTTGTTGTTTCCCCTAACAGACTACATATCCAATTTATTGTAATGCAGGTGTTATGTGGTCACATACACCAAAGACCAAATTCATTGCAGACACTTGCAATTTAAGTTTTACTTTATATAATAATATATGAGGTATGCATAGATTCTAAATTTTTAATTGACAAGTTATTTATCTCTGTCTAGAACCTAGATCCAAAATGCGCGAAGGTTTATCTGCTCTAGTATTGAAGAGACCGCAGTTCGAGGTCACGTATTGACAATTTATGTAGTCCATATGATGCCTAGTGATCTAAGAATCTAAATGTTATTATGTACTATTATTAAAACTTATTATGAAGACTCATACATTACATAATTAGCATTGACTAAATCTGCCACCGCGTTTAGGCCTGCTTTCGGCACTCCCAGCTTTAGTAAGCGCTAGCTGCCTTAATTTCCCTGTTAGATTTTTTTTAGAATTTTTAATCTGAAAATGGCTGGTAGGCTACGAGAGTTATCTCTGGGTTTTAATACTGTACTTGAGAATTTAGACGTAAAAGCAAAATACGAAGGAAGTTTGGGTTGATCGATTTGTAATTGACAATCTGGTATTGTTGATAATTTCACATTACGAACATTCATTCTGTGTGCATGCTTATTTAATAACTACACAGGACCTGGTTTTGAATTTCATACTAAAGTCTCATTTCGAGAATTTAAAAGAAAGTAGGAAAACAAACATAATTTCTTCAATTCTCTAATTGTGTTCTAATCTCCGCTCGTCTCATTTACCTGCGGTATTCCTCGTTTGTTGAGAAATCCTATTACCCAACCCATGATGCTTAAGCCTCTTTATTGGCTGATATACGAGTTCAGCTGCTCGTTACTAACCAAACACTGCATAGCTTGGGGAAGCGGAAGGATACATAATTACACCTTTTGTTGGGCGGTATTTGTGCAGTAATTTATATTGAAACGATGCAGCACCTTCTCGCATCTCGGAGTAACGTTTCTTGCTCTTACAACTCAGTGTTAACTTAAATTAATCCCTTTCCTCTTAAGGCACAAATTTTCTTCTCTACTGCAGTCTTACTGTATGCCTACGAAGGGAAGTGTAGGGGCAACTCAATCAGGTCGACCGCAAGTACTACGTGAAATAAAAACATCAGTTTAAATTCTGAGATTGTCTCTAGTTCATTTGTAGACTGAATACAATAAAACAGAGGAAGGTGCAATAGCTGTGAGCCCTTTATTTCGGACGAACTGAACATACACACACCCAAAGCAAAGGGGAGCTGAAGAACCTCATTTCCAAATCTTCGATCAAAGTGGTCTGATGTAAGACATGAAAGAAAGTCCTGTATCTTTCGTCACTTCAGGGACATTCAGTCTTTTGTTATTTCGCAATAAATCATGCATCTGAGCTGCCGGTTCGTCGTTTCGTGAAGGTCGTCCAGGAATATGTAAAGCTTCTTAGATCTCGCTTCTTCATATTTACAATTTAATGATATGACATATAAGATTTCTTCAATATTCGTGCCATATTTAATGTCTCGGAAACTAGTGTCAATGTATAGAGGATACACTGGTGTTTTCTATCAGTAAATAGAGGTAATTGATCACGTCACTTTAACCAAACTTTTTTCTCGTATCTTACCAAATGTTCTGACAATAAAAAAATATCCGGACGTAGATTAAATGTTATTAATCCTACCCCACTATTTTAACTCAAATTGACGACACTCTTCTCTGCATAATATTATTGATATAGTTTGACCTATTTGTAAACATACATCAGACCATATTCTAAACAGTCACGAACGACGTAAAAAATTAGTACACTAATTTTAACGCATGCAACCAGGCGGATTTCAAATTAGCACTCGAATTGAATCAAATGGAGTTTCATGTAAATGTGTATGTGAACACTGTTTTATATTTCCATTTATACTGATTCAGTGTAGTTCTAAAAAGGATAGACTGATGACTCTGTTGTATTGTCACTGTAAATATGACATTACATGTATACGTATTGTGGGCTGAATTTAATGTAGCAGGCATTATGACTTTCTGTTACTGAACGCGATTTTAAAGAAGTGTCGATTTAGAGAAAGTAGATTAACCGATATGTCAATATGTGTGTGTATTTGTATGCCATGGACTGGAGTTTAATGCAGGGCTGTGGAGTCGGTACTAAAATCTCCGACTCCGGCCCAATATGTATTAATGGTAAACCTACTAAAATGGTAAATGGCACCATAAGAGATTTCGTCACCACCGCGTGAATCATCAGCCTACTTTGTAGAATTATAACCTTTATTTAAATATACGTCTAATGGTTATTGCAGAAATCGGTTGATTTGTAGACAGTTTGTATTCTTAAGTTACCGGAGCCATAGTTACATTATTCCCACATTTTTACCGACTCCGACTCCGACTTCGACTCCACAGCCCTGGTTTAATGCCAGTAGAAATATTCGTTATCATTTTCCATTAATATTGGCGATTTTAAAAATTAATTTTAAACAAATTAAAGTTATAGATAACGGATAACATCAACGAATCGATGTCAATATGTGTCTGTACTGTGTGTGGACGGCAGTTTATTGCTATTAGAGACATCGAATTGCTGTTTGTTATTGTAAACAACTTGAACAGGTTTTTAAAAAATATCATGTTATAGAAAATATACCAATAATTCGATGAATAAATATGTCGATATGTGGTGTGTCCATGTAATAGGCCTATTATCATAGATCTATTTTAATTCTAGCAGGTATATTGTAACGTTGCATGAATTAACACGCTGTTTAACTAATTCAAAGATCTGTTAGATTGGATAAAATAGACTAGCCGAAAGCAAACATGAATTCATGTCCCACCTCTCAGGGTCACATACCCAGCAAATCACATGCCCTTGTATTTAATAATTTTAATGATATTTGGTAAAAGGTGCAAATTATGAAGATCATGACGATGCAGTTTTCTCGAGCCCCCCTTACGTTTTCCTCATCAGTACCCTGTTATCCAGTGTGTGCTGCTTTCCCTAGAGCGTGGGTTGAAATTGTCTGTTTTAATGTTTTTTAACTACTTAATTATTTAGTATATCGATAAAGTAATTGTTTTATTAAATCGCCTACCTCAATACTATCTGTCAGTTAAGGGATATGGTGATAAAACTTATTTATTATTATTATTCAGTGTTCTGTCTTACGACAGGTCCATTGCTATGCCCAAAAAGAGCTCTCCAGTTTTCCCTAAAACTTATTTATAGTTTAATATTAGGCTAAGACATAAAATACAGTATTCAGTGTAAATGTAATTTCATGTTTTATTTTACCGTAATTGTTTCGGCGTGATTTGTTGGGCATGGTTAGAGTAAGTATGGTAGAGTACAGGACTGGAATTACTTACCGAATGTGTTGTATCTGATGGTTTAATGCAACTACGTACATTATTTGTGTATGACACTGAGTAGCATACTTGAACTTTAAAATAATTATTTACAGACTTGAACTGCTGCAGGGTAGTAAGCAGTAGTGGAGTTTTTTTGGCCGCGGTAATCATGGTTGGGTATACAAAAGAATGGGTCGATGTTTGAGCTTGTAAATCGATAAAGTTGATGAATAGACCCACTGATAAATATATACATACGTAACTAAGTATTCTGCTTTGATATTCGTGTTACAAATGTGACAGTTTCTGAAGCAAGGCAGCGTTTTATTACTGAATTTGGAGCGGATAAATTTTGCTTCTGTGAAGAGGATATTCGATTTGCGTTTATAATAGAGGCACTTCAGTGTTACACAAACAAAAGTTGGCCCATGAATAGTCGACAATGTCGAGTTTGCATAGAAGCCTGTGGGCGCGCTGTAGTTTGTCCGTCTGGTGGTTCGCTTGTCGGTCCTTTTTTGTCAGGATAGTTAGGGCGATGTCCATTTTGGGGCAGTGAGGCAGTATACGGATCTTTAAAAATGTGGCTGACAAGTCCTCTGTACGTAAAAATTTGATCTTTCGCTCTTAATTAAGGGCGTACGTTTGGGATGTCTGAAATTGCTTAATGACCTTCATAATTTGCAGGCTTGATCATATGACTAGTTGGGTGACCGTTATATTCTAAAAATATTTCTGTTCTTGGGAGACAGTGATTGTTAGTTTCGGGTTATTTAACAACTTTGTATGTGTTGCAGATGTTACCTACTTTAGTATCGAACGAAAGAATGTAACATTCTTGTACCTACTGAGATACGACTTGACTTCGGGCGAGGTCCTCGGGTTCAAACTTTGACAGCGACGCCTCCACGTTCAGGACGGCTTCTGACATCCGGAACTCCTTTCGGGGCTAAAGCGGTCGGATCGTAAAACTGACTTCCTCCTAGTGGCTAGGTGTAAAATTCGTTTAGCTATATTTTTATGACCCCGCATGAATATCAAAACGTGAAGAACAAAGCGGAAATAAATTTTTGTATTATCACTTTGGTTTTCCTCACGACACTGAGTCTGTTATATACTGTTCCCAACTCTGCATACTTCAAGGAAAAAGGAGTTGTTGGTTGAATTGAAACTGCAGGATTATATGGGGTTTTCATGTATAAAAAGACATCCTAACTTGGAATTAATTATGCTGTCTGGAATGGGGAATAGTAGAGTACAAACCACTTTTTGTTCACTGATATTTTTCTCGTCTTATCTCGTAGGATTAGCCAACTTAACGCTTGTACGTGTCTCAAAATATTTTTCTCCTCTGCTTCGTTGCAGTGGCATTCCTCACGCTGTTCAGCCTGTGCATTTATAATTCATTTCTGTTGTCGCCCACTTGTCTTAACTCTCTTTCTATCTGCATGCTCTTTCCATCCCTAAAAATAGTTTCTTCAATTGCATTTTGGGAACTGTTGTTACGTTCTGACGTACTTCAGTATTTTTAGTCTAACCGTGTTTACTTGTACTAAGCTAGGAGTACAGGTAAAAAGTTACCATCTCTGCCGCTTCTAACCCTGTTAGATCTGTTACCATGTTCTAATGTCTGTCGTGTTTCACCGATGATTTAACAGACCACTTTCACATTCTTTTCACTGAGAAACTCTCTCTGTCTATAATTATGCATTCCTTACCGTAATCTTCGTGGTGATAAATATCACACTAAACAAGGCATAATTCTAAAAGAACTGTATATAAAAATTGCAAAGGCGTTTTCGCCAAAATGTATCGTATTATCTACCCTCAGCTGATACTAATTAGATCACACATTGTGCACGATTATCACGATGTGACTGATACGGGTTCTTTAAAGAAGCCGATGTGTAATCTGCTAGTCGTGGGAACGGTTGAGACGTGAAGCAAAATAGTTATATCACTGGTTCATCACGCATTTGAAAGTGAATGGGTCCATAAATATTATTGGTACTTGTGGTGGCTTTAAGAAACTTTTGCCGGCTTTGAGGCACGAGACCGGCTGTTTTAATGGACAAACTCTGATTTCAACAACGAGAAGGAAACTGCATCTCAGTTTTATACGACTATAACTTATCTCCTATTACAACAAGAGACCATCTGTCTCCATCCTGACACTCTTGTCTGTGTGTCTCTTTTATTGACTTACTGTCTCACAACTTATCTCTGAGTCAAGAAAGAAAAGTGAAATAGAGGATAAAAGTGCAAGGAAATACGGGACCATTCACACTGGGTTCATTATCAGCCTCACCCTACTACAGCTCTCAAATTCTGAAATTAACATAATGACGATATTAATTCGGCAATTAATGCTTGAGTTTATTGTAGGACTTAAATGCACGAAACGTTTGTTGAAAAATCTGAAGAGACCACTTGGAAGACCACGGATAGATTGGGCCTAATATTAAAATTGTTCTTAAAAATGAGACTGGATTCCGTCTGGCTTAGGATCGAGTCCTTTCGCAGGCTGTAGTGAACACGGAAATTAAACGTGGGGTTCCAAAAAAGGCGGGAAGTTTCTTGAAAGGCTGAGTAAGTGTTAGCTTCTGAAGAAGCGCTCTGCTCCATGAAATTATTTAATTTTAATTCCAGACATATGAGTGAGTGGGAAAGTTGATTATACATGGTTTATAGGGAAATTGGTAGATATAGGTCAGGGTGATTTTGTCTGAGACTTTAAGTTATTCGGTCTGAAGATGTCAGTTTCGGTCTTGTGGATTATGAAGCCGAGTAGTCTTCAGCCCTGAAGACAGGTGACATTGTTAACTACCCGCATAACTACACGGCTTCACAGACACGACCAAAATTTGTATTTTGTCCTCCCGATCTTGTGCCGAGGAATTTGGTGTAAAGCGCAAAAAATAGAGATAAATTTGTTGCTTTCATGCAAAACAAACCGCGCAACACATAAAAATGTATGATGTCAAATGTAATTCTTTATGCGGTTCCACAATATTTCTTTGGTAGACCTAGACTGAGTGCTTGTCCATAGCCCTTGAATATAACAAAGGTAAATTATCTTTGTAATTTTTTTGTCTGTGCTAATGAATTTTAATGCACAGACATTGGTTTGTTCATTCATTGCACACCGACATTCCCTTTTTGTTTAATTTCTCTGCGTTTTTGTAGGCTACTTCAATGCCCGCAGAAGGAATTAAAAAAACAATCCTAAATGTGAGGTTCTAATTTGCTAAAATGGACGTAGCTACAGTAAACTTAATTCTTCTCGTTTCTTTCTTTCTTTTTGTAGTAACAACAAATTTATATTTATAGTTGCTACAGATGTGTCCCATGCTATTCACATAACCCGTAGATTAAATTGGTAATCGTTGTTGAGCCTGAGATATTGAAGTTTTTCCCCTTATGAAAACTAATGTGTTATTCTGAGACAACGTAAACCAGGCTGCGACCAGATCGGGTCCGTGTGCAGTTGGAGTGGCGGTCGAACACAGTCTCTCCTACATTTGTGATCATATTAACGCCTCTAAACGATAACAAATTAAAAGCGAAAACATACAGTAACTTCAGTAAGCCTTAGTTCTGTTCAAATCCATTAAATTTCCATCATATTCTTGATGAATGTAATACGTATTTGAACAAAATGTAGACTCGAAAATATACTACGTACTGCATATACATAAAAGCTTCGAACGAAAATGAAGTTATAGATGTGAACTCCCAGTTACTTTGCGTAGTATGAATATGTGCTGTATCTGAGTGACGTACTGTAACTTGCACTGGGTATTAATGGGGCCAAATACTCAATTCAGGTTATATTAGTTTCTCCGAGTACGAAAGAATAGGTCTATTACAAACCTTCTGTCCATTTTGACATTCGTAACATACTAATGTATTTACAGTGAAGGGATATCCCTTGTCGACTTATCGCTATTGCTTAAATATATTTTAAATGTCGCAGTGTAGTGGGTTAGCATTGTACACAAAGCGCATGAAGTGAATGCGTAATGGGGAAGTCCGTGTATCCGTCTACATCCTCTCCGAAACTACTGATCGGATTTTAATTTATATTATTTTAGGAGTCTGCACTATAAGTTCGACGTAAAATCTAATTTTAATTTATATCTATTCAAGGTAACCTCTATTTAAATATCAAATCTAATTTGAACAGACTGTATGGCCTCATTCAATGCTTTCAAACAGTTTTTTTATGTGTTGTAATCGTAAGTTCACCGTGAGAAATACAGCTGTGTTCTTACAGGTTCATGGGAACTTTTGAATCACTCTGTATATTTCGTTAGCATGTAGATATTTAACGAAATATAAAACAAAACTATTTCCAACAGTTCAGTTTAGCTATGGTTCGATTAGCTTTTGACGGGTTTTTTTTTTCTTGTTTAATAACCAAACATCAAACCGAATGAGGTACGTAAAGAACCAAAGAACACATTTGGAAAGTAATGCAGTACAAACTAGAACACGCCTTTCCACTCTAGTGTTTTGATGTGAACATGTGACCTTTCTGGTCCAGCCGCACCTGCATGCATACGACACGCTTAGCAACTGTGTTCTGTGTGTGCATACAAAGCAGGGGCAAGAACTTAATATATATTCATACCCACGGTAAATTTTGTTACAATAAATGAAGAGGTCAAATGTCAGGTGTTGAAGTTCCGTTTTAACCCCGGGCTATTTACCGTTTCTTTTGCTATTGTGAGGTTTGCATGTGCAACGACGTAGGACTAATAGTGTCGTGGATGCTGTGTCTCTGTGATAACCTGATAACCTTCTTCATAAGCACGTAGTTTAGTAACGCCTTTAAAATTTGTCAGATTTTAATTAAAGGAAGGATAAAAATGCATTATAATACGAGTATTATGCCCTTCTTAGGGATAGTAAAGTGGTTTACATTATGTCTGCAGAAAAGGCACATTTCCACGCGATGAGAATTTTCTTTAAGATAACGGTCACATCTTACTGAAGTCTAGTTTCTTACTTCTGTTCTTCGCCAAAATTACTTCCCAGCTCTAACCAAACACAGAAACGTTTAACAAAGAAAAGCCTAGCTGTGATACAATGTCTTACTTCATCATTTTAAGGGTTAACAGCTGTTCAAGTAATTTTCTAACAAACTAAATTGACTTACTGGCTGCATAATCTAATTATGGTTTACAGTCTTCATTCAGCAATACTAATCAATCAACTTAAGGAGCAGTGTACATAACCGACTTACTGGTCGATTGGCAAATTCTGAAACAAGTCAATTTTAACAAAATGGAATTTCGTAATTAATATACTAAAAAGTAACTGGCAATTTCAATAATTATATTTGAGATGTTACCCTGATCAGAAGTAAAATGCATGTATAACATATACATATTTTAAAATGTTTATCTCTTGTATTATTTAAGTAGTTTAGATGAAAAGTGAATAGCGTTTTGCCCTGAGGAAGTGTGCGTTGAGGAAGTCAAAGAGCTATTTTAGATCACTTTAAATGTTGTGGTCAGCTAGCTAAGCAACGAACTTAAAAAAGCCGCTGGCTACTAGCTGTTGTTATTCGGTTTCCAACGTTGAATGCTCTTCGTAGTTGCACCACCTAAATATTAAAAAAAAATACTGAAAGTAACTTTAGATGTTAAAATTGTTTGTTGTAAACTGATTGTGTGTTTCAGAATCAACTGAAGAGGAAAACATTTTAGATTTAAAAAGTGTTTTTAGTAATTTACCCCTGATGAGACATTTCTCCTTTCTCGTACATGTATATTTTCATCTTTAAATAAGTTGCATTTGTACCATATATAAATGAGACTTTATATTTTACTAGTTCCTCTGTGACGATGTTCACTTTGGCTGCGACTGTGTTACGGCACGCTGGTTCAATCCAATTAACTGGTATCAAGTGGGAATCATAAAGAGATCTCCCTCTTGACAGGCAAAATAACTTCACTCTATGCCGAGAAGCATACTTAGAACAGAAAGTTAAGAGCTCTTGCAATAATTTCGACTGAAGCAGGAAAGCTTGTTGCGTTAGGAAATGTACTTCAGATTTCAGCAAAACTGGAGCACTTTATCGATTTGTTACTAAATATTTTCTTGTTGCCTGATGAGTTAAAAGTCGAAGCAAGTGCAATGTTTATTCTCATTTGCTAACTAACGAACTAATAATGTGGTAACTGAGCTGAAAATTTTACCGTAAGCATCACCATAGGTCTAAAGTGCCCGCTCATTTCTTCTTAGATCAAAGAATTTCCCTAAGCAGTATTTTTTTTCAAACTCTTATCACTAACAATCGTCCCTCAAAGTAATACTACGTTTCAAAAAATTTGGCAAAATTATTGTTCAGGACTTTAAAATTAGACAGACAAGTTCCTAACTGAATGATAACAAACATTTCCATAATTTTACCAAGGTTTTTGTTAACCTTTTCTGGTGTTCGCAGATACATTCTCGAATTAGATAATCCATATGGTTGCAATGTGACTGCCAACAAAACTTCAAAACCTCCATTTTGATGTACGCTAATTATGGTCCCGGAAATTTTCTTCACCGTAGATGTACATTTTAAACTGTCGGGACCTGGTACCTACAGCCTCGTTTATGAAAATGTGGTGTACATCGCTTGAAGATCAGATTCATATCAACGAAAGAGACCCTTTGATAGATGCATTCAGTTTGTCACATGCTCAAACTTAAACATCGGTGCTCATAATTCCTCTTCATTCTTCGGAATTTAATATACACGGAGCGAACTGTAGCTAAATATATACTCGACCGAATGTTCTACACTGAAACAAGAACATGTACGAAGTTCCCAAGTAGAAGCTGGTAAAATCTAAACAATTCCATGAAACAGAAAACTTCTTGAGAAGCTAATAATGACTCAAGCTGTTAAGAAGCTCCCTTCCCTATTTTATGACAGCTCAAGGTTTGTTATTGTGGCGTCAGAAACCCACTGGGTTCTATTGTGGGCACTGAGTAAAATTCACTGTTAGTTTCTCAAAGAGAGTGTCTATTCCGTGGCGTTACTAGAATAGTAATAACATAGATCATATAGTTTATTCAGTTCGTGAATGAGATTTGGAAGATTAATTCATCATAGGTTAAAACTGTCATCTGTAAACGTTTCAGCCACTGTATTACGTAAATCATATACAGTGGAATCGTCTGTCTATTTTCATTTAGTCCTAGTACATGAAATTTAAAATCATAATTGTTTTATGAAGAGGAAGGTTTTATTGACTTTTCTTTTGTTTGTTACGAAGTGTGTAAAAGCGCTGAACTTCATTTATTTCTTGTAAAAATTCTAAATTTAATGTACTTCGATACCTGTCACGTTACATTCACTGTAACAAATGTTAGGCCCTGTTCTGCACTGGAAAAAGAGGGCTTATGTCTAATCTTGTTTTACTAATGAATGTGGCTTGTACCAAAGCAACACGACTATCATTACTTGTGTCAGTTAAGTTGGGACCATTCGTACCACTCACCAGTATTTTACACAGAACTGACTCTTACAAGTGTAATTATCTAAATGACTGATAATGACCAGTTAGGCGTGTATGATGTTACTACCGTGTGGCCATGTACAAACATTATCTGCAAAGAATACTAAGGTGGGTTACATGTAATATTAGTGGCGTGCTAACCTTATAATTCAGTTCTGTTTTAAACAAGATTTTCGTTGCACATTTTGTCAAGTAAAATGTGTAACATGCTGTGGAAATTTGAGAGGCTTTTAGAGCTGCACTTTAATCGTTTCGATGCTGATATACTGGCTGATTTTAAGTGCTTGATATTTTAGATACTCTGAATCGGTAAGGACTTAGAAAGAGACAGCTTTAACGAGCTTCTGGACTGTATCGTCCTTCATTTATTTTTAATACATTCATTACGCAATTTCTAACGAATCTCAACTGTGTATTGATCTTAAAAATGAATAAATATGTCCACCTACCTTTTTGCCATGCAACGTTTGTAGTAACTTGTCGCGGTCGTATACTTGAGGTAAATTTTATTACGTTCGGTACCGAACGTCGGGGCCGAGTGGTTAGTACTCCTACATCGTATTCTGGAGGTCCAGAATTCAAATCTCGACCCGGAGACCTGCTGTCCTGACGGTCGTTTTTTCGTGATTTTCTCCTGTCACTTTATGCATATGTGGATATAGAGCCTTAAATTGGGTTACAGTCCCTTTCATCTGTGTTCTTCTCAATTTATTATTGATTAGGCCTAATAATCCTATCATTTTACACAATATAATATGAGCTTCTATGAGCCGGGATAGCTCAGTCAGTATAATGACTAGCTACGGGCTGGACGACCGGGGTTCGATCCCTGACGGGGGCAGAGGTTTTTTCCTCTAGCCTCTGCGTCCAGACCGGCTCTGGGGCCCACACAGCCTCCTCTACAATGGGTACCGGGGTCCTTTCCCGGGGGTAAAGCCGGCCGGGGCGTGATGCTGACCACTCACCCCCATCTAGTGCCGAGGTCAAGGAAGAGAGGAGCTATACCTCCTCTCACCCCAAACGCCTACATGGCGTATAGTGGGACAAACTTTACTTTACTAATATGAGCTTCTGACAGCGCCGTTAAGTAAAGCATAAATAGGCCTAAATCAATTTATATAAAATATCCCCTCGTCAGCTTTTCAACGTCAAATTATTGTGTCAATATGCGGCCGTTTGTAGAGCGAAATACCGAACTGTTGCGAACAAGAAACCGTGGACAGCAAACAGCATAATTGCTGAGTGATATGTGATTTAAATCGTGTATTAATGCTGCATACGAAGAGCTGTTTCTGTGTAAGACTGACAACGCTAGATATGAGCATTTTTTAAAAAAAATACTGTCCAGTTTCCGTTCACATAAAATAACGGCGGTTTGTTTAAATCTGGACTGTACCAACTAATGCTCTGTTTTAACAACGTGAAACGATCTATGTGAGATACCGCTTATTTGACTGACGAGAATAACGTCAGGTATGGTCTTTATCTGTTGGCACATATTTGTTAATACATCATGCTGGAAGTCATGAAGTCTTCTTCAGTTTATTTTTAGCTTTCCGGTAATATCCGGTAGGTGGGCGTTCTTGAAGCTGATGCTTCATTACGAAAACATGGGTAAAGCGAGTACCACTGATGAGATCAATATCACAAAGTCGGGTACCACATACAGCTCCCTAATTACCTAGTAATTTAGCTCCATCTTGATCATTACGTCAGACTGCTAAACGAGATTCAAATAGCACTTTAGCGCGGAATAACAAGTGAATATTTCTTACACCAGCTTGTCCCAGACTGGTATTTCCAAGAATCAATGGACAAATTCATTCAGTTTATATTAGCTCACGATTTTTAGTATTTTCAGTCAAAACTACAGTTTAATTTTACGAAAATTTAGTATTTTGTGTTGTGAAGTCTAAAATACAGCTCGAGGTACAGTCTGTTCTTTTCTACAGAATAAAACCCATCGTGTTTTATTTTATTACTGTTAACCAGAATCATGCAAGTTTTCATGCAGTCGGCTGTTTATCGTCGGAGGAAATGAAACAATTCCACAAACCTAGGTGTGAACATAACATCTCTAGAAGCCAACTACTCTTTGCACTTTTTAATTCCTTACCGTAAATAATATCGACGGGATGACCTATAAATCTGCTACATGGAAAAGACATTACCGTCACTAAATAAAACTCCCTTAAATACAGTGACGTAATAGATATTTAAAGAGGTTAGGAAATGTACGGACAGCGAAACAATTCTGGTGTTTTCTCCAGAATTTGAACTTTGATCATTGCGATTGTCACCAGTAGGGACAGAATTACTTGCGATCAATGATATTTACGTGGGGCGTGGTGTGTTGCGATTTTGTAACAAAAGGAAACACATCTGAGGTATCCCACCACCAATACCGCGTACTGACTCACCGTCTAGTCATTTTGCGCGTAGGTCTTCGTGTTAACTGTTCGCATAAAATTTAATAAACATCCGTTCTGCTTTTCCCAATTTTTGACATGGAGAGAGAGAGCTAATAATATATTTATTTTTTAAACTTCAGTTACACACGTGCCTGAAAGCATGCAGTTTTCTGTTGTTCTTGTGTTTAATGTAACACAACTTGTCTGCATGACATGTTTTCTGTTTCTTGCTTTGTTAGTTTGTAACAACTATAAGCTAACAAGGATGAGTAAGAAGAACTGGGAAGAAGGTGTAAAATATGTGGGAATGAAATATCGGGTAGAACGCAAAATATTTATAATTTATTGTTAAATGTCAACGTGCTCTCTAGTTTGGTATTAAATAAATGATGGCGAGTGAAGGTTACATCCAGTAACAAAGCTGACT
Source organism: Zootermopsis nevadensis (assembly GCF_977971745.1). Classification (NCBI taxonomy): domain Eukaryota; kingdom Metazoa; phylum Arthropoda; class Insecta; order Blattodea; family Termopsidae; genus Zootermopsis; species Zootermopsis nevadensis. Next base: position 21,562,779 of record NW_028259154.1, on the reverse strand, counting down.
GATACCTTGGTTCCAAGTGTTATGGCACTACAACGCCGGTGTCACTTGTCCATTGAAGCGACCAAAAATCGATTTATAAAATTTGTACACATGTGTAGGCCTAATATTTTACTTCTAACAGCATTTTTTTTTTGTCTGTAACTTTTCTACAGGTTTCTAGAAATGATGACACAAAACTTAAACTACTACTTGCAGAAAAGAACAAAGTTCCAACTTTCGGTACCAATAGTTGTGGTGGTGTGGAGGGGAGTTAAAGAAATAAGTAATTTCATCAAGAACAGAAAAGTTTTCTTTTGGAGTTGACAGAAGCGAGCTCGTGAGTGAACCCCACCCCATGAAGGGTTCCGGGGGTGGGGGGTGACAATAACTGCTGTTGTTGGATTTGCCATGATGAATTGCATAGACCGGCCTTAGGGTGACAAGTGTCAGACGCACTTCTGTACCAGCAGACCCGGGAGAGAGGAACATTTTGATATCAATGCGGCTATTCAGCACCACTACAGAATTCGCTCACCTGCTCCAACTTATGAACCACGGGTCTGTGGAATATCGCGTTCCTGAGGTTCAGTTGGAATTAGACCGCAGAGTGAGAAGGTAGCAAGCATCCAAGCTCATCCCTTGCTTGTTGTGCAGGAATGCCTATGGAAAGGGGCAACATAAATTGTTTCTCATATCCAAATGCCAACGTCACCCCCCACTTTTGTGTCCTCTTCTTACTGACGAGGCTGCAGCTGACAATTTATTCGTTAGTTACTCAGTGATGATGTACCAGATGCAGATTGGCTGCTGTGTGTGTGGCGAGGGGCATTAACATCATTATCCGAACATTATCGCGAGCTGGATTTCATTATTTTTGGCCTTATTTTGCTCACCCCTGTATTAGGAGGATTGAGAAAAGCTGTCAAGAATCGGAATAAGCGGTGTTCGATCTGGGGATTGAACCAAGTATCATCCGAATATAAGATAGGCCTATTATCATGGACCAATTGCACTAACAAGTTTAATTTTAAAAAAATCTATTGGTTTAATTCTTTTTCGTTTAGAGTTTTGATCTTCTGAATTGTTGCGCCTTTCAGTGTTCTGGATGTATACCTACATTCTGGAGGAACATACTTTCTCCATCTGCAGAGTTAAAGTGATGCATTTTTGTTGTGTAGCTTATGCTTCCATGTATGGTCATTGATCATCTTGGTCTCTGTCCGCCTAGAGAAGGTTAAGGTAGGATTTCACAGTGATATTTTAGGTTCTCACGGCGGCGAGTATGATGATGAATTATCTTTTTTAGATATTGTGCCCTGATGATAGAAGCAGTTAACACCTCTGAAAAGACGGTCAGTTTCTACGAGTCGACACGGGATATCATCTCAGAAGACGGTAGTCTCTTTTGGGATCCGCATTTGAAACCGGTGTAACAAAACTGAGTCCCTTCTCACGTTTGTACACGCTTGGATCCTCATATTTTATCCGCACATCAAACAGAGAGCTTTTCTCTTTCTCAGAACTACAAAGTTGTATCCACTGAATTGAACCGGCTTAATGCTGACAGTCGCTCAGTTAGCAAATAAATTATCCGCCTTATATTGAACCAGAAATTGCCGTGTTAACCAAAGTCGGTCCCTTTCCTAAGCCAGACGAATCAAGTCCACGTCATCTTACCCCCCTTTCCTTAATATAAATGTTATTGCTACCCATTCCAACTGCGCGTAGGTCTTCCTAACCGTGTTTTTCTTTCAGGCTTTTCAATCAAAAATATCCATTTCTCCTGCATCCCGCTTATTCCGTTGAATTGTGTGGCGTCTGTGTACAATATTTTAACCGGTAAATAATTAATAATAAAACAAAATGATTTGCTTCCTTTCTCATACAAAATCGTATGCCTTTATGCGGGAAACTACTAAAAGAGTTTGTCAGGATATCCAGTGACCTGACTGTGATTTGAGTCGTACGTGTGTCCTGAAAGGAAGACCCGTCTTACCACTACGTTAGCCTGCTCCATCTGAAGCGACAGACTGCATACCTCGGAACTTTTCAAAAGTTTCACCTATCAAACATTTATTTCTTTAAATCCATTCTACGGTAGTGGTAAGGTAAACTTAAAGTATCTTCAGTTCTTTCAGAATTTTTCCACCGATGGTTTAATTGTGAATTTCTATAGATAACTCGTAGAGACTGCATGTGACCTGTCATATAAATTCACTGAAGGCACTGTGAAACTCCACAGAGAACTTCAACCGAATTTGGCTTCCCGTAAGAAAAGTGTGCTAAAGAAAACAATTCAGCATTTCAATTTGAATAACTTAGCAAGCATTACGGTGCGGTTTTCAATTTATGGTAGGACACAAGAAACGAAATATTAAAATGAGCCCACAATATCAAACTGAGAACTGCTGTAAAAGATAACACAATGCGTAAATTGAAAGAGAGTGTAGGAAGTTAAATTTGCAGGGGATGCAGAAAGTTGGAACGAAAATGTTGTTTTGAAACTGGCAAGGCAACTCGTCTAAACAACAAAACCGGATATAGAGTCGCACAACAATGCAGAAAATTATTCCATCAAAGAAAAGAATAACTCATATCTATACGCAGAGCGTGCATATTGAAGGCCACAGAAGGCTCACCGAATCCCTTACGATGAAAATATATAAATTTAGAGTAACATGAAAACAAAGGTGGTATTGACGACCAAGATGAGCTGATATGTTTGTATGTGTGGGTGGGTGGTTATCCCATGTGACGTGTTAGAGCTTCTCCGTTCAGTGCCCTAACGTTTAAATCTGTGCAGAAAATTTATTCCGATTTTATTGGCTTTCAGGTGTAATTTTATTCCCAAACAGAAGTGTCATTATTCTTTATTTTTATGTGGCTTCCGAGTTCAGTGTAGCAAATCAGTGTATGTTCTGTGCGGTATATTTTATTTTACTAACGTAAAAATTATTATGTGTTATCTATCAATTCATGTTTTCCCAAGCCCCTTGCACAAATGACAGTTATGAAGTAATTGTTACATTATCATCGTTTTTCATCAGTGTTACCAAAGTTAATTTTACGTTAGTAGGTCTATTATTATATTTCTGGATTTTGCCCATCGTCTAGTACTACTCCTGTATACTAAATGATTATAAAAGCCCAGAAATCCAGCATTGTGTACCATTTGTAATATTCCACCTTCGTAACCCCTTATACTTGAGAGTCACTTCGTGTCTCTAGTAGTCTTATCCCATATGGGATAGCTAAAGTCATATTGGACTCCTGAAGATATTAAAGATAACGTCAGTGGGCGATGATTAGTATGGAACAACGGTATAATGATTATTATTAGTAGCGGAGAGCCGAAGAACTCAGAGAGAAACCTGCTTTATTTAGTACCATTACTTTCGCCTCGAATTTTAATTGATCTCACCGGGGGCTGAACCCACGTCTCCGCATACGTGTTAAAACCAGACAAACGCGAGCTTTTAAAAAGCTCTCCTCTCAAGCACCGCCACATTCCGACAAGAAATAACGTGCGTAAGAAATTCTCTTCATAAGTTTCCAAGAATCATATGCGTACTGTTTTACGTTTCATTTATGCTCCGCTCTTGAAGGTAGCTGCAAAGCAACCCGTTGTGTGAAAAGCAACAGTCAAGCCTAATTACATTTTATTTACTGAAATAACAAAGGAAACTGCCTTTTTGTCTGTTGCTGAAACGTCAGCGGTCTGAGTCGCTACGAAATTGTCTGCAGTTTAACTGTCCTCGTGCCATCTCATGTCAGGGGCTAAATTGCAGGGACAGTGGTGAGTTGACCAGGGTGCTTCACGAACAATAACAATTTGGAGCCGGCAGCAGGAATACGAAATAATGTACTTTTCATACTATTTTGTGTTTGAAGTAGTCTTCTCCTGTGGTGTCAACTTACATGTTGCAGCTGAATTCAGTAATACTAAAAAAGACGAGGGCATTAAACCAAATGGGTAACAATGAATTTATATATTTCAGAAAAATTCTTGGTTTACATAATTTCCAAAAAAAAAATTTCTCCACCGAACGATATGTTTTGAACTACCTTCCATTGTCATTCAAATTCTCTAATTTGAACATGGTTACAATCGTATAATGGGACGAAACGAGCAAGTGTAAAACATTTTCCTCCGGAACTACTAATTTCATTAGACCCCAGAACCAGTCTAGAAGTTACAGAGAAGAGAAAAATTCTGCTAAACCCGGAATTAAAACCAGGTCGTCCAGCCCTTTGCCTAGTGACTGTACTGACTGAGATTCAGGATGAAAATATTTTTCTTGTCCTCATGACCTAAAATTAGCAGACCGTGTTTCTTCTCCTAACTCCTAATTATTTTCAGACTAAGTTCTGTTCCACACAATTATAGGCGGACACTCAAGGTATGAAAATATTCGTGTGCCTGGATGTGTGAGGCCTGGTGACACTGTTGTTGAGTTCATACTTTTGAAAGAACATCAGCCTTTACACTTCAGTGTCTTTCTCATTGAGGACCAAAAGAAGTAGCCATGCACTCTTGCGTCAGATTAAGAAACAACAAAATTTATTTTTATTTTAATGACCTGAAAACTAGTGACGCAGATGGAAAGTTCATAATAGTTGTTAACTGGGGGGGGGGGGGGGGGGGGAATTTGCGAAGTATGAAAAAAAAAAAAGGAAAAATGAAAACGGGGAAATTTCATATTGAGGTTCTCGATACTTTGCACGCTCGTCGCCTCATTTAGCGACCCCCATTCGTTTAACTTCTTTCACCGTTTCCATTTCCATCAGTTCTTCTCGTATATCCTAGTATAACCACGTTCTCTTTTATTCATCTTACACTTCTTACCCTCTACACTTTTGGAAAACACTTTGCTTTCTTTTGACAGCTATGTGTAAAATATGAACCAAAGTCATTCAGCTACGACTTTCCAAGCCACCCAATCTTTTTCCTTCAAATTTTCTCGTTGCTGTACAGCAGTGTTTTTTAAAGTCACATGCACGAATTGAACTCTTTTTTACTCTTTATAAGACCTTTCCTTGTAGTATGAGTTTTTTATATTAGAACGACCGTCAAAGCCTGAAGATCGTTTGCCTGGTGGCTTCGAAAAGGTGACATGTGGGGTTCTCTGTTATCTTCAGAATATAAAATTTCTACGTATTTGGCTAAAAGCTGCATGTTATTACTCGTGAATCCGCAGGATTCTCACCCTAAATCCACATGTTTATTGAGATCTTATTTCGATAAATTCGTTTGAAATACTTCTTTCATACCATATCCCTCTTGTACCAGAGAAAAGAAAACCGGAGATTTGGTTATGAAGAGAACTTCAGGACGAATTGACGTACCAAAATATGGATAGGAATTTGCTGTGATGAACACCGCAGAAGTTATGACTTTTTTTATCCTTCGAATTCATAACATGCCGATCTCTGCCGTCGTGTGGTGCTGAGTCTTGGAGACATGATTGCTTTCACTCTTCTGTCTTCACCTCACAGACTTTGCGTTGAATGCCTTGAGAATATTTTATGTGTAATTGAAACTGGTCCTTTTATATCGTCTTTTGGAGCATCAAATATGTGATTCTGCGCTAATAGAAATCTCAAATCACTATGGGAATTGACTTTAAGAATGAAACAGTTTATTTTTATTCAGAATAATTGGTCATTGAGAATGTTAACTCAAAGCGAATACTACTTTTCGGAATTTTTCGGCGTATTTAAATTTTTAGTAATTTACACAGTGGGATAGTATGTGGGTGGGGTTTACTCGGGCACTTTTTACGAAACGGAGATGAAAATTCTGTTTACGCAATAAAATTTTTCTTAATTTGTAGTTTTCACTAAACATTATAGGGATGGTCAAATCAGAAAAAAAACAGATTTGATGTTGAGGCGTGTAGTGGGAGAGTTGAGAAATGTTTACAGAAATTTAGTTGGAAATACGGAGGGGCCATTTGGTAGAATTGTGCATAGTCAGGATACTATTAATATGAACTTTAAAGGATTATGCGTGATCTGAAGCTTTCACAGCGACTAAGTATAATGAATTCTTCTCGGGTATCGAGCCGTGTCAGGTGGTTTAATGGAGAAAACACCAACGTTTCGAGAACAATCTTTGTCCTCGTCCTCGGGGTACTGAACTTCAAGGGATTAGAGGAGTTAGTGCGTTAGATAATTACGGACAGTCAGTCTGCTAGAATTAGTGTTAAGTATTCAGTTATATTAAATGAGTTGGTTAGTTGGTCGGTTAGTTACTGATTGTCAGTCAGAAAGGTTGTTTTCGCTGTGGACCACCTTATTGACCCGCTAAAAAAGGCTTAAAGCTAACTACAGCTGAATTTCTGCTCCCTGAGCCCAGTCTACTGAAAGTTTCTCATTCTGGCTGCAGTACGGTGAACTAATACAACGGCCGGACGTTTTAATTATGATGAATTGTAGTAATCTGAAATTACGTTGCTTTGTTTCCACCCTTTCCAACGGAGTACTAGGCATTATCAACCGGCTGACTTACGTGGTTGCTACTAACGTCGATGTAACTCGAAATATTCGTATCTGATGCGCAGAGTATACAGAGGAAGCTTTTCCAAACTTTAACAACTTAAAGTATAAAATGGAACACCAATTAAATTTTGTTATAAAGTCTGCCAGGTCTCGCTCCATCTATAGATGTAAAGAGCTTGGGTTTAGCAATACATGGATATATACATCGTGTCACTATGTATCTGACCAGTGGATAAGAATGTGTTACGTGATCAAGCTTATATTTAACGTTGTAGTTAAACCAGGGAGCTGTTTCAGGGTATAGGTACAGTGCAGCAGACTGTACGATAATTTTTTTTATTATTATTTCGTGTAAATACTGGGAAATTATGTTAAACTTTTTTGAAATATAAAATATGTATGTATAGTCGTAATATTAAATTCCGTTTTCTCCCCGCCGTATGAGTGATATACACACCGTCATTCTTAATAAAGCAAGGATAAGAAGATTAATGAAGCTACCATCTATAATACGTAACATATCATAGTTATTTTTGAAACTGGAGTAACCCCTTTCTTATGGACATTGTATTCTTAGTGAAAGGTAACATACGAGGTGTAAAAGTAGATTCTTCATATAATAGGCCTAGTTGTGCTAGAGAATAATATTCTGTATAATTTTAGAAGAACTACAAAAGTTTTTTCGTTTATTAGTGTTATTAAGTCGGCCTTTAGTAATTGGTGGTTGTGTATTTTTAAGATTACGATTAAATAATTTCGGTGCAAATGTTGGTAGTTTGAATAAATTTGATTTTCTGTGCCTACTTGTGAAACTGTTGCTACCAGAGAGATGTTAATTTGTAAAAAATATATATAGAAGTTAATCAGAAAAAAAAAAGATTATGAAAATTAATTTTGATTTAATGTTTTAAGTAGAAGAAGGGATACAAACTTTAGACTTATGCTTAACAGACATGTGGCTTATAAAGATTTCCGTCTTCTGGGTTGTTGCGCTGTGTAGTCTGGTCGATGTTAACCAACGTTTCAGAGGTCATACTGCCTCCATCATCAGTGCGATGAGTATGAAGATTTCCGTCTTCTGGGTTGTTGCGCTGTGTAGTCTGGTCGATGTTTACCAACGTTTCAGAGGTCATACTGTCTCCGTCATCAGGGCGATGACGGAGGCAGTATGACCTCTGAAACGTTGGTTAACATCGACCAGACTACACAGCGCAACAACCCAGAAGACGGAAATCTTCATACTCACCGCTGTGAGAACCTCAAGTCTTACATGTGGCTTATAGTTGAACTTGTGCTGAAGTCAGGATGGATAAAACTAAGGGAATAGAAACGAGTTAATAAATAAGTGAAAACAAAAATAACTTTTAAGGAACTCTTTAACTTATTCTCTGGTTAACGATCTCGAAGTTTTAGTGTCACTGAACGCTCTCATAACGCTTGAACTTTCAACTTCAATCAAATTTTAACTTATATTTTCGGAACCGCTAGTTTTGGCGGTTAGATAACTTAATTCCGCTATTTTTTTAACATATGCGGAGGAAATGCTCGATGCCTTCGACTTCTTTGTTTGTGCAGTCGCTAACAACCTATTAAACAACGTATTAAATCCTGTCGGGCTAGTCTTATTTCAAGCATTGTCGTAATACATGCTGTGCATTAACCGACTAAAAGCCATTTGCTTGTTTGATTGCATGTAGCCTTTGTAAACATATTGTAATTGAGTAACGTCATGATGAATAATGAATGTGTGGAATATGGTAAAGGATGAAACAAAAGAAAGGAAGGAAGGAAAAAAGAACTCTTTCTGTAGCAAAATAAAGACTGGTGTTTTAAAGTAAGAGTGTGTACAATTTGTTAATGCGGTAAGATCTAGCATAAGTTTGATAGCACTGAACATTCACCCAGTAATTTTTTGCAGAGTAATATGTGTAAGCCTGGGTTTTTCAGGTCTTCTTTCGTAGTTGTTCTTCATTCCTTATCGCAGTTAATGGTATAGAGGAGACGCAGACCATCAATAAGTAAATGCCAGGGGTTCGCCCTGCGGCTCCGAGAAAAATGAATGTAATGTTCTATGATTCTCCTGCCATCTTTATTCTGCCAAGCTCACTCTCTCAGCAGCAGGATCAATAGAAGTCTATAGCTGCATAAACGAAATCTCCGCTTTTGTGGTAAAAATTTTGTTTCGCCGTGTACAGTCGTCCCTCTGGATCCACGGTCGAGCCCCATCACACATCATCACGAACGTCGTTTGCAAATGTTCCCGTTCGCGCTCTTTCTCAGCGTCCTACCCACTGTTTCAAAAATATTTAGCGAAGTTGTCTTTCATTTTTCGCGCACCCACGGTTGCCGAAATAAGGATAAATGTTGATAAAAGCGTGAATAGAGGTGTAAATGGTGTTAAGAGAGGAGGAATTGAGTATGTAATACGCAATTTATTAAAAGAGCATGCATATATTTATCAGAGTCCGTGATATTCGAGAACTTCGTTGCCATAATTTTGTGAAAACAGAGGTGAACCTGTACATTCTTAAAAAATTACGTTTGTTTAGCTTTGCATTTTTTATAATTTTTAAAAGATAGCGTTAGCTAAGTATTCCTCCCATTTTATCTGGAACAAGATAACTTGTGAGCTCTTATCTCTAACAGGTCTTAGCATATGTATTTAAAACATATGATACTTGGATGACAGGAGAAATCCGTCGAATATTTCAGTTTATAAATCTGAACGGAACAGACCACTTAGGAGACCTACGAGCCTTGGGGAGGATAATTTAAAGCTGAGCGTTAAAGCAGGAGATTCAAGGATGCGGACTGGAATTATCTGACTCATAATGGTGTCAACTGGCGTGTTGTTACGTACACAGCAATGAGTCTTCGGCTTCATGATGCGAGGGCGTTTCTTGACTAGCTGAACTACTATCAGCTTCTCAGTGATGATCCTGCACGGTGGAGCTGGTTATACTATAAATCTTCCATTCTTCCACAACATTTGTTTTTATTAGGCAGGATTCTGCAGTTAAAATCGAATGAACGAACGGGTTAAATTTAGTAACAGATGTAGTACAGAGTTGTGTATAGACCGTGATATTTATCAAGCTTTCTTGAAAGCTCTCTCCGCCAGAAAGCTGACAGCAAATACAGATATGTTTGCTCTTCGTCAATATAACCATCCCTCGTTTTAGTCATCAGAAAAGATTCTAGAGCTAGCCACAGGCCTTTTTCTATGGGATGTGGTGTTTGGGAGGAGAATTCTAATTGCATTACCCGGCTCTGTCTTTTACCCCTCGCCTTAGAAACTAGCAGAGAACAATAAACAACTGAGAATTCGTTGAGCAGCAGAAGTGAGTGGTCGATGCCTGTTGTCAGCGACAAATTATCGGAACCCATATATCGTCTGGTAGGATAAAGATTATGGGCTCTTGGTTTCTGTATTGCAATGAATACCCACAACACAGAACCGGGTGGTATCGTAAAATGTTTTATTCAGTGCCATTTTTGGTATTGTTCCAGGTGTTTAGAGGATTATTTGTATGCATGTAAATTATTTTTAACTATTTTACGTTACACATTTTCTTCCGTTTTTTTTACTTTATGCAGACCAGAATAACACCTTGGCGTACACAAATATTTACTTTTGTTACAAACTTAGTCTCTACGCAGACGTTTACAACCGGATTCGAAAATGCCCATGTTACTCGTAATATGTCTAAAACAAATGGGTTTCTGTAACTAGGATACAGACTGGCAGTGAGGAAAACTATTCGGAAAATATTCCCTATTTTAATTAAACACACAAATTCGTTGCCGGCGCTACGGTCGCTTGTCTTGAAATTATTTCGTGAGGAAATTTAATCTTCGCTTCAAGTCACTTCCTCCTAAAATATATCCAGAGTTTCGTTTTACTGCGATGTTTTCGAACCAAAATTATGATCTGTTGTTTACTTCGTGGTACAAAATTTGAAAGTAGATGTTATTTTGAAGCTTCAGAATAAGAAAATCTTGTATAAGGAGCTGCATTGATTTCAGTTTTTATAGGGCCTATACATAGTGTGCCACGTGCTAATAAACTTAAAAAACGTTATCCAGCCAAGATCATTACTAGCATGACTCAGCCCAGAAATTTATCTCCACGCCTTTGCATCGTAAAACGTAAAACAATGTCACATTACCTCTTGGCTTCATTTGTCTGCATATTAAATATAGCAACTACTTCAGAACTTTGTCTCTAAACCTATTCAGTGCCGGTTTAACCTGGTGTCTAAATGAAGGGACACATTTTTATGAACTTTGCCGTTGTCCATTTTCTCTCAAGATCACCTAATTACAAAAATATATATTCGATACAGCCTTTAGGTTGTATAATGTTGGAAGTTAATATGACTCGTGGAATTTGAAATTACCTTAAAAGCCATTATCTTCTGAAATGTGGTAAGTACGAAATAATGGAGGTCATGTATCTGTTTATACAAAGTTAAGGCGACTATTTTACTCGAGGGACGTTAAGTTGGCGGTGGAACATCCCGTCCTCATACCTTTGTGCAATGATTATATTAACGTGTGATGTACTTCGCCATGGCGGGCAATGACTACCATAGACGTGTTAAACAAAATGTGTTTTCTACAGTGGGTTTACGTCATCCTACAGTGTAATTGAGTTTTCAGTTTGGGTTCTGATTTTTTTAGCGGAGAACATGGAGTTTTTGTTGCCTCTTGTTAGAACAGAACAGATATTGTGACGTATGCCTCAGTTCAGTGTGTTTCGCTTCGTCGAAGATCGTTTCAGAGCGTAAACTCTCTATGAACTTCCTTCTACAGTATGAATATTTTAAAGTGGCTGGTAAGTTCTGACTGCGTAGGTCTTTTACGATTGTTTCGTGGTTTTTGTATCTGCACACGCGAGATGGCGTGTGGATAGATCGATACAGACTATCAGGAATTATGAGGCAAATTTTTGCACATACAAGAAAGGTGCAATGTTCAGTCAAAAAATGGAGCATGGGTATCCAGATTCTCAGTATGAGTGTTACATATGAATTTAAATTAACATACTTAATTCTTCGGTGTTTAGTGATGAAAATTAATCTTATATTGTTTGTAGTTATTTGTTCATATTAGTACGTTATTACAACAATAAATTTGACTCGTTCTTTGTAAGATATTTTTAGTCTGCTCACCACTAATCCGGTATCAAACACTGATTTAATGTTATTGTGTTACAGTTGTCCCTATTTATATTAAGGAAGCCATTCTTAATTAACTTCACAAAGGCTAATTAATTTACTACTTGTTTCTGACTTGATCATGCCCTCACCTACAGTCTGCTATATTGATGGTCGTGTGTACAAAGTCCAGTAGGAAATTCGTAATCTCGTTCATGGGCCTATTTTTGAAGGAAGTCGGTTTGGCTCTGAGGACTAAAACGGTATGATCCACGGTCGTGGATTGTAGAAGCCTGTATAGCGTTCGGTGGTAATAATTCTGCATTAATGAGGCACGTCATGATTAATGGTTAATACTTTCTAGCACTGCTACTAACTTTTACCGTCATCCACTGTCCTCTTCGTCTCTCTTCTCCCGTCACGTAGGCCAAAGGTCATGGGAAAATAATCGAACTGTAGCAGACGGCACCCTGCTACAGGCAGTTTTGTATCTTTTCACTCCTCTGAGTCCCGAGTCTTCTTCTTGGGGTGCCATGTACTCGCCGTCGGCTTTTGCGTTCAATATTTGTGATGGCAGCCAGCTGCTGTGTCAGCTGTCTTCCTTCGCCGAGGTCTGATGTTGGCGTGAGTTTCCATGAGATTCGTGTCCGACCTGCAGTCTGTATAACTTTGCTTTTCGAATGCTACTGGCGACTTGTGTGAGATTCGGTGACGTCTGCGGAGGGAAAGGAAGAATTAAGGAATCAAATCTTATTGTTTAAAGACAGAATGAAACAAGAAGTGCGAAGATGAACAGTGATAATGAAGAATCAGAAAAATAAATTTCAAAAATTAGAAAATAACAGGTGTAAAACAATGCGATAATAAATTATGTAAAAATGATTTATACTAAAAAAATATAGAAATAAGCAGTAAAAGAAAGAGAGGCATGAGTAAACAGATAAATTAAGGGACAAATGGATGAAAAAGGTAAAAATCATATTTATCCGTGACGCCTGGAACCAGCCGAGAAGCTCCATTCATCCTTGACTTCTGCACAGAGCTGGGTGGTCACTTTTACGCTCCGTTCGCTTGAATCCTGGAGAAAAAGTTTACGGTTTCCTTTAGTTAGATGGCTGGGTGGGACAGAGAGCCAGTCTGGAAGCAGTAGGCAGGAAAATAATCTCTTTCCTCTGTCGGAAGTTAATCCCCACTCATAGAGCCCGTTGTAAAATTACTGACTAAGCTACCAGGCAGCTGGACTTAAAAGATTGAGGAGAATGTCGAGGAACGGGGCGGGGTGAAGTCGCTGGCAAAAGTAAATGGTGAATAAATTAATGAAGTGTTAAGATACATTAATTCCGTGGAGCAATTTCCTTAAGAAACTGGCTTTAATAAAATATGAAAGCTGATTTTCGTGTTTACAAGAGCCGGCTTTTGGCTCTTCCCCTGACCCAGATTAATCTAGATCACACCATATTTCCTTGTGATCCGTTTTAATATTGTTGCCACATCTGCGCGTAGGCATGTGAGAAAATTGTGAAGAGTTAAATCAATAAATAGTCTTCTTAATTTACATTAAATATGAACACGGAACTGTGTGTCTGCGCGTTTACATTCAGAATACTCGTTGTTGTAATATAAAAATGTACTGAATTACGTATCTGACACGCATTGTAACTTAAGTAAGTGGAAAAGCATATTTAAACTAAGTAAAGAAATTATGTTAGTGGAGGAAGTGGGTGACATTTAGGTTTAAGTTACGCAGGCAGAGGAAAAGAATTTCGGATGGCGAAAGATATTTTTCAGACATGTCAGAATGCAGCTCGATGTAGCCCTCAGTGACACGTGCTGGGGGGAACCGGAGTTTTGTCTGTAATGTAATGTAACTTTAGGCCCCTGCCCAAACCAAATGTGCCGTGAAGAGTACGCCATTCATGTGAAAATGTCTTTAATTCACTGTGAATCAGGTTACAGAAGATTTCTCCTCTTTACTAGCAGAACAGTGGCGAATTCATTCGATTCACAGAAGTCTAGCCACGGAAGGGCGGGTAATTCAAGTGGTTCACCCAACTGGCAAGATGCAGAGTGGTGAGTGAGAGAGGAAATAACACTCTAGGCTTCGAACTTGGCACCTCGGATGCTCTAACAGTGTTCGCTTTAGTACAGATTAAAGTCAACCGCGGACGGCGATGTTGGTCTTCTCGTTTGTAACTTTGTGTGAACTTGTAAGGAGATCAGCTTTTTGTGTTAAGTAACTGAGAATATTAGTCCACATTACACACATCAAAGTAAATTGCTTTTATTTACTTAACTATAAGCGCTTTATACGTTAAATAATTGATTCGGCTTTCTAAAAAAAACTCGAGGTTTTCAAATATCCGAACTGAGACACATTTCCAAAGGATTTATTATGTTTTTTACTCTGATTTTACCCTGCAGTCTAATTGACGGGTAATCGTGAACCACAATTAAATGCACCTGACCTACACTACTAATAACAGGCTTAATCAGAGTTCGTTATTTAGTTTTGGAGATGAAATATGCAGAATAACATGGCTTCTACTACAGCCATTAACTTTGTACCAAAATCCGTAATGAGCTTATCGATTAGTCTCTTGCCGCCAATTCCAAACACAGAATTCTATCTTCGGAGAGAATGTTCGCTTAAAATTGTACTGGAACTGTTTTTGTAGAACCGGAAAAAGATGATTTATAGCCCAATTTGAAAATATCTTCGTAGTATGTTGCATAACTCGAGTATGAAATGTGATGGGACTATTTAATTCGAAAGCTCAGAACACAGCTCTATCCACAGTAAAATGGCAACTTCTTGCTAAATCATTCCTCTTATCTACAGACCATCTGAAACTTTCAGGCAACATGGCCCCAATCCTCTTTGTTCCATACAGAAGTGGACGATGGAGAATCAACCGGAAATGCCATGCACTTCGAGTTACACCACGTTTCCTTCACCTTCCTGTCGCCAACTACTTTGTTCATTTTAAGCAATTGTGTTTTCTGACGTTCCTGTGTTTCTACAGGAAATTCTTTCAAAGAAAGGATGAAAAATAATATGGCTGTGACTTGTAGCCAAACATTCTTTCAGTTCTTTCAATAAAAACACTTTGATACTAAAACCCACTTCTAATTTCTTTTTGAGGAGACGTCTTCTGCCATTGTGGAGACTTGAATAACAAAGAATGTTGTCGAACAGCGTCTAAGTAAAATTGTGTTAACTTTGTAAAAGGGAAAAATCAACTAAACAACAATAATAAAATTTTCTCCAATAGAATGCACATATTTTTCAGAAACATTCTCTGCATTATGCTTCATTGGAATTTAAGTTCAATCATTATAGATACGAGTTACGTCCAGTATTGAAAACCCAATCAGTGCACTTCATTTAATAGAGCCGAATATAATGTAGGAGTGATTGGACCGATATCAACTAAACCCCCGATACCAAATATCTTCGAAATCGGTCAGCATCAGAGGTAAAACATTTGTACTGACAAGGCAGTTAATAAATTGTGTAAGCTATGTCATTATAAACCATTATCTTCCTTTAGACTACCTTTTGCCTTCCAGATGGGGCCCATACGTAATTACAAAATCTTTCATTGAGTCCATGTTATCATTTTCAGAATAAAAAAATCGCATTGTTGATTGTACGAGTTTGTTAAGTCATCATTCATGCATATTTCCCGGCTTGGTATATCCTCGTCTCGTGTCAGAACAACAAAATATTTGTCGATGCAAATTTGTAGCCCCATAAAAATTACTCCGTTTGGAACTAAGACTACTTGTAAACAGAGAGGGATCTGTTTCGTTATTGAACAGCACATCAATGCTGCTGGTGGTCCTGCTTTGAACAAGGGCAGTGTTGAGTACGGGTCTTGTGCAAACATGACCCATCTGTACGTCTCAACTCGTCTCATTAGCTCGTTTCCGATCATCCTCAACTTGGGTTGTGCGCGCTGCAGTGTGTCAAACATGACGTATCTATTGTGATACATCACTCTTTGTAGCTCGTTTTAACACATCACAGGTACAGCAATGTTAATTTACAACACAAGATCGATTTTCCTAGGCATTTTAAGAAAAATTGGTACAAAAGTTTATAGATTATTACAAATAACTCCTAAATAGATTAATCAAACATCACAAAAATAAAGCAGTGCATTATATATAACTGAGTAAATTATATGAGAAATTTTATTTAATAGGTTTGGTTTTACATAGACAGGCCTATTAGAGACCGCTTGGATAACCTGCACGTAGATGGTAGGATATTAAATTAGTCTCAGAGAAACAGGGTGTTAAGCTGTGAAATAAATTTGACTCATCATTTGTTTTAATGGTGATATTTCTGACGAAAGTGAATAATTGTATTTTGAAAATGTTTAACTGCGGTGCAAAACACAATCTGCAATTCGTACGTCTATCTAAGTTGTACACTGTGGCAGACGTTATCAAAATTGGATATTGTAAACACATAAACTTCACATTTTTATAGACATTAAACAAGACATCCTGTCGTTTATAAGATAGTTAAAGCTGCCAAGTAGAGTATCACGCCCATCAGTGTTTCTGAACTCGGTGGTAGAGCAAAGCCCCATTTGGTTGTTCCGCATCTTTCAAGATAACTGACGTCGTCAGAAACGACTGCAGCTCCAGGCGAAACTTATCCAAGAATTAACTTATTTTGTACTGAACTTGGCAACTTGCTGTACTATGTACAGCAGCTACCATCAATTTATCGAGCGAGGAAATGGGGAAGCTGCCAATGGAATGCTAATTGAATATTCCTTCAGAGCTGAAACCTCACGCGGCTTTCTCTCCATGAAGTCCATCCTTATTCCATGGGTGTGTCTGTTTGGTTAGAGCATAATTTTATATTGCTAAATTCTGTTAACGAAATTTATAATTTGTACTCCTCCCCCAGTATTATCAGGGTGATTAAGTCAAGAAGAATGAAATGGGCATGGATCGGGCAAGATGTGTTCACCGGGTATTGGTCGGGAAGCCTGAGGAGAAGAGACCGCTGGGGAGACCTAGACGTAGATGGTAGGATAATCTCGGGCGGGATCTATCGGAGATAGGAGTTGAAGGAGACTGGATTTTGTTGGCCCAGGACAGGGTCCGGTGGAGGGCTTTGGTTAATTTGGTGATGAACCTTCGGGTTCCGTAAGCCATCTAGTTAGTCAGTTATACATTTGTAGACTGGTAGACAGAATAACTGACCGATTAATTAATTTACGTTCACTCAGTATAATCCCTGCAATTGAAGTAGTGTCATTACATTTTCAATATAATGCAATTATAACTTAAGTATTAGTAATTTGCCACCATTGCGTAGAAAGAAATTTGAACCTATTCAAGGTTAAGATTAACATTTTAGATTATTTCAGATTATTACGCTCGTAATTTTATGTCAGACTGCAGTTTATTTACCAGATAAATTTATGCGAATTCTGTGGTTATATTATTAGTGTGTTCCAAACATTTACCCCTCCGGAAAACGAAACATAGAACTCCCCGTTGAGAATAAAGTTCTCCCACTGGTGTGGTGTTCTACAATTTATTTAAAATGCTTTTAATTAACTTGCGATAAATTTACATATTATAGGTCTATGTACATCAGTCGGCGTATGAATTGTGTAAATTGAGAAAATAAACGCAGAGGGCTAGAACACAGGAACAACCTACCACCGAGAATATTCACTCTGTGGTATGACTGGGGAAAACAGACCAGGGAGGAATGAGGAAGTTGGTATTATGGTTATGTTCAAAGTTACTCAAGCATAAAGTTACAATTTCCTCCTGCATTTGTATAACTCCATAAGCAGTGTTGCAATGTGCGTCGTTTAGTCTCCAGTCTTCACGTGAAAGTATAGTTTGACTGTGTACATTTAACTTTTGCCTTTGTCGCTGTGATGCCTTACATGGGCGGATGTTAAATTTGTTAAGAGTAGACAGAAATTAATGTCTCCACAGTGTTGACGGAAAGCACAAGCCAACATTTTCACGTGCCGATTTTCTGAAACATTGGGCTGCCACCCCTCGTGAAATCACGTGTCAGTAACTATGGTTATGCCAGTGCGGTGGCGCTGAACGTCTCCGGATCTCGACGCTTTGTTGAAACAGACTGTGGTGCTGGAATTCTCGTCGCTGGTGCCTAGCGAAAGTGTAGCGTGACGTAACTGTGACGTCGGTAATGTTGTTAGATGCTATAAAAGAAACGGAAATGCGAAAAACCGCTCACAAAATATGCATAAAGTTGTTATTGTCCGCGATAACGCCTGTTCATGCAGTGTGTGTGTGTGTTCGAACTGTGTTGCGCGTTTCCTATATTCCACACTTTATACTTGTTACAAAAGTGGAATTAACCACTTGTTTAATGATGGATGAAGCACTTAGAGATCGGAACTGTATGCTGTTCATACAGGCTGTAACTTGAATATTTGTTCCAAATATAATGACGAATTCTACACACTAAAACAATAAAAAAATGTTCAAATGTACGTTTCTTCTGAAGAGGCCCCCTTTTTGAGTACGCTGATCAGTAAACTACCAAGCGATTTAGATATTTTTGTTATTGTAATTTTACTTATGGTACTTCCTATAGTGTCCTCAATGCATTTATTGCTATCCACATTCTCTTTTTACTCTGTTCCTGTGGCCAGCTGTGAGCGAAACATTTCCAAGCTAAAGCTGATCGTGACGTAATTCTTGTTCAGTATTTCAAGAAACACTTGTTGGGGGCTATTCACTCTCAATAAACCATTAACTGCACAAAACATTGACCTGAAGGTATTTACTTCTGCATTTATTTCGTACATTTGCTATGGAAAATAAAATCTTAATTCTTATGTGTATTTCTTCTTGTACATATTTTGTGCTAAGTATAGAATAATTACAATACACATTCAGTAAATTGTTATTTTCTTTTATTATGTAAACTAAACTGATAATTATTAATGCGGAATTCTTAATCATACTGACGCACAATATACCCTAGCGTCGCCAACGTTGACATATTATAAAGAATCTAAAAGTGGTTGTTTTCATCAATACGTTGCACTTATAAGACAAATGCAAGACCTGCTCTGTCGTATAAGTCAAGTGGGCAAAATTGTTTTAAAACAACAGATAATAATATTAATAATAATTATTATTTAAACTACTGAAATGTATTTTCTGAGATTAGTAGCAGTTATACTCCGTGATCAAGGGATGAATGCATATTTTAGATACATGCGTAATTTCAGGTTATAGAAATCTACCCCAAAAAGTATTTTGAATTATGGTCCACGACGGGTTAAGCGAAGATTTTAATAGGACCAAACATGTCAATGGAATAGATAACTACATCTGTGCTGTGTTTTATGACGTTAGGCTAAATATAAAATCATAAAATCCTATAGTATTGATTCTGTTTCGAGTTTCTGGAATGCTTGTTACTTCCTGAATTGGGGAAGAAATTTTGGATAAAAAAGTCTAGAGAGAAAAATTTTAAACCTAAAGCCTACTGTTTCGGAAATCTGGAGTGCTTCCAGCTAACAAGAGCTTTAATACTTATTCTCTTTTTCTGTTTTACTTAACATGGTGACCTGGTTATTAAAAAGACGGCGACTTTATTTCTTTGTAGGAAATGACGACAGCGCCACATTGCTGAAGATGATAAATGCCACTACTTGTACTGAGAAGAAAAATGAAGTCTCGTCCTGTATGAAACGAGCGAGTGCATTTAGTGGATATCTCAGTTTTGTTGAGAGACGATGTATTCCAGCGACAAGCTCCATTTAATTTCTAAGTTTTCCTCGTGTTTGAATACGCATTCACTTGACGGCTGATGAAGTACGCGCATTTAATCATAAAACAGCATCTCATAAAAAGGGAACAACTGTGAACGTCAACTTATAACTTCCGTTCTTTATTTCGTGTTCTTACTTTTCTCTTCTTGTAATTCCAGATTTGCCATGAAAAGTAATTGCAGCTCTAGACCTTGAGATAGAAGTTCGACTCCCCTTTGAGTCACACATGAATATTTCTCGTCGTTTCTATAGGCCTATGTTCCTTAATAGCACATCTTCGTATACCTTAAGTTTCGTATTCGAGGCTACTTAACAGATTTATATAAAATTTGGTGTTGTGGTTGTAGAATAAGTGATCTGGAGTGAGTCTTCCATGTTGTACAAAAATATTTTTTCATTGCATTCTTTTCGATGTGGAGAATGTTCAAGGAAATTCAAGGAGGGTGGCGTATAGAGTGTTCCATAATTATTTATTGAGAAAAAATCATTGAAGAGGGAACGTTTGTGAAAACAGTGGAACATTGATGGAATCAAAGAGTCTTGTGCAATTGGCAGCAGTGCGTGTTTACAGCGGGCCTGCCTAGTTATTAACTATGTAGTATAACTCAATTTTTAATCGAAACTCTACATTGCTTGAAATGCCTCCATTGGCTGCGAACACTTCATAAAGTATTCTATATAGGCCTACCGTAAATACGTACATGTAGAGAGGGTGTACCTCGATACACCTGCCCATGACGATATCTTGACACGCTATGAACAAAATTAATATTATCCTTAAATTTACATTTCGGGAAATTTATTGACTGGCTGGGTAACTGTCAGCTTCTCAAGGACTAACGACTCCATGGATCTGGTTGGAAAATGTCTAAATATGCTCGTACCACGATACTGGCTGCGTGGGAAGTATTGCTGATTTTAACACCATTTGAAGTTTGTAATGATGAGTTATTGGAAACTGAAAAGCGATGGAAAATGCAGTGTGCAGGAAGCTGCTTGATATAGGCGCGGGATCGCAGACAGACTCGAATGCAAGTTTCGAAAACGCTCGTATACTATTGGAGATATTTACAAGAAGCAGGCCGGAAATAAAAGTATCATTCTCCTTCCAGCCGTTCGAAATATCGAAGACTTTTTTTTATTGGAGTTAGGAAGGAAAAAAAAGGGTAAAATCACTCAACGTTGTTGTTATCGGTGATCAGAAAATCGAAACTTGGCAGTATTTCAGTCACATTTAAGATGTATAGGTAAAATTACTGGACTTGAAAAAAGTTTACGTTCTTCCAATTAGTTTAAAAATTCGGATAGTGGAACAGTGAGTGATAAACATTGGCAGATCCTGTTTCATAAGTTAATATTATACTCAAATTATTTGTCACAAGATGTAGCAGGAGCCTTTTTGTTACTCTTTTGTCTCGTTTATAATGCACATTTGAAGTTGCCATTGAGGTAAGAACTGATAACGAGTAAATATAGCATACGGCGAAGCTTAAGAAATTCTGCCGAATAAGTAATTTATTATACGCATAGTTTATGCTGTTACTCAATGTACGATAGTAGTTATTGATATGCCAGAATCCGTTCCTCTAGACCAATTTTTTTAGTTTGACTTTTATGATTCCGTTTTATCATAACTCCTATTCGTTACACAACTTAGCTTATGGAATCAGACACCAAGATATTGGAATAGAAAGTGTGCCAGATTTCCTTTCTCATGTTACAAATATTTGTGGTTCAATTTTAATTTGGGCCCTGTGCCAAATTCGGTGTAATACGTCCAGGAAGACATTAGTTAAGGTGACGTTCATAAGGTAAGTAATATTGAAAATCATTGAGAACCTGTTAATAAGTTCGTACTGGAAAATGTGATGCATCATCTTTATGTTTTATCTCTCTTGCAGGGAACATTAAGACCTCGTAATTGATAAAGTTATGTTATAAGGAAATTTTGGTTTAATCTGAACCAGTATTTATTAAATTTATTTAATTTTACAATATTCAGTGTTAAGCGGTCTGTAAAATAGTGTTATGCAATATTTTTTACGTTCATGTAAAATTACGTGTATTATCACCCCTGAATGTTTATCCCCCTCATCATGGGTTTTGATTTAGTCATACTGTTCTGATGACAAATGCAAGACCTTACAGAGCTCTGCAACTTAACAGCTTTATGCGCTTAATCCCTTTACACACTGAAATTTTTCTCCCATTTTATCACGTTTTTTAACACTTTTCTAAACATTTACACTATTACAGTTCATTGCTGTCGGTTTCCAATGCCTAAATTTTAGTCGCAGGTCTAGAGCTCATCCCTTGGCGTTAACAAGAAACAAGATCAATTTCACTCTCTAGAAGATTTTAGAGTCATTTGTATATAGAGTGCTTCATGCAGAGCTGTCGAGATTTAGTGCATAATTGAAACACTGTTTAAGATACATGAAGTAAGGATTCAGTAGCTTCCTGAATAATAAATAACTTTCTGTATACAAGTTCAGTGCCGTATTAACAGCAGCAGAAGTAAGGATGGAATTAAGTTTTCTCGTAATTTCAGTTTAATTCTGTTGGACCCAGTGTCACGCACAATCGGTCTTGTGGCTAGTCTACAAGCTTTCCATCAAGTGGAACTGAATTATACTGTGTGATATTTTAAACGAAGATGTATCTTCTAATCAATCTGTCGTTTCCGAACGAGCAAGTTAGTGTAGGGTTAAAGCTCGCTCAGAAATATTGCTATCTGGCCCCCGAGTGAAACATATTTGCCCACACCTGACGTAAAACTCAACATCAGAAGTCGCATGTTTACACATATCAATTTTTACTTGATATAGAAAACCGTTATAAATACTGAATCCTATCCGAAATCAGATCTGTGAACCGAGTCACCGGTTGTTCTCCAACCGACCAGCAATTTCTCTCTCTGTTATTTGTAATTAACGGAATACGAAGTTTGTACAAGCTACAGCCACAGACCATGGTACATAAATCCAGCAGCTGGCAGACGTCAGGTGTGTATTACTGTTAATTAAATTATTATCCTGCCCATAAGCCTCCAGCAAAATTATGAAATTTTTCATTTTCGGAAAATAATTGGGATTTTTGTGCTGGTCAGTTTTAAAATTATCTCCCGCTAGACACTACGTAGACCGCGCATGCGCTGTGGCCAGCTTATATGCTCTTTATCACTAAAATTTTTAAAAATAAGTTTGGTGTGATTTGATTAATGAAATACCGAATTTCATTTCACTCACAACTCTCCCATTCCTTTATTTTCATGAACTCGACAGCGATAACTGTTTTGTCCCTTTGTAACAAAACGAGCCTAAAAGAAACTGAAAGTCTTTCAGATTTCATCACTGAAAATTTTCGGTATTTCGTCAGGCTGAAAGATTATTCAGAATGCAGCGTCCGAGAGCTTTGTCTGCGACGTCTGTCTGCTTCCCCTATATTTCCGCTTTCAAACGCCATTGCATTCGAAGCACAAAAAATTAGCGGCACTTTTTTCAGAAGACGTAACTCAACGGCGTCGCTGTATTGGAGACTGTGAGGCCGGAAAACGCTTAAATTTTTGTCCCCCTTTCTTTGTGAGCCAAGAGGGTTGTCGATATTACTGCCGGGTGCTCGGATAGGACGACCGAAAGAAGCTGATGGGGCGGCTGAGAAGCGAACAGTTCACGAGCTTCCGGTGACATTAGATCGTCAGATTAAACTGGACCGCAATTACAAGCATTAGTCAGGCAAAGTGCAACTAAGGGATCCAAGAGTTTCGCCCTTATAATGCTAGTTAAATTAATTGATTTTCATTAAAATTGGTGTTAACCCATGCCAATATTGGCAACATAAATTTGTGCTGTTTAATTTATTTTCATCAATAATACCAATATGGCGGCAGTGCAGGAAATTGAAATCAAACAAATGAATATTTTGTCTTCCCGTCTGATTTCTAAGAACCTGAAAATTAAAGTGTACAAAACAATAATTTTGCCTGTTGTTTTGTATGGGTGCCAAACATGGTCTCTCACTCGGAGGGAGGAACATAGATTGCAGGTGTTTGAGAACAGGGTGTTGAGGAGGATATTTGGGCCTAAGTTAGAAGACGATGGGGTCTGGAGAAAACTGCATAATGATGAGCTAAAAAATCTGTACTCCTCTCCCAGTATTGTCAGGGTGATTAAGTTGAGAAGAATGAGGTGGGCGGGGCATGTAGCACGCATGGATGGGACAAGAGGTGTGGGAAGTCTGAGGGGAAGAGAACCTTTTGGAGTCTGTTACATTTTACACGTCACTCTGTTACACTGCGGCCTCACATGAGAGTCCTCTGTCGTCCCATAACAAGGGTGAGATAACTTAAAATGTTTTGGCTTATTTTTATCCTAAATGTGTGTCTGTCTGTGTAACGAATATCAATATATGTTCATGTTATTTGTCCGCTATATAGTTGGAAGTCTTGTGTTGCCACTACAGAAACAGCTTTATCTCTCCGTTGTAATGTTCACAGCACTGTAGACACATGAACTCCGTTGCGAAACTCCGTTGGACAGATAAGGTTTTAGAGCGCATAAACTGAAATCGTTTCCCATTGTTTACCTCAAAGTACAATTGTTTATGGATCCCAGTTTTGGAACAGCCGTGAACTGTAAGGATGTTTAGAAGACCAACTAACCTGAACATATACAACGGACGAAATATTTCCGATATTTCAAGTAAATTACTTCATACAAATTGCGGATCGTTTTATTAAAACTTTATTTTAAAAGAACAGTTTTAGTTTACATTAATCACATATAGATAGAGACTTGTGTTCCTGGCTTTGTTCACGTGTGCTTGTGTATTTGTGTTTCGGCCGTTCTCTCGCAATAAGGACATTCTTATTCCCCTTTCGTGCACTTTTCTTTCCGCGAATGACGCAATAAACGAATATTTCAAAAGTGCAATTTATTTGCTGTTTCTGTATGGCAGATACCGTGTCCTGACTTGTCAGAGTGAATGTAAGACACTCACTAAGGCGCCATGAATTAACTGAATATAACAACATAATACAACACAAAAAAATTCTTGATGTCATTGTAAGAACATACAATAAGCGAGGTGAATAACTTAGGTTGTGTGCAATTTATAAATTAAATTAACGCCTTATTTTGTCATGAATTTTCTCCAAGACATATTACGCGTATTACGAAAATGTTCATAATGACTCGTTACCTTCTCCGCCATGAGAACCTCAAATCTCACTATGGAATTACGTTTCATTATTCTTTTCTTTATTATCAGCATGGCACTTCAAACCCACTAATGGCTTTGTATAGGTAATATACGTCACTCTATTATTGAGAAAATTAGTTACAGTAATGCGCTAAGCCTGCAATCATTCACCAGGTACTATTTTTCGATTTCTTTTGGTTCTCGGACATCTTGAGTCATGTTTTTTTGTAATGTGCGTCAACCTTTCGAGGTGAATGCCGGTATAGGATCTTCGAACAGGACACGATTCCATCCACATCCTTACCTGCTATTGATCTTCGGATACCAACAGACGCTATACAACCTGTGGAATTGAATCTGCTTAGTTTAAACTATTTTCCAGAGACCATCTACGGAAATTGTGTAATATAACTATGGAATAGGCCACGACTGCTTTCACTCCCGTCTTTTTTCTAGTTAAGCGTATATTATAAACTTATTTTTGAATTAAATGGTATTTTAAATATGTATCTGATACAGTGACGTGACATAATGAACATACCAACCAAATCGATCAGTGCACAAGTTCTTATAGCAAAATAATTTTCATTTGAACAGAGCCCACCCATCGCTATCGCATGGATTCCGAAAAATATTTCGCTGGTGCATATTCGGCCGAGGTGTTGAGGTCACCACGTATCGAGGTCTACAGTGCTAGGAACTTTGCGCTCCCTTACGGTGCGATGTTCAAACACAGAAGCGACCTTAACATTTGAAATACGAAAAAGGCGGACACTGCTCAGACTGCAGCGCTTTATATCTGCTGCCGAGTGATAGCAATATGACCGCCCTGGGATCAGCAGAAACGGGGAACGAAGCCGATTCTGTGGGTTCTGTTCATTGAGAGACAGGAAGGGGTAGTGCTGATAGCCGACTTCTTTGTCATGACATCGCCGCAACTCCGAACGGGTGAAAGCAATTACCGCAGGAAGTCCCAGTTAGAGGATACCTTGATTAAGTCGTTGTCACGCGGACTGAGGACTTGAGAGACACTCTTATCGTCCTCTCCCTCTCCTCGTCTCATTGACGCCGAGATATTACAGGTTTCAGGGAGATAAATGCTAAGTTTTGATCATTTATATAGTACATTTATGCGAAACCCAATACTTTAGGGCCTAGAACTCTTTGTGATAACTTCAAATAGTATACGTTTTGTAGACATACGAAATATTTTATGGGTATCTCCTGAAATAATTCATAACGGCCGTGTCTTTATTGATGTAATATCATTTCTTTTCTTTTACAGACTTTTCACATGAGTACGTTATTCATCCTAACTGGTACTTGAGGGTATATGCAAATAAATGAAAATGGTTTACACTTTTTATGCATTTAGAAGCCTGTATTTATATTTCTGACAGTTATCTAGGGCTAAGATGATGAGTGGTTTCACTGACTGTGCTACGCACACAAGTATGATAGTTTAAACACGTTCGAAGTATGGAAACGATTAAACAAATCACATGAGATCTGAAGCTTTTCGATGCTAATAAATGCACTATAATCCTCGAGGCCGACTAGCCACGTCACTACTCTCAACAATGACGAGAGGATTTCGGTGCATTAAATCTGTTACTACTAACTGCTTAACCCAAGACCTGCTAACCTAACCATCCATCTGTTATCCTGCCCTTTATGTAGGGAGACTGGGGTTTGATGAACCCATAAATCATCCCCATGGCAGTTTGGCCTCTAACTACAAATTCTGTTTAAAAACATTCAGTAATCGCTGCTAGATTCTTGTACTATTATGCTCCGGTTTGTCCTTTTGGGCATTCTGGGATTAGATGAGCACATAAATCATCACTTTTTAAGCTTGGTGTCTTAGTGAAAAGTCTGGTGATTACACATAGCGGTCACTGTCCGGCACCACTAAAATATCCTTTGCATTTCAGGGATGTATCCATAAATCACTACCTTGATGTTTTACACTTTAAAGAAATTATCTTTCTGGTTTGGATGTAGCTGGCTTTCTGAAATACCAGTGAAACTGAAGTCACGATACTAACGAAAGTCTGGAAAGACCTTCAAAACATGACACCCATTCGGATCGCATTATAAGACTTAGTATTCTGATATTGGCATATATCAGCAAAGCTCACATATTTCCGAATTTATACCCTTATTGCTTAAATGTATAGCTAGTTGGCTAAATGTATTTATACAGAGGTAATATGTTTACAGTTAACCATATCTTAACTTAATATTTTTTCTATACGTAGCTGCAAAGGTAAACATCTGGTCAGGTGGATAAGTATTTAGATGTTAATTTCCATAGATACTCTGATTTCGCTGTCAGTGTAAAGTTTTCAAATAAAGCCAGAGCACTCCGACCCGACCTTTGTCTGTGCCACCGTTGCGTTGTAGCAATGCGATGCGCATGCGTGAAGAACGAAGCTCAGACGAAGTTGGAGAATGCGAAAGCATTATGACGCATTACCATACTTTAATTACTGTTTCATCAGCATGCGTCTAGCGATGTTTCAGTTACGTATAATAATGGGAAGTGTAATTGTCATCACACAGAAAGTGATGTCTCTATAGTCCTTACAATACGCTGCTGTCTGTACCAGTGTGCTTTCGTTCCTTGCCGGCAATTAGGTCGGAGTGCCTCTGGTACAATACATCTTTTATTATGGTAGTGGTTCCTAAACTGTGTTCCTTGAAACATGAAGGTGCCGTGAGAGATTTTCATAAAGATAACCAAACCAAAGTAATTTTTTTAAAACGAATAAAACTGATATCTGTTTTTGAACACGATACTGAGGTCTAAATTACGATAATTACATTAAAATCTGTGTATTTTTAAATTTATAAAATCTATAACTCAGTCTGAACTTGTGAACAAATTAAAGAGAAAGTGACAGAGGGGAGAAAATTACGAATTGAGACATTTCATGATTCGTAGTTTGCCCTTAATATTTTTAGTGTGATTGAATGAATGAGGTTGCAGTGGGCGAGAATGCAGAGTAAATGGGGAAACTTATACAAAACCTCAGTTGGAAAGTCTCAAGTGAGGAAAGAATCTTTGGAGACCTAGCTATATATAGGAATGTAGCCCTAATATTAGAATGTATCGCTGAAAAGTAGGGTATGAACGAGCGGACGGTACTTAATTGGCTCAGGGTAGGATCTAATGGCGGGCTTTTGTGACCACGGTAATGATTTTTTGTGCTTCTTCGAATAAGAGGCATTTCTTTACCAGAAGATCAACTATCAACTTTCTAAGAAAGTCCTTGAACTTTGAACTTAGTTACTGCCCCAGGATACTTATCAGTATTAGCAATAAACTCACTTGGAACTTATCTTGTGGAGTTCTTTGACTGTGAAGAAGTGGTAGCTTTTGTAGATTGTACATTACAGTTCTCCGTGGTCTTATCTGTTTATCATGTGTTGGTTATTATTAACATGTAATTCCTTTTCCAATATGAAATCGTAATTTGATTGAGAACTACTAAGTGCTATAAACGTATGAGATTAAAATTAAAATAATTTTTTTTATTAATAATCTCGGTTTAAGTGCATAATGGATATGTCCTGGTGTGTAAAGTTTTGTAGTGGGATCAAAGGCTATGTATGGGGAAGGAGCGTTGTTCTCGGCGTCTGAGACGCTAACAAGTGGCTTCCATCAGACCCCTTGTCTCCTCTGCACTTTGAATAATCCGACCAAGTTCATAACACCCCATTCATTCATCCACTCAGAATAACCAGGAAGGAGTTTTGATTGCCCTTCAGCATCGAACTGAACAACATAATTCACAAAGAGGCACTTCCAGATGGAATTTCCGAGCACTTTGGTAAAACGAATAACATAATGTTTTGTACTTATTACAGGAGACGCTTGCGGCCCGAGCATGCGCCTAGCTGTCCTGTGGCTGCTCTTGCTACAGGTACAGGCGGGCCGAGTCGGGCTTGGACAACAACTCGAGGCCCGACTGGACACAGTGCGCAGAATATTGCACGAGGTTCCCCTTGTAGACGGGTGAGTTCAGAAACTTCTCAGTCTAATAACAGGTTCTGACATAAACGTTCCTTGAAATGTTTCCAGTGTGGGGAGATACTAACTAGAATTCTAGATCTGAGATTTTCACAGTGATGAAAGTTCGGATTATGGTCTTTCGAGTTTTTACACTCTTTTGCCTTGTAGGTGGTTACCAACAAGTCGGAGGAACATAATGAATCCATCTTCTTCCCTGAAGATGGAGGTAGCATTTTCCTCTGGCATTTGGCAAAAACCTACGAGAATAAGCATTTTCACAGCTCAGGAGACTATAATATAAAACGTATGGAAAATGTTTTGAATTGTGATCTGGAGTTTCCAATGAAACTGTATGATGTTAAAAGACTGCATTTAGAAATTCCAGAGCGATGAAGGGTTGAATAATACTCAGGCAGTTTATAACATTATCAGTACAATACTGATAACGGTCAGGGAACATAAAAGCACATATTCCCTACGCGAAATCAAAATATAAAAATTAATTTTCTTCATTATATTTCCTAGTTGCCAAAATGGCAGATCTGCAGAGTGGCAGTCTGACCAATTTCCAGTCGTCTCGCCATCTGAGCTTCAGTAGTTATTACTCCGTTCGTCGCTGTCCCTAGAAATAACCGCTTGACTTCCACAAACTTTTATTTTTGGCACGTGGAACGAGTATGAAAGTCTGAGTAATGTATTTCGAACCTTTTACTAGTGTAATTAAATATCATTTTGAAGACGCCTTCAGAATACGATACTCAAGATCTTGCGAGCCTAACATATATTCAGGTCTCAGCTTGCAGGCAGACAAGTATGAGGTGGGATGCGAGAACTTAAAACGCTGGTAATAAAATGAAGTCCCTGCTCCTGGAACTTGCGTAATTTCTGAAAGTGGGTTACGTCTCTGTCGCACTGTCGCACTGTTGCGCTCTTCAGAGACTCATTTCTCATGCGCCGCGCGTCAAGTGATGTAGGGGGTGCAGGAATTTCAGGGGCGCTCTGAGTAACCTATTGACTGGTTAACAGGGTGACAATGAATGAATGGCTAGCTGGCTGGTTGAGTGGCTGACTCACCGAACGAACGAGTGGCCTGATTGCTGACTGGCTGACTAATGAATGCGTGAATAACGATGGAATGGTTGAATGGCTAAATGAATTAATATCTGACATAATAGTTGCTAGTTGTCTGAGGGAGTGATTGATTGCCTGGTTGATTAAACTAATGAGTGATTGGTAGAATTAATTGAGGCGTGAAGGGACTGTACAACACAATCTCTGACAGAATGACTCAAAGCCTGACGATCTAATCGACAGCTGTCGTGCCCGATATAAACATGTAATAAACAAACAAGTCAGTAAATACTATTTATGTTACGTAATGACTTATTAACCAAATTAGTTGTTAACTGAGTGACTTATTTACTAAATTACTGCGCGGCTGACTGGTTGTTATGCTTGACTGAAGGACTAAATATCTGGCAGAGTCAGACACATTTAATTTGCAGTTTTGTGGCCATTACATTTCAATAGCCGATACAACTACAGGCGACGGTAAGAGCTGGAAATGGATTAGAAATACAAAAATTACAAATAAATTTATGTACAGGTTGTATCAAAATTCTTCAGGTGGCTGTCATAGCGTTAAGTATTCCGTATTCAACAAATGAATGTCTTTGCTTATTTAAAGCAAGTATCTTAAAGGGCAGTCTACATGAGAACCAAATTCGCCCAGTAAGTTGCAGTGTGATCGTACTATACCGAAAGCCGTTGCAGTTTGTGAAGTGCTTTTGCAGACAAAAGGGAATGAAGGCCCATATGGCACTCATCACCACCGCTAATTGTGAAGCTCCTCATTATGCATCATCCTCATTCCTGCTGTTACTTCCTCCCTCTTGAACCCAAACATTCTCATCTGCACTCTCGCTCCTTCTCTTATACTCTGTACTCAGACACTCTTAAACTCTTATGGCCTTAAGTAAATGTCAAGATTCACACATGTACAGAACGAAATGATAAAATACTTGACAAAACTGAGGTCGATAATTTAGAGATATCGCTACGTACAGAAAGGGATAGAAAGCTCTCTAGGTTCAATGGTGAGGACACGTAGCTTAAGGAAACGTAGAGCTATAAAGCCACCGCATGATAAGTAATAGGAAGTTCAAGGAGACCTTGAAACGAGTATTTTGAGGCTGGTACAGGCATTGAATTTATAATCCGTTGTGATAATAAAAAGCTCAGTTAGTCAGTTTGAATAAAGCGGTCGAACTTTTAAACATAACAGGACGGTTGTCACTTCTATATTGCGCAGATACTGTAATATCTTTTATTGAATAGATTCATCAGGAAAGGAGAAACGTTAATACTTCCTAAATCGACTCATAAAGTTCTGCGCTGTTAAATGAAGTGATGTCAATGCTCAGTGAACGGAGACACGTTTCAAATTATGGCAAAGTCTAATATTTCGATTCACCCTTGTTTTAAAGAGTTCTGTAGCACTGAACGGTGTGTGTCTTGCAAAACTTAATTTTTTGTCATAAACGTTTGCGCAGGCACAGATTTCAGAATTTTCGGAGAAACATCAGTGACTGGAAAAGATTTTATCTTTTCTTTTTTCTAAGAGGCAAAAACCGAATGTCTCAGCCGATTTATCATCTCCCCTGCTGCGTAAACAGGATGTCCTGGTTCAAAATTTTAGGCCGGAGACCGGGTACTCATGCTTTTCTACAGTCTACCCGGGAAATTTTGTCATACTGCCTTAAATGAAGCCGCGAACATTACCTTCGATAACCTTTTCGATTCCATCTTCATTAATCCTCATGTACTACGATGTGATATCTTCATACTCACCGCTGTGAGAACCTCAAGTCTTACTTATATATTCTTAGTTACTGCTTCGTTAATTAAATTACGAACACACAAATAAATCCAGGAGAAAGAAATCCATACTTGGTTGCCATGTATGGAGGCTGGATGAGAATATTGTGGCCTCATAGTGAGGCTATCCTGTTTCTGAGTTTCACGTGAGTATGTTGTCATAACAACCAAAACATCAAATAATGCGCGTCTCCATTCTCTCAGTCTGTTATCAACGGATCGTGGTGACTATCATACGTTTAAGAAAGATGGCAGCTTCAGATGGGCGGGATGTGTTTCCGGTGGCAGGACACGGATCCTAGTTTACCGCAAAAAAAATAAATGTTCAGATAGTTATAAAACCTGGAGTCTTGCGGTGGCTTAGAGAAGCAAAATAGTGTTATTGTAAATCGATATTTGGGCGCGCAGAAACTATTCAAAGTTCATTGTGAGGTCAGGAAAAGCAAGAAGGCGTTTAGTAAACATCTTAATTAAGAGATTAGGTACATTACCGGAAGCAGATTTATTATGGCTGGGTGTTAGGCCTTCGTTCACATAATAATTTGGGACGACGCGGTGTAAAACAATCAGGCTAAGAGCCAAAGAAAGAAGATTCTTGTTGGTAAAGACGCAAACAGACTCCAGGGAAATCTTAGAGGCAGGTAAATGTTTATTTCCAATTTTTCTTAGTATGTCGACAGTTGTGTGACGTAAAACTAAACTTTGTAATTTATCGTTGTACTTTTATTCATTTGTTTCCAAAGGGTCTGATTATTTGATCTTCCTGTCTCTTGTTTAAAAATGTGATAATTATATCAGGGCACAAAGAACAGTAATTTTGTTTGTTGATTTAAGAAGTTGTAAAGCTTGGTCCCTCATCTTTATAGAATAACTTAGATAAGAAGGATGCTGTAGAACAAATTGCTGAGGGAAATATTTGGACTGTTTGGGACAGGAAGTGATAGATGTCTTGGTAAAATTACGCAAGAATGAGAATGTGCACTTGTCGTCAAATATTAGGCCAATAGAATGGAAGGGGATGAGTTTGGCCCGTCGCATAACATGCATGGGACATATGCGAAATACACGCACAATTTTAGGCCCGGAAATCTTAAGCCACTTCAAGAGACGTTACCGTAGATCAGAGAATATTATTAAAATCAGTCAGAATTAAATAAGGTGTGTACTGAATTGAAATATTTCAAGATGAATTGTATCTAAAATAAACGCACAGTTCTGAAGTTGTTTCTGTATGTACGCCTGTGTTATCCTGGTAACTGTTCGGTGAATATCGATTAAATTTCTTATTGGGATTCCAACATAGCCTTAAATTTACACAAATTTCAAATCGAACTTAATCATTTTCTAAAATGAAGGTTAATAAGAGCTTGAAGCTTGATGCTTCCACATTGAGTCAACAGTGAAGAGACTAAAAGTTACTGTATGCAAAATATGAAAAGAAATATTTTACAGAGAACATTTGGTAAACTAGTAAAACGTAATGCAAGAATATAATCCATTATGCAAAATCTCATTTGTCACTGTCAAAATTGACGGCCCATGCTTGTATAATTTAAGTCATGCTTTAACTTGTTGAAACTTTTAGTAGGTACGTTAAGAAACTCATCGTCCGTTCTTTCTACGTCCTATGAGTAAAGCTATTGTTCACCTACTTTTATTATCCTGTTGAGTGTGCTTATTATAATCGTTTTCGCCATATAAAAGAAGAAATGAAACGATTTGTAAGTTTCGCCTAACCTTCTGAGTCTTCTGCTTTAGCTAAACTTAACTTCCCTTAAGACAGGCGTGAAGACACTTGCGAATACGAATCACTAGGCTGCCAAGTGTTCATTTCAAATAAGTGAATCATAACAGCAACGTTACTCTGTGCTATAAAAAGTTGTGGTACGATTTATATTATATGGGTCTTATTTAAAAACCCGTTGTACCGTCTATTTCTCATTCTTTCGTAAAAACGTTGTCAAACATAATTTGTGTCATCTTTTACTTAACATTTCTCTATCTATCTATCTATCTATCTATCTATCTATCTATCCATGTACGTATGAGCATCTATTCATGCATGCGTGTATGTGTGTATCTGTAGATTTATCTGATGTTCTCTCTGCATGTAGGCCTGTATAATATATGTATCTGTTTGTGTATCAGTCCCTTTATGTATGTGTATGTAACGTATATATGTATGTATCAATCTACTTGTCTGTGTCTATTTTCTGCTCTTTCTCGAGTTCGTTGATTCTGTTTCTGTTTATTTATTTTCCTCTCTGCATGTATCATTCTAGAGTCGAAACCAGAACATGAATATAAGTTCAGTAACGTTGTAGGTTAATAATTTAAGACACTTTTGTACACAGTCCCTTTTAAGTGAGGTCCGGGTTTATAAGTTTTATGCATCAACATCCACCAAACAACGTAATGTAGGAAAAGAGAGAAACGCATTTGTACTCCGATCACTAACGCCAGGACTCTCATGTTCCATGTATAAAACTCTCAGTCATACTCAGATATAATATATTGGTCAGGTATCCCATTAAGCTGTCGTGATCCTGGTGAGGGAATATAACGAATTCGTTTCCAATATCAAGTTAAACCACTAGAGATGGCTGGTTATTCATTGTTCAATATTGTCGACAGCTGAATAGTTGGCTCTACTTCCATAGGCTACCACCTAGAACTCACTCTAGGGTTCCTTTCTAAGTGAGGAAAGCGACAGTCAGTTTCATTGCGATGTCGGGATGTGTAGACGGTACAGATGAAGAAAAAATGAAGCCCCAACAAACTGAGAAGGGACAGTGTCTGCCAATTTAATTTTCACCACTGTAGCCGAAGTTTTTGTGTGATAGGTTCAAAATATAATGCCACTTGGAAACCGAGGTAAAACAAGGTGAAGATTGGAAGAAGATGTGAAAATCGGTCTTGTAGAAACAGCGTGTGATGGTGGAAACTGGAGTCGCCTAGTATAGTATAGGATCGAATGATGGGTTGCATAGAAGCGAAAATTTTCTTGAGCAGCTGACCTTCGAAGGAAGAAAAATTCTAACAAGTATTTACAAAGAAGATAGTGTGCTTTTCAGAGTTGTACTGTGGTAGAAGTTTAGCGACGTTTCAGTGGTGGTTGTTACCTCCAAAATCATGGCGACGAGTAAATCGATTATCGTGTACTCTCCATTCGTATTTCTTGGGTCCAGATATGTATACAACATTATTAATTATCCAAACAGCAGCGACTCATCGGAATTGTATTCAAGATCTTTGTGTTACGGAATGAGTAAGAGACATTTAGATAATTTATTGACGTAACTAACACAGGATCATGATGGCATGTAAACGGACGTGAGAAGATTCACGCTTGCAAATATCAAACATTCGTGAATATATACAGAATGCCCCAAAAGTTTGTATACACACAACTATTACATACGTTAACACTGTGTATACATATTTTTAGGATGCCTGTAGTTTACAAGTAGGCCTGACTTAGGAAAGGGATTTGCCGATGTAGAGAGAGGTCGGCTGGCAGGTCAATTGGCCCCAGGAGAAACCACACCTAGTGACCATCGCAAGCAGCAGGCCGTCTTTGCTGATGACAACTGACGCACGACAGAGGACAGAAAGGCACAGATATTCTCTTTAATTTCCTGTGCCCCTTCTTTACTATTGAAAACAATAGAAAACTTTACTTAATCGACTTATTTTAGATCGTATAGGGGAACCTGAGAAGTGTTGTTCATAGGAATGCCTTCAGGAGCAGTAATAGGCAACCAGTGGCTGCGACACGATTGTAGGAAAGTCAAACCTGGTGAGATATCAAATTCTTATTGCGGCGAGTATGAAGATTGCTGTCTCCTGATATGCTGCACCATGTAAACTGGTAGACGTTCACCACAATTTTAGTGGTGCCTCCTGCCTCCAACATCAGGGCGTCACATACCAGAATACAGCTTCGTAATCAAAGTGTAAAGTAGTAAACATATTTTCCACGATTACAGGATTTCCAGATAAACTTGCATAACTTCTACTCGTCTTTCAACGGATGGAATGACGCGATTTTCCCCCGCAGAGCGTTCGTTTTATTGTCACGCATGTCAACTACAGACGAATATTCTCCATTCAAGGTACCAGCTCAATAACAAATTGTGTTTCTTCTTTTTCAAGACACAACGATCTTCCCTGGAACATCCGGAAATTCATAAAGAATCAGCTCGTAAATTTCCGGTTTGCGGAAGACCTACGGGAAATGTCTCCATGGTCCCGCAGCTCTTGGTCTCACACCGATTTGCTCAGACTTCGCGAAGGAATGGTAGCAGCGCAGGTAGGAATCTCTGTGGTCATTGCCAGTCAGCTGTTTAGAATCAGCATGTGTAGAAACCACAGGACAAAAGTTGATAGAACGCCTTTCCTTTCTCTTTCTTTCCTCTATTTAAATATTTTTATTTATTCCTTCTCTTTCCCTCATATATTCGTTCATGAATTTATTTTTCTCCCTTCCTCCATTCCTTAATGTTTGCTTTGTCCTCCTTTTCTGATTTTGTTTCATTTTCGTTATTTTCACTCTTTTTTTTTGTTCCTTCATTTTTCCTATTACTTACTTTTTCCTTCCTACTCTACGTTATTTATTGGTCTCGTCTTTCCTTCCTGTTGCAAACTCTCCTTCGTGTATTGTGTATATATATATATATATATATATATATATATATAGATTTAAAACTCCTTGCGTACAAATTACACGTTTTGATAACTTCAGTTTCATCCCGGAAGCCGTCTGTTAATTTAAATAACGTAGATAACCTCCCTGCCAAATTGGTTTCATACAGAGCGGACTTCAGATAGCACTGCCTGATGGTTCGGTAGTGACTCTTCGTATGTGAGTGCTATAGGGTGGAAACAGGGTAGAAACCTACCCAATCTACAGGGAAACAAGCCAGCTTCCAGCATAAACGGACACGTGTAGCATTATCAGAAATTATGGTCATTTTTCGGTCACTCGCCCGATCTAAAGCTGTAGTTGGGTGCTGTCACAGAACTGGAGAGTTTGATGAATTTGGTGTGTCAGAACAAGCTTAAAACTGTTATTAATAGAGGCAGTGATTTTTTATTTTACGTATTAAATGTTTGCAACTTCACTTATCTGTACTATAAAACCATTCTCTCACCCTTATCTCTTCTGTCCTGTTTATCTGGTTGTTGCTGGGAAACCATATACGTCGTATGGTAAGACAATATATAAAGTCTTCTTTTCGCATCTTTGTTTTATCTCAAAGCACATATTATTCTGCACAAAATAACCGCTGTATTTATTACATAGTCGAAATAACTTACGATAATTTCATCTTACCTACACCAAGAATACGTGATTATTATTGTTTCATTGTAAAATATAAGCAAGTCTTGATCACTCAGTTTCATTTAGACACTAAACAAGAATTATAATTAAGTTCATGCAATACAACTTTTGTAATACATTATAAATATGAAAAAAAATAATGTTTGATAGACATTTTTTGTTTGAATTTTGGAACACGTAAATACTATGTGCTCCCAGGACACAAAAATAACATATTTTCCAATTCAGTTATGTTATAAACTTGGTGCTGGAAAATAAACGCTTAATTCAAATGTAATTCCAGTTGACTTAAGCCCTTCTTACCTATCACAAAAGATCATTTTGCGAAGAGGAGCGATCCAGATAAGGCATTAGTCGAATTAGGTTAGGCAACCAATCGTTACGTCTGTCAGTAAAGAAAGAGGCTAAAAATACAGACTTGGCGATGGTACAAAATTTTTAGGATGTATTTAACAGCTTTAAAACGCTTACGTTTCTGCTACTGGTTACTTTTAACACAAAGGTCTGTGCATTATTAATTTCGTTTAATATTAATTTGTAGTTTTCGTTATTATTCTCCAATCGCATGGAAACTTTCAACTGAATTTGTGTCGTAAGATTCTTCTGTGACTTACGTTCGTGGCTTATTAACTTTTTCGATTTGCTGGCTGTTTGACATGAAACATGGAGGTAATTTCACGGAATTCAGATATGGTATGCACATGCATCATGCCCCATTCTCTAGTCACATCCTGCCTAATGTGGCTTCCCCTTGGTTATGTGTGGTATTGGTTTGATTGTCTGCCATAGTGTTCCAAGTGTGAAACACGCTGTGCCTCTCAAACCCATTTGAAGTCGTGTTTAAGGATAAAATCGACAAGCATGACACCTTATTCTCGATTTTAAACTTACAACACACTAAAACCATAATTGGAAAGGCAGTCGGTAAAGTAATGTGTATGATATCGGTTGTCCGAATATGAGACGAGACGGTCTGCCGGACACATGCTGCTCCCTAATAGAATTCCAAGAAGGGATTTTAAATGTAAATATTTTATAGAATTCTTTGAAATGATTTCGACTCGCGGCTCTCACATAAATCATTTAACAACATTAATCTAATATTTATGTCCGCATTCGGATCAGGGAGTTTAGTCACACGCAACTCAACAGAGACAATGTTTTGCCAGGTCTAGGGTCAAACAGTGGGTTGTTTTATGGATTGTGACGTCGTGCAGTCTTGTGGTGATTACCAACGCCCCTTATACGTGTTAGATGTACTTCCTGGTCTCCCCCCCTCCCCCGGCCTTGTTCGTTTGCCCAGAAGTAAAAATTATGAAGCTCTTCATTATGTATTTATTTCTAATCACATTTCATTTCACCTCAGGTCTTATTATTCTCCCCGGAACTTGGGTTTCAAATACTGTCAATGACATTCCGTCAGTGAGATATAATGTTCTTTTACGCACAACACAAAGTTTATATTTATAGTATTGTTTATTTTAGTCATTAGGGTTTTGCATTGGAGACTGTAAGATATAAATTTCATAACCGAATGTTAGAAAATATTCGCAGAAATTAATATGGCTTTAATTTCTTGAAATTAGCTTCAGTCTGTGATTGTGATCCCAAATACAGTGACAGTGACTGAAAGTCTAGGAATCACCCTCTAGATTTCGCAGACAGAAAGAATCGGGGAGGAGCGATTTACAGATAATTTATGCTGTGGAAATAAGAATGTGATACGAGAAGCATATCAGCCTACATCTAGAAACATCTATTTCTGTCACGCCCGAAACCAATGTACGTATGTATTCCTCTCTTCATTCAGTGTAACTTTCCACAAAGTTATAAAAAATATTGACGGCATTGCCACCCGTGTCTTGTATTCTGGGCCATGTGTAAATTTACAGGGACGACTGTCGCAGAAACTTACGAAGTGAAACTTGACGATGTAATAAGTTCATTCACAATGCAGTGCTCTTTAACAGCAGCTAATTGTAACACAGATATTGTGGATTGAATTATCTAGATGTGCTTTACCCTGTAAGAAAGAGAGTATTTCGTATTTATTTATGGATATTAAAGGACTTTTAAAACAAATTACTTTTACGTCTGGAATAAATCTCAAATATAATGTAGACTGTCTCTTTTTACCGCGTAGTGGTTTCCATTTATCAGTGATCGATCCCCAGCGTTCCAAGTCATCTGTGACTCCTCGCTGCTTAAATATGGTAATTATTTCCCGTGACGAATTGCATTTGTTCTATAACAGCCACCCCTTCGCAATTTATCTATGCATCACGCCAGGCACGGTTAATGATATGGCGAGCCAATTAACAGCTACAGCAAAACTGGAAGGAAAACGAGGGGAAAATTAAGTTCGTTGCAGTTAAAATACTCTGCTCCGTGGGAAAATTTGAGGCCTGGTAAGGAAATCTTCTCTAAGACCTTTATTAGTAGACAGGAAGAAATTGCTATAATTTCGTGAAATTATCAGGAAACTGTAGCAATTTGTAAGGACTAATTGATCAAACAGTAGAAATTACTGTAATGGAAGATCTGTTTATATACTGTAACAGACTCATTCATTCATTAATTAACCTTTCTTGTTCACTGGCTATACAGATAAATAAAGTGGCTATTAATTTTAACGACAGTGTAATAATTACGCTACCATTATGATATTTAATTGTTTACTTATATCCATTGTCTAATTTACATTAAAACAACTAGACGTGTATAATGTTCTATAAATTAATTTTTGTATTGTTATTATTTAAATTTCAGACAGTGGATAATATCGAAGCTAATGAATCGTTGCCATTAAGCGTTATAATGACAACAGTATGCTAGCAAGGAAGTTGGTAGGCCTGTGAAATTGTTTATGTATCCCGACCGTAATGCAGGACATAACAATAGTATAAAGATAGCCGACATATAGTTGCCACTTTTTGAAGGAAAATCGTGCATAAATTAATTAAATATTTTTAAAATTAATTGCTCAGGAAGATGTCGTCCAAATCATTTATCGTGGCTTCTTATAAAAGAGGTACGAAAGGGAGGGATGTTAGTATGAAATGCTGTGATCGGTACTATTGGCCGAAATAACAGCAGTGTGCACCTATGACAATGGGACAATCAGTGCATCGCAGAATGCTCGTATGGCCGGTAAATATATGGCCATGTCGTCCCATTGCATAAACCTAGCCATAACGAGACGAACTAAAATCCCTATTCACCAAGTAATCTAACGCTGACAATAGACTATAGTGACAGTACGTGGGGATCAGGTATTAAGGGCACGTTGAATTAATTGTGTTGAAATTGTAAGCAAAATTTGTACAAGAATTCGTCGTGTTTTATGTTTTTAATACCCAAATAGCCTTGTACCTATTGTTCGCTACACAGTTAAGTTGTTGTTACTATGATGGCTTTCAATTTAAATCCTTTCGTTTCAAGTGTTCTTCTTTGAACAGATTATCCACTTAGTAATCACAGTGCTTTCAGATGTTAGATATGATATTCATATAGCCCATACAACTTATAAGCTACAACCTAACACGTTAGCTAAGGGTAAACACGTCTGACGCATCTGGGCTATATCAGGTTTGAGACCTACAACAGTGACTTTACTCCACTGAGTTACCGCAAAAACTTAAAAAGTTGGCGTTGAATAAATTCTAAGTTAATCCAGATATACATTGATACTTCGAATGTCCTGTAGAGTGGTAACCGTGTGTGTGTATACGTCATAATGTTAAGTACGCCCACATGTGTGCTGTGTGGCGGGATGCAGGAGGTACGGGATTCCCAGGGGGAGCAATGTGTCATCCTTGCCGAGAGTGAGCACCACATCCCACAGTGTTATCCCTCAAGGGGATTGGAGTTGAAGCCTCCCACTTGTGTATCTACACCCTCTGGTACAATCACTCTAACATATACGAGTAAGCTTCCAACATTGTGCAGTCAGGGATGAGTAGATACGGGTTTTTAAAGACGAGCATCATGAGTATCTGGCGGTCTTAATATACTTCAGTTTGGTTCTCTATCCCTCTCCCCCCCAAGCGCCTACATGGCGTATAGTGAGACAGCTTTACTTTACGTTTTGGTTCTCTACAACCTCGGAACTAAACCACTTCAGGACAGACAATAATATCTGTTAAAGACTCCAATGTGGTTAGAAGTATTTTGTTTAATATTCTTGTGAAGTTGAAGCTTTGTTATTTACCCAGTTACTTTGTCCCTTTTCTTTAAAAATTAGTTGTATTAATTCCTCCTTCCATGAATCATGGAAATAGCATCTTTGCCAAAACATAAAGTGTAGCTAAGGGCGAATCTTGGTGGACAAGGGAAGATGAAGTTCTCGTTAGAAGCGGAAAAAGGCTACTGTTAGGCGAAGGTAACGTGGAATTAAATTTGCTAGTCTTACAGTTTGTGATCTGTGGGTTGAACCGGCATCTCATTTGCTCCAAAGGACACAGTCGGCGAGGATTAATGGAAAACGGCTTAACAATGATAAAGGGCAACGATTTGGAATAATGGACAGGGGACTTAGCCTGGGAACTGAGATACAAATTACGCTTAGTTCAAGGTGTTTGGCGACAGCCCCGTGTGTTACACTAGCATTATGCTGTCTGGTATACACGACGTTTCAAGAGTTGGATCTTGATATTTAGGTAACTGGTTGTCATTATACTGACATATTTGTTCTTACTTTTTAATTTTGATATTAGTGGTGAAGGTTGGATTCAATCCTGGAGCGTTCTGATTACAAGTTTAATTCCAATCTGTTGGTTTTGTACCTATACATGTCCTATATAGGATTCTATATAGAACATAATGGAAACTGATAGAATAAAAACATAAGCTGGCATAGTGACATCCCATTATCTTTGTACAGGAGTACAGCCAGCTTTAGAATTGTGTGTTGTGGAATCTCCCTCAAATTTATTGCTAATTCTTTATGATTTTATTTGATATTTATAAGCTATAAGATGTCCCTTTTGTAGCTGCAGAAGGCTGCCACTCAGTGAACCTCGCCATACGCATTAGTGTAGCTATACTTGGCAAGCCCACTCGGCTAAGTTCTTCAGCCAATAAATAAAACCCTCAGTTCTCTGATTTATAGGTCACGCGCTGCTGACAAGGGAAAACCAAAAGTCTTCCAGGACTGAGCTTCTACCGTATGATATTGTCTACTATGGAATCATAAGGTTCGTTGATTCACATCCTCAGCCACATGATTCCAGCCCGCACCCTTACACACTTTTTGAAATCCTCCTCCTATCTTTCCACTCCTAAGCCTCCTAGCTCCCCCTACAGATTTTCTGACCAACTGTTTACGCACCTCTCTACCCAGCCACCATATTTGATTTAATCACCGTAATATTATTTGGTGATGCCAACAGTCGTCCCATTCTCCAGCATCCTCTTCCCTTGTTGAAAGAGACCAGTTATTACGTCTACACTAAGCAGCGAGGAAAATCGTAGACTTGTATATTTTAATTACTCTGTTAGGAAGTGATCGTAAATTGTAAAGCAACGCGCCAATGCAATTACTTTTTACACACGCTTGTAGTGAAATTCTGATGTAGCACAAAATAAGTCTTTTATTTTGCGATCTTTGCACAATATAAATGGGTAGAGCGTTGATTGTGTCTGTCCGTACACATATTTCATCCCATAACTGCTGGAAGGATTTTGATAAAATTCAGTATAGATATTTCGACATTTGAAGCTACCCTAACCCCTCATTCTCTCTAGTGTGAAATTTGAGTGTAGGGAAGCATGCAGGATATGTGAGATGTGGACTAGCGTGGTTTAATGTTGGTACATGGAAACTGAGAGGGATTAGGAAAGGATTTGAGAAAGGCCGACGCCCTCCATGTAGAAGGGATGAGGGTGATGTTTTACATATTGCATTAAAATGTTTCGTGACGAAGTAGGAGCAACAATTTTTTTTTGTTGAAAATGGCTTGTGATTAATGAAGATGTAGCTTATAAGAGAATGATAAATTGTGCTAATGCTGTAGAATTAGGAAAGAGGTGAATATTTGTGTAAAGCTGGATGTAAATGAGTGAATAAAATTAATACTGTATAAATGTGAATATGGAAAATAAGGGCAGGCTTCTGTTTATAACAATAGAGCCTCTGTAGCAAAAGAGTTGCGGCGTCACAGTTCGTTATATTCGGCTGTGGCCCACAGAATTCCGGTTTTAGACGGACACAGTTTTTGTGTAGAGAGAATTCGGTGAATGAATGAGTTTTTGAGTGAATATTGCTGGTGATGGTCGACAGACCTAGA
This sequence comes from Zootermopsis nevadensis, assembly GCF_977971745.1. Taxonomy (NCBI): domain Eukaryota; kingdom Metazoa; phylum Arthropoda; class Insecta; order Blattodea; family Termopsidae; genus Zootermopsis; species Zootermopsis nevadensis. Next base: position 21,519,616 of record NW_028259154.1, on the reverse strand, counting down.
CGCGTTAATATACAGCGTTAAGGAAGTAATTATTTGAACATGTGCGGTCGTGGCCTATTTGAAGGTACTGTCTTGTCGTTCGCTTTGAGGGGCTGAGGGAAGAAGTTGAATTACCAGACACAATGCCTTGTACCTGCTGCGAGACTCACGTCGACATCAGGAATATTTTCAGCTTCAGAGTTCTTTATGCTGGGTTAACAACACAACACAACAATTTTTATTATAATTTAAATGTTTATTAAGAAATTACTACATTTTCCGACCTAAATTCGTCGTCCGTAAGTTTTCGAAACTACTAGATGTGATTGCTAATTTCTATGCACATTTTTTGTTGCGGACTTTACCACGTAATGGACACTATTAAGAAGCTTACTTATTTAAGTAGAGTGGAATTCGTAGATGCAGTTACCGGTGGAAAGCTGTAGTTCAAATTTCTTACTATGAAGTTAGCTTGCTGAATGATTCTGCTGGGAAATCGATATGCTGTGAACTGATCCGAGTTTTAACATAAACTTCTTGTTTGATAAAGAAGTTTTGTATTACATGAAATTTAAGTTTGCCATGAGCAGATGTGACTTGAAACTGTTCTTAGGTTTTTCAATATAGTGAAACAGGTGTCGAGCGTCCTTTTTCGAAGGACGCTCGACACCTTCCTGTAAGAACACATGACTAGTTTCAGCTATGCGAGCTTGGGGCGAAGCTAAAAGCCATATGAAACTACTTCGATTCGACTTTCATGTCGTGAAGCATAACGCAGATTTTAGAATAGTTAGACTTCTTACTGTACTTTGCTTTTATTTTTACATTTCAATTTCTTACCATATCTTTCCGTTCTTCTTGATGTCTTCCAGAACCTCGTTCTGTCCATTTTTTCTACATGGCCAGAATATTGTAGCCGTTTATCTTCTAACTTATTAACAAAATTGGATTCCAGTATCTTCTCTAAACTTTTCATTCATCGTACAGTCTCTTGTTTTTCCCACAGTTGGTGATGGAATTAATACGGTGCTAAACATTCGGGGTTCTTGTACCAGAAGCTCAGCTGGTTACTTACATAATACTTTTAACAGAATTCAAGCAAAGTAATTTGTATCTGCACTATCTTGTCTGTGCTGTTTATTAGCATAAATGTTGGAGCGACATTTCCCTTCCATGCCGTTTATCGTGGTTTTAGAGTTCTCGGACAATGCGTTTCATCTACGGAACCTGCGAGACATTTGAACTTCGCCGACAGATTCCTGATATAGAAATATCTGAGATGTTAATTAACGAGGATTGGGACTTGGGGAACATGGATTTGAAGATCACGTGATTTCAGCATTCAGTGACTGAAACTTTGGGGCTTCGGAACGAATTCGCTGTTACGTAACAAAGTGATATTTCAATAAAGTAAAGATCAACTCGCTACATCGCCTGTACCCCTCGTGTTTTACAAATACGTGATTAATAAATCATTGCATATGTACTCTGTTCCTTTAAAGGAGAAGGCGGTTCATCATTTTCAACACAAAACATTTCCGTGTAACTTTATCCTGAAGCACCTCAGACCGGTAAATGTTTACTATCAATTATCATAAAGTGTAATATAATTCTTCAAGCAATCTTTTGTTTAAGTTGTTAGGCTGCATGTCTTAACGTTCTTCATCCTTCTCGAATCAGGTACCTTCATAATATTAGACTGGATACAAATTTCATAAACTTCATTTCGTATATAAGATTTGAGGTTTTCACAACGGTGAGTATGAAGATTTCTGTCTTCTGGGTTGTTGCGCCTTGTAGTCTGGTCGATGTTTACCAAAGTTTCTGAGGTCACTCTGATGACGGAGGCAGTATGACCTCTGAAACGTTGGTAAACATCGACCAGACTACACAGCGCAACAACCCAGAGGACAGAAATCTTCATTTCGTAAATTTCTCATTTCTGAGGAATGAATCACGTACCCTGACGGCAGAAGATATAACGTCCGTTCATAACGGTGGTAATAACTTCAAATCTCACGGCCGCGCAATCCTGAAGAATACGATTGAGATAAGTCTTTGCATTCCTTTTTTTACGCGAATTCAAGAGAAAATATGAATCGTGTAAAATAATTTACCCCGGAAGTCATGGCATGTTAGATATGCTGTTATACTGGGCTAGCATTTCCATTATACCAATGAAGCTAATATTTAGCTTGGGATGCAAGCTCACGGGTGAATATCGTGTCAGGATTTTGATTTCTTTTGAGAAACTCTCAGCAGAAAATTGTGGCAGAACAAACAATGTGACAGGGTAAGTGTCAGATACATCTATGTCGACGGCAAAAATAAAGGGGGGTTGTTCAAGTAACGACAGAGGAAAAAGACAGAAGAAAATCTGTCTCGCAAGTCTTAATCTAACACTCTCATCTTGAGAAAATGTTCAGACTTCCATCCCGTTTTCTTTTCTCGCCTCGTTCCCACAATAATGGAAACCATTTTCTGTATGTGAGAGGTCTGGAAATAAGTGTCACATCCTATTTTACTTTGAACATTTCACGCAAAACCTTAACTGTCGTACGGAGTTGTGTAAGTGGTTGAAATGAAAACCTTGGCTGAAAATTACCAACTCCATGGAAAAGAGATTTTTAAAAAAGCTGATCGTCACTCAGATATTCAAGAAATTCCCCGTCTTTTATGTACCTCTAACATTCTTTATCGTATTCACAAGACAAACATTGGCCCCTAACTTTAGCCAGAAGAATCCAATCCTCACCATCGCCACATACTTTTAAGATCCACTTTAATAATATCTTGCCGAATACGTCTGAGTCTTCCAAGTGGTATCTTAACTTTAAGTTTATTTGCAGAAGTTTACGCATTTCTCGTCTTCTAGTGAGGAACTTGCATACTCCGCCCAGCGCATTTTAATTGCTTTCATGATTCTGATAATATTTGCTTCGGTTCGAATTTTGTTTGTTGTTCATTATGCAGCCCAAAATATAAAGTAAATACCGAAATAAATAATAACCTTTCGGCCGATGATACAGCCTATTTTCAGACGTTAACTACAGGGTGGGTGGGAAGTAAGTAGATATTAAATAATCGCTATAGATTTTGTAATATTAATGCAGTCCTAATAAAAATAATGTGTACATATACGTCACGAAATAGGATTTCATAATTCGTGCGTCGGTGGTGTGTAAAAATTATTTTCATTATCTTTGCATTGGAAATATAGAGGTTATAACCATTTCTCAATGCCTACTTACTTCCCACCCATCCTGTAGTTATAACAAAAAAAATTTAAACAGCGTGTATAGGTAGATTTATTTGGAGACGTTGCCAAAAATAGCACAACTATAAATGTACAAGCGACGGACAAGAGTAACACCAAGGAAAGTTGTTGTTTTGTTTTTTTCACTACAGGATGAACTGCGTTTATTCTTGCAACTGTACAGAAAAGGTATCCAGAATCGTAAATTTGTCTGTCCCTGGAGCCCTAGCTTCTGATACTTTTCGCATGGCTGTGCACTTCGCGGCACACAGTGGGTACATCAGTCAGAGGGAGTACGTCAGTCCCGTCCATATGGACCCAGTACGAACCTAGAATCTCAATTTGCTGTATTAGATTTATGGGTGACCACCGGGGAGGAGCCAAACCACCTCTGGACTCACGGTTTCTGTCCCTTGATGAAACTCAGTCTCTGCTATGGATTGCCGTATTTCCTTCTACGACACAATCTTTCCTAAATGTTCAAACGTATAAATGCAGCTTCCTTATAAAATATCGTTTATACGGAGATTATTAAAGATTCACACCAATATCATGATCGCTGTACATCTCCACTCTTAGATTATTGGCTCCATTTGTAGTTTCAGGTGATTATTTGTCATCATGATGATCGATTGTTATTATTATTATGATTATGAGGTTACAGCTGTGAGTCTGAAGATAGCTGTCTTTTGGGTTATTGCGCCATGTAGTCTGGTAGATTTATACCAGCGTTTCAGGGGGCATACTGCCTGAATTCATCGCCCTGATGACGGAGGTAGTGTGACCTCTAAAACGTTGGTGGAAATTTACCAGACTACATGGCGCAATAACCCAGAAGACAGAAATCTTCATGATCAACATTATTAAAATTGGTAGCAATTGTCTGCATCGAACCCGAAACCTTTACAATACTAAGCTAGAACCATAAAAGTTATGCTACTGCTTAAATTCTCAGTAAAGAATAATAATATGTTATAATAACAGAACAACAACAAGCAATCACCCGAATTCAGAATTTGAGCAAAATTCTGAAATATCCTTTGTGTCAGACATGCCTCAGAAAGCCGAAGGTTTGATGCACATTAGCGGACATTTTCCGTTGTCTTTAATTTTGAGAACCTATCACATTTCGGAAGCTATTTATGTTTCCGTCATCAGATAAAACTGCATAGCCTATTTGTAGCTTAAATGCGTCATGTTTGTGTTGATTAAATATCTAATAATTTTAAAATATTATAAAATTGATATAAACCTGAAGATGAGGTCTTATCCATCGAAACATGTCGTAAAAAAGCGCTAAATAATGTAAAATCGTATTTACGATAAAAAGCGCCAAAATATAATATTTTATACTACATAATGTTTTAATATTATATAATTTTAACAACATCATTTAATTACAACGTTTGTGTATAGACTGTGAAAATAAATGTATATGCATAGCCTAGTTAGATGGGTCCATTAAAGAACTTTGATGCTAATCCCAGAGCATTCTCAAGTTAAGAACGGTGGAAAATGCCTATTAATATGCACACGTTAAGTTAATACTTTAGACAGTACGCAGTGCCCACATGTTATTGGTATAATGAACCAGCCTTTGTCACAAACCACTTGAGCAACGCCGCTATGCCCTGTGGTTACCACAGACATCTCCCAGGGGTGTCATAGAAATTTAAACCTGTGAGTTACGCAAGTCCTAAACTAGTTGAGCATCTTGCTTGTGCGAATTGGGATTCTCTACACTCGAGGAAAAACATGGGAAGAGGGAAATATTAAAATTCATTAAAGGAAAAGTTCAGTGTGCATTGACATGTACTTGGTCTTCGCTGCTTTTTTTTGTAGACCGACCTCCTTAAACTGTTACATGATACGCCATAAGTCAACACGATTCTGCTGAAAATGGTTTTAAGAGTAGCTCAGGCATTTCTGCAGCGAAGTGTGTAATATTGCTCGATCGCCAGAGTACCCCTGTTATAAGGAGAGTACCATATGTATATGATGTTTAAAAAGAGGCATGTATAATGCGTTTTCTGAAATATGTTTTATTAATTTGTTGTCTTAGTGTTTCGACGTGTTTAATATATAAATAAGCACGATAATAAGAGAGGCTGTTCTTAAGATTCAAGTTGTTGTGCATAAATTAGGTTGAAGTTGCCTTCAAATTCTTCCATAGGCCATTTATTTCGTTTTCATTATATTTTTTGTTATGTATGCTTATTACCGTAAATTAATTTACTTTATGAATTTACAGCAAGTAAATAAAATACGAATTTGTATAGGCTTATGAATGTATCAGAGAGAAAATATTTTTAAAAGAAAGTAACGAGATATAAGCCATGTAATTTAATGCACATAAATAAAAATATATATGTTTTAATACTGCTGAAACAGAAATTTCTTGATTTTCCACGCCTGAAAGAAATATATTTCGTTGTTGATTGTTTGGAGGGTATATAAGGAAACCAATTTTTTATTATGTTTGTTTCAGACAACACATCAATAATAATAATAAGAATATGACACGAATCAAGTAAATGGGGTTTTGATGTGAAAATCTGAATTCAAGCCCTTCAGGGTACTTTGAATCAAAGATGCTAACTTTCCTGTTTATTTGCCTGAGGAATATCTTCTCATCTCATTACAAATTTACAACTGCTGTGTTGTCCCTGCCGACATAATTGGAGCAGAGAGCGAGACGTAGGCCCGGGGTTGAGTCGCCTCTGGGGAAGGGGGAGGGATTTATGTTGGCTCTTGTTCCCAGTAATGCAATGCAACATTTATTCGTTTCCTGATTCTGTTTTCCTCTTATATTTTTTATTCCAAAGTAATTCCATTGCTGAACTCGTAGATTAGTCTTCTGTAACCACACTGCGTACCTACGATAATTTCTTTGTTATTTCTGGTACAGGTAGACCTCACAGCGTCTGTTCTAATGTGAGACTTGAGATTCCACTGCGGTTAAAATGTGGGTTGTAGTCTTTCGTGTTGTGACACCGTGAAGTCTTGTGGTTAGTTACCAAGCTTATCCTGAAGATGAAGCCGATACGTTCTTCCGATATTTCGTAATTACCTAAAGTAATACACTGCGTCACAACCTAAAAACCACAATATGCATTTCCTAACTAATGTTTTTATTTGCTTCCTTATTTCAATAGAATTAGATTACACAGTAGTGAATTAAATAATTTGTTAAAATTATAAAACTTTACGCGGACCGGACATAAAATTACTGCCGGCCGAGGATTACCTGTGCCAGCTAGGCATATGGCATATAAGAATATATTATAGTTTCCAGACATATAAAAATGCTAATTGAAATTTTTAAGTTGAGAAACAGACATATTCATAAAGGTGTTGTGATTACGCAAAAATTATTCGGTGATTTTATTGGAAAAATAAGCTTCTGTTAACTGTCTACTTTTAAAATTCCGTCTGTCTACATGTCTGCTGGTCTTTCAGTATTTAATTTCGTATAATATAAGACATTACAATGTTAGAATGGGTTTTCTACAGATCTGGCATTTATAAATAATATTTTATAAGAACGTGACATGGAAATTGGCCTTTTTAGGATCTTTTGCTCCAATTGATCACTCCACTCCGAAACCCAGAATTCACTCTTCGGAAGTGACGGACTAATCCGCTTCTATATGAAAACGAACAAATTGTTCGATAACCGAAAGTTGTGATTAGACAATTAATTGGCTGTCATCAAATCACACACGAATAATAGAAAATATATTTTCAAGATATTTTCTTCCCATAAAATGTTTGTACATCTTTTCCGTTGTGCGTTGTTGCCGGTTTTCTTAATTTACAAACATGCCACAGTAGTTTCTCTTTCTCCGTTCTTCTGTACATGATGAGTTGTTCTTAGAGTTGAGGAAGAAAGGGCACAGACAATAGATTGGAGGCTGCAACCCCCAAGGCACTAACCTTTAGTCATGAGGCTACTCTCATGTCCGGGCAAGCAGCAGTCTTGTGTAAATTACTTCCTCCCGCGTGAGTGCCAATAGAAATGAAAGCAATATTACCCCGGTACCGTAGATGTCCAGCAGTTACCAGTAATGCTGCCCGAACAAGGGAGAAAAACAAGACTTCGTGAGCTACATACTAAACGCTGAACATCAGAACCCAACTTCGAGTTGCAGACAAATAAATGTACTCTTCACACTGTTTTATATGCTACATGCTGGGCTATTATTGAACCCTGAAATGCATTGCACATCAAGCTGTAGTTCGTACAGTCTGTTCCAAAATTTATTATGGTAGTCAAAATATAAATAAAGTTATTATTTCGTTTAAACTCCTTTAATAATTCAGTTCTTTGTAACAGTGATGAGATATGGTTTCAGTATGATATTAAGAGAAATAGTAGCCTTTTGTGTCCAATTTAATTTACACGCATAAAACATATAAATAACATAAATTTTATATTTTATAAAACCCTAAGCGTACCTTGTGTTTTATATCGGTGTGAAACTCAGACTGTCACCCTGAGAGAAACGTAGATTGAGGATGTTCGAGTACAGGGTGCCGAAGAGAATATTTGGACCTAAGAGAGAGTCAGCAACACGAGGCAGTGCGATAAATTGTCCTCTTCACATTGTACTTTAAGACATGCTTCGTGATTTTACTCATTTCCGCTAGAAAGGTTGGGATTGTGCCTGAAATAGATTTGACATATCCCTTCCAATTTACCATTCACACTCATTGCACCGTTCGATACGCTATAATCAATAATATTTTCGAATAAAGTGGAAGGGCGTTATTTTAATGTGCCATCCCTGACTATTCCTTGAGGGACTGGGGAATTCTACGTTATAAGACTTCCTCTTCTAAATAATCTTTCAGTGTTGATTAATATCCTGAGTGTACCCGACCTGCCGTCAGCACTTAACACGCCCTGTTCGCTTCATCTGGCTAGACACTTGTTTACAGAGTGCTTGCAAACGTAGCAACGCGAGGCCGAAGCAGGGTCCCGACTGATTGGCGTCTCTAGAAACGATTGACCACTGAGAAGCTTTGCGCCTCCCCTAGTCGCAAGCAATTCTGTCTCAGACTCCAGTAAATGTATCACATTTCCCTGTTATCACGTCTTTATACACAAGTTTCTTGCTGTGGAGCTCTGGCCTCTCTTAGATTACAAACAAAATAAAACACACAAACTTTTCTCAAATAAAGACATTTATGCCTGTCCTTCCGCGTATTTAAACTTAACCCGTAAACAAATTAAAGGGTTTAGATTAAGTTCGGTGTTGGTATTGGAGGTCTACATTAAAGGTGATCCGTAATTGTAATTTTGAGTTCATACTGCTACTGACTTACAGGAAGGTCAAAAAGGATTTCATCGGATTTTCTAAAAAAATCTCATAAAAATGGTTACAACAGGCCTTACTTAAATTATAGGCCTCATTATAATCTACATGCCTAATATTCTCTGAGCGTCATCTCTCTCATGTTGCAGTTTTGGTCGGCCTATGTTCCGTGTTCCACTCAGCATTTGGACGCGGTGCAACTGGCATTGGAACAGATTGACGTCATCCGACGGCTGGTGGCAAAGTACCCCACTTACATGACCTTGGTGACAACCACAGAAGGTAAAATACCAGTTTCTGAATTTGTTCCTACGGAAATGGTAAATTGTGCTCAAGCACATTGGTAAAATGAAAGTTAAAATAACATATATATGTAAAAAAGTATGTCTTCCCGAGGATGACCATCTGCTGTGTTTGTTTATCATGTATGTTTTCCAACGTTTTCAAGTTTTATATGGTCGCTGCTATTGTCACAGTCTTAAAATCTTATTTCTTTCTGAAGTCATCCGTCCTGTTTTATATATCTCCTGCGAGGCTGTTCAACGTCTGTGTTGACTGTGTATCTACATCTTCTGTGTTGACTAAATAAAATCCTTTCGGAAAACAATTACGTGAGTATGAGCTTATGTTTTTGCCTTATTGTTAGAATGAGGTGAGAACGAGATGTAGCATTCATCAGGGACGGAACGAAAATGTGTATAAAATATTTGTGGGAATAACTCATTGAAAGATACGACTTGGAAAACTAGACGTATATTGCATAAAACAATAAAATATATTTTAAGGGACAGTGGTGGATGTTGTTACTGATTATAGTGAACCAACTTTGTACAGGGACCAATGTCGAGCTTTAGTTAACACTATGATGAACCTCCTTATGCCTTAAGAAAAGCAAGGAAATTTCTTGAGCAGCCGATTTACTATCACGTGCTAAAAACGACTCTCTGTCATTTAGTTAGTTATTTGATACTCTCTTCATTGTAATATACTTTAAGGAAATTTTATGTCCCTTTTACGTACAGACGGAGACAGCCAGTTGGATGTATTTGTGTTTGCAGAACACGTCTGAGATTTTGAAACTCACTAGTGAAAGCAAGTTTGTATGTGTGCTTGCGTGTGTGTGTCTGAATGCTGTGATGAAAGCTGGCGACCGACAAACTTAATTTGATTGCGGAGAGCAGTGACGTGTTCAATGTGCTGGACGGTGGTTGCCGTCTACGTCTCCTGCGGTCTCCAAAGCCAAAGGAAGAGACGCTCTATGTAGCCTTGCCAATTCGTCCACTCGGTACCATTCAGTTGATTTAACCATAATGCCACACTCTCAAAACAAGAATTATCATTGCGTTATACGTACGTTTCGTTAATAAAGTTTTTAGTTTTACACCAAGTGTTAAAAGAAGAACCTTTTCTATAAATTCAATCAAGTTCAATTTGCACCTCGATAAAATTACATGTAACGTGTTCACCAATTTCAAACAAAATCAGAAACAGTACAGAGCATTTGAAGACGCACTTGTGGTATGACAAAGGCTGTCGAACCGAACGACTGACATGCACAACCGCCTCAATACGTGATCTTTTTAAAAACTGCGTGCATAAACACGTATTTATTTCTTTTTCAAGTGGCATGTTCTCTTCGTCTATTTCATCTTCTTCTTCTCTTCTATTCTATTCTGTACTACTGTTTCTTCCTTCCTTCTCCTATTTTCTTTATTTCTTTGTTCTTTTATCATTCTTTATCCATCAAAGACATTGATATTTTTGACTAGCTTAGTGTATAATTTAGTAACTCCTCAAGAAGGACTTTGCTCCACAGAAATACTTACTCGGTTGGTTAGTTCTTTGTTTTTCTCTTTCCCTTTCTTTTTATCTATTCTTTCTCTCAGTCTTGGCTTATCTCTTTTTCCTTTATTTTCTTCCCTTATATATATCCTTTGACTAGCATCCTTGCTTCAGTCCCTTCTGTCCTACATTGTCTCCATTTCTCTCTCTCTCGCTCTCTACTAAATTGTTCTACGACTTTTTATCAAAATTGGCGTGCATAAATTGGTATATTTCCGTAATATTTCCGCTCAGTACGTGTTAAAAGTTTGTGCTACAACAGCATTATTTGGTACTGAACGACAAACAATAGCAATTTAAAAATACAAGTCTAATCTTTTGAATAATTATAACCAACGTTTTATAAAACGAAAAATAAACATTGTTAGTTGCGCGTTTATGACGCGAAATTATAATTATTTATGGATAGGAGACAATATGAACCGAACATTTATTCCGATAACAAATAACGTGTCATGTAATGCTAATAGCTTTATTGCCTTTGTGGATTTTGTTATGGCTTTGTACTCCTGCAACCATTTTTATAACAGTGCGTGTTGTACAAACAGTTGATTGGATTACGATGATTTGTAATATCTGGCCAAAGTAGAGGACTAATATCTGTAAGAGCATTTGCCTTGGTTAAACAGGCCATTCAGCACACAATCTGTAACGTAACATAATTTGTTACATAAGTTAAGAATAGGATACAGTGTTGTGAATTTATAGCTTACATTTGTAATGCTTTGGGATCGTAAGGCTAGATAACAGCATTGCCGAGAATATTTAATTCGGTTTTATTTGTTGCAAATTGTTATTAAAAATCAATGGTCATGTGAATTTGAATTAAATTTATAAAACATTTTGAACGTTTTCGTGCTTCGGAAGAGATGCAGACAATATCGCCTTGAAACAGGGCTAAAAGACCTTGTAATATGGTCTCCGAAAAAAATTGCCATGATCTACAATTTCCGTAAGTTCTACGGTGACGACTTAAGTTTTGTGCCAATTCTGTTTGTGAGCAGGTCTGTAGGAAAAATTACATATTTATTAAATATATCGCAAGGTCTCGACCTAGAAATATATTTATTTCACAGTGCATTTAGTCACTCAGCTGATAATGAAACTTCTCTTTATGGGACACCGATTATTCGATACTGGGTTCACATTAACCGATCACCAGCTCCTGTCGTGAAATAAAGACCCTGACGCTGTGTTTCTCCTCGCCAGGCATCGAGAGAGCACACGAGTCCGGTCTATTGGCCAGCCTCATCGGAGTGGAAGGGGGTCATGCCATAGGCACGAGCCTCGGGGTCTTGCGAATGCTGTACCAACTGGGGGCGCGCTATCTCACCCTGACGCACACCTGCAACACACCTTGGTGAGTCTCCTACTCGCCTGGTATTAGCGTCAGTTTCACGCCCATTGACGAATTATTGTAACGAGGGGAACGCTCTCTGTATCACCCCACTTGGTTATTGTTAACAGAAGATCAGTACTACGCTCTCCTTGTCATTAGAACGCCACAAACACGTCCTTCTCAAGATGTCTGTCTTCTGTCATGAATAGAGTTTCGTTTGTGCCCCATGGCTGAACGTATTTTGATCACTTTTCAGTAAATCTCGGTATTGCAATGACACTTGGTTTCTACCTGTTTATACGCTGTGTGTGTATTCACCGAAGTTGGCAATCCTGATGCACGTATTGTTACTGGTTAGCTGATTGTTGCTCTCTGTTAGGGCAGACTGCTCAATAGCGGACGAGCCGGGTCACCTTCCAAACATCGGCGGCCTCTCGCCGTTCGGAACGGTGAGTGAATCAAAACAATCTTTTTCTCTTAAGGTATCTCTGTATTAGCTAAGTTATTTAGTGTACGGTCCCGTTTGAAAAGTCATCCTTAATTCTGAAAAAAAAAACCCTACCATTTTGATGGTCCTATGTGTCCAAAAGAAACATTTTCTTTGTTTACAGTTTTTCTATGACCCGCCTTTTGGGAGAAATACGAAACTGTATAAGTTTCAGAACACCTCTGTGCCTAAGTTTCAAAATAGAGAAATCTATAATTTAGTCGGGGTTTCTCCTAGAGGACATTTTTCTACAAAGCACCATTTTTAAGAAACGCTCCATTGTATACGTTTCGTGGGCACAGTTATATATAATTTCTGAAATTGGAAGAAAAAAAAACTTTGTTGCCTTCGAGAGGATTAGCTTTGTGTTTCCCATTTTTTCTAAGACCCGTTGTTTGGGATCAACGGAGTGCATACGACGGATTTTAGTTATTATATTGGACGGTTTTGAGAAGCGTTAACATTACTAACTGTGAATTTCGTGCAATACGCCTATCTGGTCTTTAAAATATAAGACTATGCTTCGTATTCGATCGTGACAGCAGAATATCTCCAATTTTAGTTAAAAGAGGAATTGAAATGAATTAAATATTTAGATTTAAGCGCGTTTCTGTTTGTCTTTCATACAGCATGTAGCTGTCTGTCATCGGCTTAGTTATAAAAGCAAATCAGGTATCAGGCACACAACGAGCATTCCATAAAAGTGAGTGGAAACGTATGACTAACGCGCGTGAATATTTGAATATCCAATACCAACAGGAATTCTGAGATACACAACATGATGTAACCATAGATCTAGAACTAATTTCCTTCGTGATTTGCTTTGCAGTACGTGATCAAATTAAAATGAAACAGGGCACCCAAGTTTCTCGTCTTCTTCAATCCCTCCTGGCAAATACGGCGATAATATTTAAATTAATCCGTGAGAGCGTATAGTGCACACGCACGGAGAGCCTGAGGAAGAGCATGGACACCTCAGTCACTACAGCAGGTAACCCGTGTGGATCCTACGCTGATCTGCCCCAAGTACGGATCTAAAGAGTTTAGCCGTTTCGCCATAGAAGCTTGCCTCTTTTATGCATGATGGCACACGAACGCAGTTCTGTATTCCCTTTGGTGATTGGCGATTCACAAACGGATTTGACTCCGATATCAAAACATCGTGTAACATGTTTCAATATTTAGTTCCGATCACGCTGCGTGCCCCAGTTGAAAGGGCATTGAAAATGCACATAACATTTCGAAATAGCACACACAGACAAAATAAGTATTTTGACTGAAATATGAAGTTTTTGCATGTGTGTGTAGCTGCGAATGAGTAAGATAAATATTAGCGTCTAATCAGTGGGAACTGATTGAAAGAACATCGGGATTCATATTTACAAATTTCATTTCATTTACATATTGTAATTAGCTCGGTTAACTTAGTAAGGTGTGATTACGTAGAACCTGGGAAACTTGGATTCGGTTCCAGGGAGTATAACAGGTAAAATTATAAAGATTTCTGTCCTCTGGGTTGTAGCGCTGTGTAGTCTGGTCGATGTTTCAGAGGTCATCCATCGCCCTGATGACGGAGGCAGTATGACCTCTGAAACGTTGGTTAACATCGACCAGACTACACAGCGCTACAACCCAGAAGACAGAAATCTTCATACTCACCGTTGTGAAAACCTCAAATCTTACAGGTAAAATTATAGTTTTTGTTCTTTATTTTCTGACTTTTCAGACTGCGGGACAGAAGACTGTAAACTGAATGGTAGCAAGCTTTTTCTAATTTATCAAGTTTTTAAACATAGATAGTCATTTGTAGGCCCATTTCGTTCAGGCATCCTACACCAAAGATCTAAGATTGTAGGCCTACCAGTTTAACAGTTTACAGTCCACCATATAAGCTTGAAACTTCTTGCTTTCTAACTGAGTAATGAGGGGCCTTGACGTTTAAATATTTAGACAGAACGCGGGACGAAGCATTGAGGGCTTGTGGCGAGGTTCGTAGTTCGTCTGCTTGAAATCAAAAACACAGAAGTCAATTAAAGAGATTAGACCTCTTTAAATTTTACGTTACGATTCAATTAAATCATCTGAATAACGAATTTTTGCCTGAGTAATTAATTACGTATTCATTACGGACATAAGCCCGCTAAATATGCTAATTATGATGTCTTCTAATGATGTGCCTGGTTTTTAGTCCTGGCTATTGCAACCGATCATCGATTAAAGTTCATGTCTGCATTTCGGAAAAATTCAGATCGAGAAACGAGTCTAGGCGAGCATATGTCATGCATTTCTTGACTGAAAGTGCTCTCGGAGAGTAACCATTGTCTTTATGAGCGGTATATGAAAACTGTGCAGCTTCAAGATTGTGCTCAAAGGTATACATCTTCTGTAAAGTACATTTTAACAAGACTTAGTCACAGAGCAGTTCCATGAATTTATTTATTTATTTAGTTCATTTCGCGACATGTCAGTAGTTGAGACCATATAGCGTCTAGGTGAATAGAACGTTTATCTATGTTGTCGAAGATTCCTGGACATGAAAGAAAAGTAAATGTAGTACAGGATATTTTCAGTTTGTCTTAGCAAAGAAACTTTTGAACTTTTACAACAAAGACATTTACTTCCGTTACTGGAACTCAAAGTAACATATATCGTGGTTGCAATGTTGTTTCCACCTGTTTTATGTATGTTCTGCTGTCTGTAGCCAGGAACTCCTCCCTTTATCAACTGTGCATATAAAATATTTTATAGGCCCGCACACTCTCTTTATTCTTGTTTCTTCTGTTTCCTTTTCCTTCGCTGTGTTTCTTGTATCCGGACCGAGGTTTCTGCAAATGATACCTCATATTGGGAAACAAATATTCAGCTCGTACTGTAACCACGGAAATGTACAGTCTGTCTTCTTTGCTTTTTGACTTTTTGTGTTGTATTCGATCCGAGGAATGAATGCACGTCTGTGATTCGAACATCCGTATGTTTCTCAGAATAAGATAATACATTCTTCTAGGAGTTGGAGGTTATGCTTCTGTAAGTATTATCAGTCTTTGGACTGAGGAGAAATACACGAAGTAGAAACTAATCTCGCCTCCTGCTCTTGTAGATTTCTAAATTCGTGCATGAATAAAAATTGAAGTTAAATTGAGAACAAGTTCAGAGGAGATCATGTGGAAGTAACACAAGACTGGAGGAGGACCGAACTTAATTTATGCTCTAAACCTGGAATTTTTCGATAATTAAATGAAAAGTGGTACAGATGGCAGGACGTGGAAAATCTGAAAAGAGACCACTTTGGAGACTAGTTGTCGATGGGAAGTTCAGATCATGTATCGTAAACAGTCCGTGGGGATGTGAACTAGACTGAGCTTGCTCGGTGTAGGTGCCATCGACAGGGTGTTACGAACACGGCAATAAACTTTCAAGTTCTTCATCGATTGATTATCAACTGGTGAAGGAAGGGCCTGTGTCTTGGACTTAATAATTTCTTTGTTCTTCGCACAAAATGTACGAAGTGAACGTGTATAAGGAAATTTCGTAATTGTCCGTTCATATGTTTCATCTCCGAAACTATTGTATTACTTTTTATAAATATTGTATTTGGAGAGATGAAGCGGGCGTTTAAAAAAGAGGAAAGTAGTCTTTGTGAGTTCTACCATGACGAACTTGTGTATTTTTAGGATGAGACTAAGAACCAAGCGTTTATTTAAGTTATTACAGTTTGTGTGACAGAAATAGGAACTCTGTGGACATGCCTTAAGATGAAGAACATGGCCAAGCGATTCGAAGCGGATTTACGGTTTTGAAGAAGATAGAAACTGAAGGTTCTTATACTCGGAGTATTTCTGTATCTCATTCCCAACTCGTTTCTCATCACTTCAATTCCGCCACCCAATCTTTTCCAAAACTCCTGCATTCTCTCAATTAAATTCTTGGTTGAAAGTTTCTTTGCTCTCTCTCTCTCTCTCCCTCTCGGCCCGGTAAGTTCTTTTCTTATATTAACCCCTACTTACAGTCCCCCTTCACCGATGGCCAAATCCTGTCTCTGCGTCTCTACTACTGTTTGCTTCCGGACTGAAGAGAAACTTGGGCTTCAGACGGCGACACACTGAAAGGGAACGTTGCATAGAATCAGATTCCAATGGATTTCTAGCGAGAGTAATTGAAATGGACTTTGCTTTCAAAGACTGAAATTGGAATTGTCGCTTTAGTTAACTCGATTGTTAACTTATTTTTTTCTTCCGGGCTAATGGATACAGTCAGATTAATACGATAAGACATGCTAATTTAAATTCCAATTGAGATATGCAGATATATGTATTATATTTATTTCTTGCACTAAATTATACAGAAAATAAAACGTTTTTATTGAAGTATGCTAACATGATTGGGATACACTTCACCTGACTGAAGAAAACTCGTTCGAGAAGCCTTACCAAATAATGACGATCTTTTCCACGCAACCCTAACTGGTATACCTTTGACTTTAACACATGTTTTATTGTCTAATCTCCTTGTTTAATGTTACGTTAATTTGTATGTCAGAATTGACACCAAGTAATGTGTTAATACTGTAATATATATAATATAAACTAACTTTAGTTTTCATTCATCATTTTCAACTATGAACTGTGCATTTTTATCAGTCTTGTTCCTTCGGGCACTTATCGCAGACGGATTGATTTCTTTGGAAAGGATGCACGCAGATTAATATGAACTTTTATTTCAGTCTTTTTATAAAATTACATGTTGCTTTCCTTGTTTCAAACACGCCTTTTCTCTATGCTTATATTTTAGTTGTTCATTTTTCCGCTAATATCTTTTTCTGAGAACAATTTTTCCGAGACAATTATCTCCCGTGCGAACATAAAAGAAACTCATTTCATGGTATAGAATTTAAGCCCGATAGAAAAATAATCTCAGTTTTGTAACTCAACAGGGCTGGGAATATATTGAACAAGTTGTCGCGGACTGGCGACAAGGGTTTGTCAATCAGTTTAATTTATCCCAGTTGTTTCATATACGTTTCACGGCTCAGATGCTATGTATATCATCAATATATCCCTGTAAAACACTTAGAGAACAAGTCCATAGGATGCGTTTTATATTTCGAATACAAAGCAAGTCTTCGGTCGTTCGTTTCTGTAAATTTGACTGCGTAACTTAAATTAGGTCGCAACCAATTTTGCCTACTTTGCATATCGATCACTAGTACCCCCACCCGTGGCCTAATATCAGCCTCATGAGTTCCCCTGCCTGGAAGACAGCTGGCCATTACGAAACTGGTAGCTTCCCTGAGAGCGAGCGCGGTCGGTTGCTGTCTGCTCGCAGGAATGTTACAATAAAAATCTCCCAGAGCAGGTCACGACGGAATGCGATCAATGCTGCTGGCTTCTGACTCCTCTGCGTTGCTATTAAAACAGCTGCTGTAGAATATCAATATTTGGTGAAGACGAATAAATTATTCAACAAGATTGGTAATAAGTTACGTTCAAATAGACGTGTTCCATTGAGCACAGAGTTATAAATTAAATTTATCGATAAAATTAATAAACAGCACATATTTGACTCTCGATAGAGGCATATTATTTCTTGTATTTCTTTAGAAATACATAATATAAAATGTTATAAAAGCAGCTATATTCTCAATTAAATTTTATTTCATAATATCTATTAATTGTTTGAGAAAATGTTAAAATTCAATTTGAGCTAGATTCTATATTACTCCGATACGTTTCAGCACATTCCCCCGGATAAAAAGGTAGTCAACATCTAAAGATCAATTTCTGAGATAGAATATACTGTTGGACGAACAGACATTACCTGACCATAATGCGGTCTCTTCTAAACATGGTGAAAATGACGCATCTGTCCGGTTGCGTTGTATCGTCTGTGTCCGTCTCTTTAACTTCTGTAGCGTTTGAGACGTCGTCCTTCTCCTGATATCTGTGGTTTAATTTACGAATTCACTAAGCAATTTATAGGGCACGTGTTATCAGCGGTACAAAATATTAAACGTTGCAAACTTCCGTTTCCGTTTCGCATCTGGCGCAATTTTCATGTGACGTTCTTTGTTTCGACGGCTACTTAAGGATGGTATATTCATCGATTTCATTGTTGATGTAGCGTCCATGGATCTACTGAGAATCTACTCATAAATCATCTGCCCTGTGGTTATAACAGAGCAGCAGTAGTATTTGTAAGGATGACAGACGTCTGTTATGCCTTTAAATGATGTCTTCGATAAGTTCATTCTCGAGAGATCGATTTTATGTTCATTTCTTCAGTCCTGTCTATTTTATTGTAACTTCCTCGTTATGAATTTAAAATAAAAAAATCCCCTGTTAGCGACAACTTTAAATAAAATGCTTAGGTTATTTAAAAATTTTGATTGCTGTCTGTTATGTGTCGTGTGGATAGGACATCATCTTGTCTAACGATTTAGACTTTTTATGTTCCATTGTAATGTGTTCATTATTCAAGTTTTATTTTCGTAATGTAAACTTTCTTCTGACATGGCTTTATAAAGTTTTAATAACTTATTCATACTTTTCTTACCAGTTTTCTATTTAATGGTGTCATTAATAAACTAAATTTCTGTTATGTTTTGATTTGTGTCTTCGTTGTGTATTACAGTGAATTACTAGATATTTAAATATGTTCATGTGCCAGAAAGAGTTAGAACGGCTGCTGTGTCGTCACTGAAATTCCGCGAGACTGGCTAATATGACCGGTCACGAAAACCCATATTGAAGATGCTTGATTCTTAAGTTATTTAACAATACTGCTTCTACTGCAGAAATTATATAGCGTTGGATTACGATGGAAAGGTGGATGAACTAATAGTTTATAGCGGACACGTTTTGTTATTTCATTAATAATTAAATTCGAATAGTCTTATTTAGATGAATATTCATCGCCCTGATGACGGAGGCAGTATGACCTCTGAAACGTTGGTTAACATCGACCAGACTACACCCAGAAGACGGATATCTTCATACTCACCGCTGTGAGAACCTCAAGTCTTACATAGTCTTATTTAGATTAAAAATAAGTTTGCTTATTGTTTTCTCACATTAAGACATTTTTTTCAAAACATTGTTATTACACAGTCTCAAAAATGTACCAAAAGGAGAATAAGTAATTATCTTGGAAATTTCTCTTAGGCTAATATGAATAATTAAGTATTCTCACAGCTATCCACAGACTCTTCCGGAAGAACTAAATTTCCCGCGGGTGCCCATTTATACTTCCTGGCGTAGAATAACATTCAGTTTGACATCTACACAAGACCACATAAAGAAATGTAAAGCAGTCATTGGTGTCTAGATAGAAAAGCATCTTTCTCCAAACTTTGAAGTCATGTTAGTAATCAGTGCCTTCATACGCAGGCTCTAAATTGACTATCGTAGCAACTTTGCACTTAAGCGTCGTGCGTGTGACTGGGAAATAGGTGTGTGGTGGTCCGTATGTCAGTTGCAGTTCACAGATAATGCTTCTTGCGTGACTTGAATGTTCACATATGATGCCCTAACACTTTTCAACCGAATTCCAGACTTTGCAGATTTCATGAACCACAAATATAGCAACGCAGATGCTGGACAAACTTCTAAACAGATGTCTTGCTGGTGGTCTGGGTTTAAGGCGCTGACCTGTGCAAGCCTCGATTTCGATTTAACTTTAAACATTAGGTTTGCTGTAGAATATTTTTTTTTACTCTCATTACATAATGGCGACAGCATTTAAAGTGTATCCACTGTGTGCTCCAGTCTATGATCTTGATTATTATAATCACCCTAGTCATCGGACTTGTTTATCGCACTTGTAATCATTATCAACAAGTAGCCTTACTGACTGACTGACTGACTGATAGACAAAGTGACTGGTGTGTGGCGGAATGGTGACTGAGTAAATGATTATTTTGACTGCCTGACTTACTCATAAATTCAATGACTGATGAATAATTGAGTGACTGACAAGCTGAGTTATTATTTGATACGTAACTGACTCGCGACTGATATCTTATTGATTGCCTTAATTGCTGAGTAACTCGCAGATTATTGGCTGAATCGAATTCATCTTAAAAGCTCTGCAACCAACAAATGTATGATAGACGAACATTAATATGGATATTAATTCATGAAAGTGTTTTACTGCTGTATGAGGACTTCTATTAATGAAACTAAAGCCATGAAAAGAAACTTTACTGAATCATTTGTAATAAAGGGAGGAAATGACAGAGAGTATGACTTCCAGTGTGCTTACCTGCCTGAAGCAGATCTTACGTTGGCTGAATCCGTAGAACAGGTCCACAAATGTTACACGAATATGCAAAGAAGAATAAAGTATATTACTACGGAAATTGAAAACTGTAGAATGAACCGACAGAATTTCGGTTGGGTAAGCTCAGGCTTTTCCTTACATTAAGAAACAAAAAATGTCACATGGTATCAGCAGTTTCTTTGTACAAACGGAAAGAACGCCCATTTCCTGACAAAGAAGAAAGAGATGATCAGCGACTGTTCTCAACGAGGGTTGTAATGGGCGCCACGTTTTTTTAATCTTCATTCTAGAGGTGTTCTTAAAAGTGCTTCATCAGGTTAATGCTAACTGCGAAGAACAGGGACGGGCAATATAATGGCTGGTTCTTAGCACTTTTATGATCCACTTTTACGTCGGATGATATATGAAGAAGTCACTTTCTTCTTTCAGTATCTAACTTGTCTTATCACCTAGTGGGTATTTCTATTACGATTTTTAAGATTCTCTTATCCTTTCTTCTTGCCTTTATTTATTCCAGTGTTTCATGTTTTTGTATTTCCTTTGTTTGTGTATTTTCCTTTTGTTCTGAATTTCATTGTTCTGATTCTTTTTCCCCTAATGTACAGGCACGCCAGCCTGCTCTGATTTCACATCCTCATTTCATCTCTTTCAAGCTCTGCTTTGATCTCGCTGCCCTTTTGGTTTGTACTGAATATTCTGTTCGGTTACTCCGTCAACCACCATTCTGTCCTAACTATTTGCCCAAGTTTGCTTTCGTGTACAGTATTTAGATTGTTCTGGTTGTATTTAAATTGTTTCTCGATGTCTTCGACCATAATTTTAACCGTCAAGTATCTCGTCTCAACTCATAATATGTTATTTATATCTGTTGCTTTAATTGTCTAAGATAAACTTCCAAGGCCCTATGGAAAATTTGATAGTACTACCATTTTATAAAAATGAGCCGGGATAGCTCAGTCAGTATAGTGACTAGCTACGGACTGGACGACCGGGGTTCGATCCCCGACGGGGGCAGAGGATTTTTCCTCTAGCCTCTGCGTCCAGACCGGCTCTGGGGCTCACCCAGCCTCCTATCCAATGGGTACCGGGAACCTTTCCCGGGGGTAAAGCCGGCCGGGGCGTATGCTGACCACTCACCCCCCATCTAGTGCCGAGGTCAAGGAAGAGAGAAGCTGTACCTCCTCTCCCCCCAAGCGCCTACATGGCGTATAGTGGGACAAACTTTACTTACTTACTTTACTTTACCATTTTATAAAATGTTGGTTGTTTCTTTTCTTTGTCTCCCTTCTTCCTTGTTTCTCCCTTTTTGCTTTACTCTTTCTTACTTTATTCGTCTATATTTGTCTCTCTCTTTATTTCGTCTTTCTGTCATCTTTTCTGCTTATTGAAGATTTCTGTCTTCTGGGTTGTTGCGCTGTGTAGTCTGGTCGATGTTAACCAACGTTTCAGAGGTCGTACTGCCTCCGTCATCAGGGCGATGAGTATGAAGATTTCTGTCTTCTGGGTTGTTGCGCTCTGTAGTCTGGTCGATGTTAACCAACGTTTCAGAGGTCGTACTGCCTCCGTCATCAGGGCGATTCATAGACACACGTCGCCGAAGTACCCATCCTATCATCTCTGTAACATCTGATGAATTACAGATGGATTAAAATATGTTCGACTTCGGTTTTCCAAGCTCCTGCTTTCTTCGACGTTTACCCAATCTGCCTCCCTCATCCGAGCTACCTGTCCGGTCATTGCAGCACGTTAATTCATGTACCTAACAGTTTTATAATATACGTACCACCACGTCATGTAATTCACTGCGATCACCACTTAGTCTCTACAGCAGGACTGACATAGACATTCCGTGAGTTTAAAGGCACTGCACCGGGTCAGACGTTATTTTGTCTGCTACTTTGAACTATCCATCCGTGACATCCCGTTTTCTCTTCGGGGCCAAATTAAAAGTCTTTCTTATCTGACTTTTCTCTAGGGAAACCATGTTCAATGTTTGTTCAAAGAGAATTTGGTAGACATTTTTCACAATCCTCATACTTTCCCGTGGAGTTATTGCAGTCTATTCTGCTTATAACCTCTCCGTTTCAGAATTCCTTATATGTTGTCTGCCTCTGCTGTTTCTTTCTTCTGCTTCGTTCCGTTTCATTTGATACTTTCAGATTCAATCTCTCTTCCTTTGTCTCATTCGTGTTGCTGTCTCGTACAACACACGGTACATTTTGTCTCCTTTCAAATCCGATATATCTTTGTTCATTTGGTTCCTCTTGCCTCCCAGTGGTGGATTACATACAAAACTGTTCTTTGTTATAGTATAGCGAGCAAGCCGATTCATTCACTGGTATGAACGATTTTCTGTATTTAATATCACAGAAGATGGTTATTATTTGTTGTTAGATCATTTAATGACTTTTTCAGCTGCATGTGTTATAAAGCGTCGAACGGTAAAATGCATTGCGTGATGAACCAGAGAGGATTTGGAAGGAAGCGAGAGTGAATTATTAACAGTTTTATGACACAGAATTTGTGATTAAAGACTCGGGGAAAAAGAACTTCAGAATTCTTCTGCGGGCTTAAATAGTCTAGATCGAGATTCGAAATAGGTTTTTCTTAAATTGGTATTTAAATTCATAAAAACGTGTTACAACGTCGATTAAAGGAAAGCCCCCAACTAGCCATTAACGTCTGCGTTTATATTTTTCGCTAAATCTGAATACCAACAATTTCTCACTCAAAATTTTGTGATATTACGACAGGGAATTCAGGAGCTGAAAGACGGATGGACAGACAGGTATTACGTCGTGATGATACGTCGATTAATTGTCGTCCTTGAGAAGCAAATCTGGTCAAGAAATTCGCCGACTCTTGTGGACTCCGAAGGTTCATTACCATATTTTGAAGATCCCACCACTGATTCATACCCTGATCCAAATGAATCCAGTCTACATTGTCACATCCTGTTTCTCGAGCTCCCACCTCGATATTATCTCCCATCTACGCCTATTTCTCTCGGGTGGAAGACGAACATTTTCCATTCACTCCTCATTTCTCGCATGCGAGCTATGCTTTTCTCCTTAATTTTTCTCCCCAATAATATTTCGTGACAATTACAAATTATGGAACTTAGTATTATTAAATTCTGTCCACCGTCATGTCCCACCCTCCCTCCCTCCCTCTCTCTCTCTCTCTCTCTCTCTCTCTCTCTCTCTCTCTCTCCTCAGTACTCAGTTCAGAAGCACCGTCAATCTTTGTTATTCCCTACGGGTGAGAGACAGAGGTTTACACCCATACAAAAATACCTATTGTTCAAAACAGATGTTTAGAATTTACTTGTCTTCTGGGATGTTCCGCTGTGCAGTCTGGTATAAATGCACCGACGTTTCGGATGTGTTTAGTGCCTCCATCATCAGGGATCGCAACATCCCAAAAGACTCATCTTCATGCTCGTAGTCGTGAGAACATTTTCTTTGAGTTTCTGGTGGTTTTCTTCCTTCTCTAAATATTTTAGATTTTGGTTGTGAAAGTGACACATAATTTCTTAACCATATTTTAAGTAATCGAAAAGATGTTTTCATTAACAGAGACAAATACCAAAGATATTTGGAATTTGTATGGTTATTATTCGTGTGACATAACATAAAAAGGCTTACATATTTTATATATTTTTAATGGCACTTGAGAACTGTGAATAAGGAAGTCTTCAAGAACTGTATAGTCGATTAATTTGTGTATTGATTGTTTGATTGATTGGTTATTTTTAATTAATACATCGCCGCGTTTCAACATATAGCGTCGAGATATGAATACCATCATAAATGACGAGTATGTAAGGACTTGGAAGAATGAACTGTTTCAAGTTATTACCCAGCATTTACCTGAATAGAATGAGGAATACATAAGCTTCCAAGAATGTAGCCTATAAGCCGGCGAGGTTCACCGATTACCAACCGAGTACAAGACTAGAATAATGCAGATACCTTTTCGGTTTGAAGAATTCAGAGGAAGTAGACTTACTTTGAGCATATTGTGATGTTATATCCAAGTAATCGGTTCCGTGAGGTCTTTAGATCAAAGGTTTGTTTGATGCCATACTTGCTGATCTAATTGTCATATGTAAGGAATTTGTATTTTATCCACATGAATTCTCCTGCGAAATTTTACCACTTTACCGTACTTCCGCTGTATACATGTTCTTATTGTGACTTCAGTCAAGTAATAAATTGCAGATTCTGTAATGGACTTCCTCTACAAAGCCGTGTCAGGCTGTTGTGATGTTCCGAGAAATTACAGTTGATTAATTACTTGAACATAGTTCACATTTTGACTAATTCAATATCTATTTCCCTTGTTATTACTGACAGTCAGAATGACAAAATGAAGTGATGTGACCGAGATATGACACGCTCTTGAAAAAAGTTTCATGATACAATTCCATGTAGCCTGAAGGGGTTGATAATAATTCAACACTAAAACTCTGACAGTTGAATTCTAAAGTTTTAAGCCGCTAATATCAAAACCCGCAAATGGAAATTAAACCGCAAACATCCATCTTATTGTTATCTTCTGATTTACTACTCGATCTTTCAAGTTTTCGTTTTACAAGATCTTTCTTTAGGAATATTCTATACTCAT
This sequence comes from Zootermopsis nevadensis, assembly GCF_977971745.1. Classification (NCBI taxonomy): domain Eukaryota; kingdom Metazoa; phylum Arthropoda; class Insecta; order Blattodea; family Termopsidae; genus Zootermopsis; species Zootermopsis nevadensis. The sequence goes on along the minus strand of NW_028259154.1, from coordinate 21,494,492 downwards.
AACCCTCGTCGCTATCTTACATGCTTGTCCAATCTCGTTGATTTCACGATCCTAGCAACGTTTCGTAACATGTACAAGTCACACAGTTTCTTATTATGTAATTTCATAAACTGCCCACATCGTCCTTTTTAGAGCCGTAATTCAAGACTACATAAAATATAATTTTTGGTTAGTGGAACGCTTTCCTGTAAATACAGATCTTACACATAACATTTAATATCAACCGTATTATTAACTTCAAATACCCCACCAAAGCCTTATTACAAATACCTAACTCCCTACCAAACAATCCGTGTCTTTCAGAGCCGTATATTTGAAACAGAATCATTAAATAACCCGATAATTGGCCAAGATGCGATGTCTTCTTGAAAAGTTGATATTCACTCAGCTCATTGAGATATTCCCTGTCTTATGGATGCAGAATATTTCTCTTTGCTGACAGATGCCTAACATTACGCCATGTTCCAAGCAGTTTGAATATTTTCTGTCCTTAGCATTCTATTCTTCTAATATTCATTTGTATATTATTCTCAGATTTTATATATTTTCTTTTCTTCGGAGCCTTGATAAAAAGAAATATATGTATTTATCTGAGGTTTTTATAACGATTCTGTAGGTGACTCAGGCTGTATAGCAACTGCGTTATATTAAATAATGATTAATTAATTTCAATTGATGACCGTCCTATCATTTTCCTGAAGAAAGTTAGGAAACCCACAAGAGACTCATGCCGACTATCCCGTCTTCCAGCCCATATTTCAATCAGTATCCTCCCCCATACGAATCTGGAGTGCTAACTACTCGGATGTGACATTTGTTGGTAAAAACTTGCATTTATTTGTCATCCGTGTATTATCTGAAATCTCACACTTTATAATTAAATAATTGTAAGATTACTAGGAAACTTGTACGAACTATGATACTCCTTATTATATAATTTTCTTTAGTTCATTGCCACTTCATCTGTCTTCTTCAGCGCATTCTTCCCAGACGTTGTTAACAAAATGTCTCGCGTGTCGCTTACTGCATGCGTGCCACCAGTTTCTCTCGACCCGCCTTCAGCAACACGATTTACAAACAGAAAAAAATATAACCACAGAGACTCAGCTTTTACAGTAGTTAGATCGTCAGAATCCGGGCAGACATCCCTAAAATTCGCCATCTCTGCTGTTTTTATCCAAACAAGACGCAAGATGACTCCGCGGGGGACATGTGTGACGGCATTTCAGGCTTCTGTATCAACGTCAGGCTGCCAGAAAAGCTACTCTGGTGTGACGTGTTTTCTGTGGATAGAACAGAAACCTGAGCCCAACTGTTAAAGGCGTTACCCGCCCCATGTCGAGTGACGGAATTGCGAGAAACACAGTATGGGAGGCTTCTTGCCACCCGCATTACATTCACGTTCATGGAGACGCGGTCTATGCGTTCGGGTATGTAAGTGGAGTGCTTGAAAAACTGGGGGTTCTAGAAGTGTGAGTAACTTTACTTTGAAATACAGTAAGAAAGAATGTGATGAAATGAGGTAGAAAGAAGGGCAGATAAAAAAGATAAAAGAGAAAGGTACAACAAACTAAATGCCCACTCCCTGTTCTTTAAGATCCGAAAGTTTCAAAATGGTACTTCTCCTTTGGGTTTTCTTACTAAAATTCTCTATGTATTTCTTAGATCCACCAAGCCCGTTACACGTTCTGTCCTGCTAGAATTTCCACAATCATATTAGTTAACTAGTATACATTGTGATGGTAATCAGATAATTTTTCCTTTCTCTAAGTTCTAAATGGTCTCGTTAACATAGTTAACCTTTCGTTGGGAACTCAGAGAAAGGGACCAACTGGGAGACCTAGACGTAGATATGAGTATAAAATACACTAAGACGTACGTCAGATTTGATACGAAATTGTGATGCGTGTTGAGTTTGTTACTGAACAGCAGATAATAATGAAATGTGTTTTGAAATCTAACGACGGCTTTACAGCTGGTATAAGTTTCCGCAATATCGCGGCGCTACATTCACTGTAATTGAAAAATAATTTGATACATGTATTTTTTTTGAGGTTTTCACAGCGGTAAGTATGTATCAAATTGAAGATTTCTGTCTTCTGGGTTCTTGCGCTGTGTGATGAATCGCCCTGATGACGGAGGCAGTATGACCTCTGAAACGTTGGTAAACATCTACCAGACTACACAGCGCAACAACCCAGAAGACAGAAATCTTCATACTCATCGCCCTGATGATGGAGGCAGTATGACCTCTGAAACGTTGGTTAACATCGACCAGACTACACAGCGCAACAACCCAGAAGACAGAAATCTTCAATTTGATACATACTCACCTTCTGTCTGATAAAGAGCGTGTCCTACGTACTAGTACATTTTCATTTCATCTACTCTTCGGTCTCCTAATTGATCTCATCCCTTGAGATATTCAAAGCATTTTTCTGTAGGTATTTGTTATTTCCCCATTAGTGATCTCATCCCCATAGATTTAGCCAACCCAATTTTAGTGAAAGCTACGAATTATGAAGCTCGTTTTTCTCAGACGCAAATAATTTCTTCATCTAAATATTTTTTAAGCATGGGCAGTATGAAAACGCAGTGATCCATCTGTCGTTATTATATTGCAACTGGGGGATGACGCAGAATGCATGACCCGACGGGTTTCATTCGTTTTATTTTTCTGTGATGGAGGTGGGGAATAGAGTGCTGGATTATTCGCTTTGACCTTCGTGGCGTGGTAAAGCGGTGTGAATCTGAGCCAAGCGGCGTGAAACGAAGCGTAGAAAATTTATTTTTATCTTTATACCACCGCAGCCTCATCTTAACGAAACTTGTTGCCAGCAAATTCTCATGAGATGATTCTAAACAAGATCCATTTTCTCTGTATCATCTTTCTTCCTTTACGTCTTGTTAGCAGTAATGTAATTCTCGCACTTGCCGCGACGCTCAGCGTCGCATAGAAGAATGCTTCCTTACAGTTCGAAGTCATTAATACATCAAGACGTTCCTTAATTTATGTAGTTTATAATTGTTTAATAGTTTGAGAAGTCTGTCCTTTTTTTTGCGTTCTGTCAACGTGTTGAATTCAGTTGCTTTTATGTTTCAAAATGGCATTATGAAACTTATGATTTCAGTTCTTTTAATGCGTTTTCGTTTCTCCTATAGACCATTTAGGAGTATTTTGAAGTTCTTCTCATGAATTCCTTCGTTGATTTTTTACGATATTAAACAACTGTAGATTCGTATATACAGCCACTGTTGTCTAGCGGTTAGAACGCTGGCCTTATAATCCTGGGGTCTCGGGTTCGATTCCCGGCGGTGCCCGAATTTATAACTTGTGTTGGGCAGGGCCGTGGTCCAGGCGACACGGAGTTTTCCTCCGGGGGCTTCCCCGGTTTCTCCGTGGCATCCCAACAATTACTCCATTCACACACAGAAGAAGGCAATGGCAAACCACTTCTGGATCATCTGCCAAGAACGTATATGAACAGGTCCCAGTCCGAGAAAAGGATGGAAGGATCCTGTTCATATGGACCTGTCGTCAGACAGAACACTAAATAAAAATAAGATTCTTATATCTTCGAATTAAATGGAAGTATAATCTTGAATGGTGAGTAGTTTAAAATCTGGAAACATTCGAGGTTTATGTGCAACTACTAAGATATTATCGACCGTAGAGACTGAGAAAAACAACGAAAAATCTGAGGATAGTCTGTAATGCGGTCGGGTTATGAACGTCTTCTCTCCGTTTACATTTCCCAGAAAACTGAATAAAGCCATCATGATTGGATATTGTGAAATACCGGAGTTTACTCATGGCGTATTTAATACCTCTTGTCCAATTGCACACGTCATACAGAGTCGATTGATATGATATACCTAATTGCGAATGTTTAAATGTAAATTATATGTAAGGAAGCGGCCATGGTCTATTTTAAGATAGGCCAAAACTAACAATTTTGGGACTGGGTAAAACTAGATAACGCCTTAGTCACAACGCCTGTTATCATGGACGTGGTTAATTAGTATAAATACGATCAACTACACTGGAATATCCAGTGTGTTCTTTTTTTTTTTTACAAATCCCTAAGATTCATTACCGGGATCAACATAGTATTAAGAATTCTCAAATTACTTAACGATGCTGTTTTAACTACTATTAATCAGATGTGACGATAATTATGAATGGCTAGTGCGTAGGGATTTTGAAGAAGGTAATCGTGATTCAGTTGAAGGTACCGTTCTGACATTATTGTGAAGAACCTTGAAAATAACTCCATGCTCTTACATCTTATTCAAATAGAAGTTAAAATTATTAGACCATTACGAGTGTGATACGTCGTTAAACAAATGCAGTAGCTGTTTGTCTTGTCTTCACGTATTCTGACTTCAGAAGGATTTAGACACGCGAGACCATGGTACGGATACGCGTTCTATTGGCATTTAATTTGACGTGTTCGGGAGACCCACGCTTAGATGGGAGGATAATATTAAATTGTGTCTCAAGGAGGGAGTGAGGACGTGAACTGAATTTATTTGGCCCTCACAGAACCAGTGGCGGGCTATTATTAAACGTTGATGAAACTTGGGATTCCGGAAAACTTTGGGAATTTCTTTATTAGTTGCGCGATCACCAGCTTCTGAAAAAAGAATCAGCCCCGAAGGAGTTGTTCTGTTGGTGCCTTTTTCTTCTGGTGAGTCATCGACAATGATTGTATGATCTCACGATAGACAGTATGATGTCGCTGTTTTGGTCCACCGTTCCGCCACTGAGCCCTCACCCCATGCCTCCTGAGAAGCCGTTCTGCTACTGTCTTTGCCTCGTATGAAGTCGGCCTTTCCTCCGACATTCAAATGGTGTCTGCACGGCAGCCGTCTAGCAGACCAAGTTGAGTCTCTTCAGCAACCGCTAGAATCGATCCTTCCACTTCCTTCTCCGAATTCATTCAATGCCAAGAGTTGACATCCTCTGAGCTAACAAGCTGTTAACTTCAAAGACACGAGACATCGTTTTCTCCAGGTTAGAAAAGATCGTGATTCAGATAGGATATGTCACGTAAGAATATGGCAATCGGGAGAAATTATTGAAGCATGGAACGTCAAATCCTCCTTCACAATGAATTAGTTCTGGATGAAACCGGCTTCGGGCTTAGTCCAATGGTGGGATATACTAAATCTTTGTTATATATTATCAGAGATATTTATCAATTCAGCCATCCGTCCTCTTACTGTTAGGTAGTTTTATATTTAGACACAGCGTGGCTTGCAACGAAATGTGATCAACTGCTGATGGGGAAATGAGGCAGTTAGGTATACCTGACCTAACACGACCGGAACATTTTATTCATATTAATTACCTTGATTAACGCTATTATCCTCAAGATGAATTCGTACTGTTTATGTATGTCATTTAATACATTCATGAATAAAATCTCGTAAATACTGCAATGTAACAGGTAAATCGAATATTAAATGTTATTGGCGGATTTGCTTATTCGCTCTCAGATCAGTTCCAAACATTTCGATTCTCGTGTTGCTTTGATGGTCACTTATTTCTCCAGACTTAAGATAAGGCGCCTTTGATTTATTTTAGAAGACGAATCCAGCATCCGCCTGAAGGGGTTGCGTAAAATAAAGAACAATCTTCTCGTAGAATGGGGAGGCCCCGGGAACGGCAACTACACACGCTGATTGTTGATCCAACTTTCCTTAAAGAAACTTTGCAAATAGCTCCTAGCAACTCGTCCGTCAAACTATAACCCGCTTTAATAATACACAATACATTGTTTATTTTCGGTTAGTGGAAGACTATTATATTCAATTGAAAGTTTACTTTATGTATGTATATATACGTATCATGACGATTGGCTGACTCACAGCGCAGGTTTCGTACATCTATATACGACACAAAGATAAAGTTACGGATGATCTGATAAGTGTGCAATTTTTAATGAAAGGCAAATAACACTTTCGTCGCCAAAAAATTGTCGAAAAAATATTTTTTAAAAAAAGACAAAAACATTTCTGATATGAAATTAAAGATACATCTATGGTAATTTCTGCTTAACCCTTTAAAACCCAAAACGTACGCATTCATTTCCTAACGCAATAGAAACACAACGCTTTTCCATTTCAAAGATCAATTGGTTAATGCTGTTTAAATTACAGAACTGCTGCTTACGAAACCAGTAGATACGCCTTTGGGGCAAAAAAAAAACAGAGCTGTCGAATAGTAAAGCAAGCTGTTCAAGGCCCCCGTTCCAATCCCAAAACTCATCACGAATATTGGAATAAAAATAATATTCCACCTGAAAGAGACTCGTCTGAAGACGGTGATAATGCCAATATTGTCGAAACGAATTAAAAACTTTTACGAACGTTGAAAAAAATATAGGTAGCCTGTATAAGATGTAGTAATTATCAAATAGTAGTTTTAGTCGTGTAGTTCTGAGCCACAAACCAATATGCAAACTACAGAATCATTTGTAATCATATTCGCATCCTTCGTATACCTGCTCGAGGGGATATCATTGTAACTGGTGCAGACTATTTTTTTAATTCTTTTGTAAAGCGTCAGAAGCAAACAGGCAAGAGTATCTAACGTTTGATGTAACACAAGGAAAACTTTCACATGGAACTTCACTCCAAGCCCCCATGTTTCTCGCGACTCCTTAAAATGCGAAAGAGTTATAAGAGTTTCATTAGTGCATTATGTGGATTATCGTAGTTAAAAGTCTTGTTGTATTAAAACAAAACTTTGGCTTTAGCTTCCAGATTGAAACAGTTTTGGAATCTCTTATATGAGATTATGAACTGTGTAACTAACAAACTTATCAATTAACTAACTCTGTGGTATTAGAACTGAAAGTTCAACTTCCCTATTAACAAAACCCACTGCTCGACACGGACCTGAATCAGTTCAGTGCAGCACAAAAACCTATTTTCGTATCATTCATTTTAATATCATCCTCCTTAACGTCGCGGTTAAGAGCTGCACACTCTTCGTCTGAAGGATCCGGGTTCTAATCTCGGTCCGGAGTCTTTTCTCGAGTAATTTGACTTTGTTAGTGTTCCTCAGTTGCCCTAGACAAATTTCATGTTACAACCTTAGAAACAGGCTCCTTTTCACATATTTTTCAGCTGATTATTCACAATCATCCCACCGTTATATTTTGCGTAATTTATGGGGTTGGAAAATGGTGTTAAATAATTCAAGAATCAAGCTCAGTATCATCATAATTCCTTGATGGAGTTTCAAGGCCCCCCCCCCCCACACCATTACAAGTAGATTGTCAACAGAAGATTACGTGTTATTTGAAAGCAGTGTTTAGCAGGAGCTGAAATAAATTGTTTATTTAACAAGTTTCCTATAGTTTGTAAACAATTCATGACGTGTGTACGTTAGATGTATGCAGTATTATGAATTATGGATGATCTCCATTAGCTCTCCACCACTGAGAACAAAACTGCATTATGTCTTTGTACAGACCTTTCGATAGCTAGAATTTTTGTTGTATCTTACGTAATTGTTGCATACAAGTAGTGAGTTAACGGCGTTATATATATATATATATATATATATATATATATATATACACAATGGTGTAAGTGGGCGGAGAGTATTAAAATGGGTCTTGAAGAAAATCCGTGCTCGTCTAATTCAGTACATGGACCACGGCAATTAAAATTCGGGTTCCAAAAAAGCGGGATATTTCAAAGATCTCTGCTTCATGACTAAGTGTAAGATAGGCTTTGAAATTCGATAAACTACTGTAGCTGATGTTATAACTCGGGTGTAATGGCTGCTTCCTGGCAAAGGCTTCGGTTACAGAGTGTACTGTATATTCTGGTACTGTATCATTGTTTTGTGTCTACAAGTGTCATGAGTTCTTGTGGTTATGTAATCAACCCTTCGTAGACTTCAAGACGCAAGCATAATAACATGAAGTTCTAAAGTGAACTGTAATTAACTTTACATATATTAATTTGTATGCATATCATGTAATATAATAGGCGCCCTGTATGTTACAGATATGTGTCTGTAGTAGTAAAGCAGATTTTAAAATCAAATCAGAAGCCAATATTTTTAATGTAAGAAATGTGATTAATACATGTAATTAATCTACTTTACTTAACGTTGTTCTTTGTGTTGTAGATACAAGGCCTATAAATGATGAATTTCTTTCTTAGTCTCTTTAAAAACTTTTCTCAACTGTCTACGTTAGAGTTGAATTAGGGGATGTTTGTGAATGTTGGATTTAGAATGGATGCGAAAGGTATCTGCAGTGGCTTATTTAAATTACTATCCTAGCCTTTTAGAGGGAATAAGGAAAACCACAAAATGTCAAAATGACTGGGACGTTCCTATAAGAAGAAGTACTTCGACTCCCTCCCACATGCGACGTTCGGTAAGCTTCTAGAAATCTTCCGTCTGTTTAATGTACACATTTCGTATGAAAGTATCAGAAGTGTTTATCACTTATACCCTTAGCTATAACCTTTCTGTAGTCTTTCATCAAATCAGAAAGCAAACCCTTGTGTTTGTTAAGCACTTCAATTTCATGTTTTATATTGCCTCCTTGATGAAGTCTTCTTACGTCCTCGAACGTCAAAATCACATCTCACTGTCTGTTAGCACAACAATCTATTGCAACCTAACCTTGAGTGCTTACGCTGATTTGTTTGTCATTCTGTTGACTGATTCTGAAGTTACCTAGAAATTTCCTGTCCTGCTTTATTTTTCAATGTGAAATAAGCGTAATGAAATCTATGTCTTGTAAAAACGTATTATCTTTGATGGGTAGTTTATTTTTAATTTGTAATGTGTTATTTATTTATTTATTTATTAGCAAGCTATTTAACGTCACTCTTTTCACTGCAGAGATCGTATAATGTTGAATGAGACGGCATAATAAACATGATTGGTTTCTATTTTGTGGTTTATTTAACGACGCTATTTCAGTATCTCATACTAAATAGAGTTGAATGAGAGGATGATAGTGAATTGGAAAGTATGTGGAAGGAAATGGTCGTGGTCTAATTTAAGGTTAGCAGTTAATGTTTTGGAGGGAGGTGACCTGTTTTATTCCACTTTTCTCTTGGAGACAGGAACACGACGACAACCTGTAAGGCCGACCAAGTTACGAACATCGTGCCTTGCCTACACAAATGCAAAACATTACCGTTAGACCAACTTCCTGTGTGATTTGTAACGTAGCTTGTGCATTCAATTCAATGGTCTGTGAGGAAATTGAACGACATACTGTTAGAAACAAAGTGTTCGAACACGTTTATCTGGTGAAGCTACTGAGTGTAGGAGATTGTGGAGCCAAACGTCTGTACTGTCAGTAAAGGGGCTGCGAGGAGAGGAGTAGGGCCATGTCAACTGCAAATCAATTGTCTCGTTACCACAGAACAGCTGATACGATGCATTTGTGGCAGTTGAATCACGCCCATGCTATTCAGCTTCTATGTTATCACACAAACGTACTGTTCTATTAGCGTGAATAATGTGTACTCATCTTATGGTATTCAGAACGTGTTATGACTATTGTCCGTTTTATCAATGAAAGTTAGTTTAGGAAATGGGAACATTTCACATTGCTTTAAAGGAATTTAGGTTGTGATATTAGTGTGAACATTGTCTTGGATTTCGTAGGAATATACAGTATTTATTGTGTAACAATTTTAGCATATTTCGGGCAAAAATTGTTGCATTACGTTCCAAAAAAAATGTAATTTTACATTCTACGTAGCAGATAGTAAACTACGCTCAGTTTTAGGATGTTAATTTTTCAACTGGCACATTTAAAGCCCTATAATTTGATGCATAGAAATTACAACACTCAGATTCCTCACAAACGATGTTCTTTAAAAGCTGAAATATAATTCATCCAATAATTGTAATTGCATCAAATTTTCTTTCACAACTTGGATTTCTGTCTCGTAGTTCCACTGATGTACATGGCAATCTTTCACGTAAATTACGCGTCATTTGTTCAGTATTGATTAGCAGCGCCTCTCCTCGGAAAATTAATCCATCCTATCATGTTTCAATGTATCACATGACACAGTTTATATTACAGAGATCGGCACGTGTGACATTCATTATATCTGTAATAATTGAAGGCGATCTCCGCCAAATTTAATTGAACTTGTGTACAAATGTACCTAGCAAAGAGTTGGTCATCTGTCTCATTTAGGTAGAACCCCCCACCACTGCCAGTCTAAACTCGCGTGGAATGAAAAGCGCCTTTTTTAAATTTACCGTTATCTAATTAAATCCAGTGCAGTAGTGCGTTCAAAACTGATATGTTATTTGTTATAAATATGTTCTTTCTGTTCTATAAAAGAGTGGAAATGTAAAAATCTAATTTGAATATATTTCGAATGCATTATACGCTATTTTTCATACTTCATTGACGTGATGTTCATTTAGTGTTACAAATCTGATCAACAACACACGTATACTGTATAATCATTTACTAGTTTTGTTTATATATAGTTTATCGACATATATTTAATTTAAAGTTCTAACCTTTAATTAGATATAAGCTTTGTGTAATGTGTAATTTGTTACACTTACTTGTTTTTACGACAAATTAAAATTAGCCATATGTTATTTTTATTTCTATTTCGTTATATATACAACTTGTCGAAAAAATTATATTAAAGATTTAGAAATTAACCAGATATATTCTTTACTTTTTGCCCGATTTTGTTCTGATCGTCTTTGCCAATAAATTTTATTCTCATATTTAAGCTTAATACAAATCAGCAATTATTTTGGATCAATACGATCAATCATTTTGTAGGATATTACCAAGTTTAGGAAAAACATACCCTGTAGATGGAGGAATTACGTTCCTACGAAACGTTTGTAACCTCATACAAGACTAAAAGGAATGAAGACTACAGCTAAAGTTCCAGTTTTAATTAATTTATAATACCCAAGATCGAAGGTTTCCTTGCCATTAAGTCTTTGTAAGAATTCTCGTTTTCCAAAATGCCCGCTGTCTGGATGCGCACGCCTGTTTTCGAAACTTTTTGCGTTAGTTTTCATCAATGCATATAAGAAACCGGGCCTGGTTGTGACATGCTGCGAAACTGTGCTAATTGTCTGTAAATCTCATTGTGTTCTCAACTTTTGTAGAATCATTATTAAAGTCATCTATTAAAAATGCTTGAATAAGAATGGACTGATGATTATGAACTGATAGTCCAGTGACATTTAAGGCACCTAATCTGTGATAGGTTTCGAATTAGGTTCCTGCATGGGTGACGGGTTTTTCATTCATCCAGAACAAATAGTGTTTTCCGAATCAGTAGACTTCCCCATTGTCCTCATTGCATCACCCATGTCACCTTTGCTGGTGTAGTTACAGATTCGTTGCATAATATCATCTGCCATAGTGGATAAAGCGTAACAAAGATTAAACTACTGTCACATGAAGCAATCAGCTGACTCCGTATTTAAATATAATATCTTCGCATGTCACAGTTCTTTTGTAAAATAAACTGTACTGCACTCGCTTTTCTGATAAGTAGTCCATATCAACTCAAATGTAGTTCAAACTGCACACAAAGTTGTGGCCCGACATTGATTTTAGTCGCCGCGAAAGCTTCAAATCGTATACCAACAAGTCATTCACAATTGCTGAGATACGACCCTGGTACGTCCCGAATGCATCTCTAAAGTGTTACTGCTACATTAATCTGCTGGATGTGAGATATTTGTACAGCGCCATCCACTGAAAGACTTTCTTTGTGTGTGGGGCAAGAAGAATAATGTTCCTCAAGATCGTCGTCACCCTAGGGACTTCGAGTGATGTAAAACCTCGCTACATACAGTAAATCCATTAGTGACCCAGCGGGTTCACATGTGCACCAGTACAACTCGTAGGTATAATAAAAATGAAGGAGAAAGAGAACATTTTGTGGCAAGGAGAAGAGAAAGTATGCTTTATTGGTGTCACAGAAAACTATACCACTGGACCAACAAGATCTCATTTTTCATTTGCAAATACAACGGTACATAGTTTTTTGAAATCTGCGTCTTTTATTTATTTCGAAACGATTCTCTTCACTGGGATTCTAGAGCAGTGGTATTCAACGTCTTAGGAGGTAAGTAAAATTTTAAAAAAAAATATATATATTATTTTATGATAAACACTGAGTAATCAGTAATGTAATTTATTTAATTTATTTTAGATGTAGATTATATACTATGTATAACGAATTATACATCAACAACTTTGGGGGTACAAAGTTTAAGAGAAATCTGGGGGTACGCGAACAAAAAAGGTTGAATACCACTGTTCTAGAGTATGCCTCGACGATTACTGAATGTCAAGACGTTCGGCTAGAAGTATCACAGAAACCTATGTCTTAGGGAGGAGAGAAGAAACAAAATGCTTTTCTAAGAAATATAACCCTCAACAATATAGAAACTGGCAGAACGAGTAGAAAGGGCTAGCAGATCAGTTGAATATTGAAGTTTGTAATGATGTTTTTTTTAAAGATGTCCCTCTTTTCGGCATAGTGTCCACCCCTGTTCTATAACTGCATGTCGTATAATACTCTAAGGACCTAGATACTTGCGTAGACACGTTCAGTGAATTTAGTTCTGTAGGATCGAAAGTTTGGTATCGAACATATTCAAAGTGGGCCTCATATAAGGGGGGAAAAGTTAAGCAAGTGTTCTATAGTATTCTCGTGGTAAAACATTACACATATAATAACTTATATTTACAATGTTATAATTCAGATAACCTACCAAGAAATAGGATAGGTTTAAATTATGTCTCTTAAGGGATTTTAACAAACAGTCCTTCAAACACTTATGCGCTATTGGGAAGTGTAAAATAATAACTAGTCCCTGTATAATTTACTGTATAGTTGGCAGTTTCTGTGAATGAGAATCATTAGAACAGATTTCGCCTGTTACAGTTGAAATCAACCACAGACATGCCAGTTATATATGATGCAAACGACACGTTGCTGGCGTCTGCTAATTAATTGAGCCAGTAAGTCTCCGAATTTAATTTCCATGTCATCTACCATAATTCACATTCGTCGCTAGATTTCAATTCTTCATAAGTAATTAGATTTTGTATTATTTATCATTTAAAATTTTAATCCGTGCCCCGTTAGGATTAACATGTGTGTATTAATAATGCTCTTCGTTTATACAATTTTAAATTTCGAACGATTGTAACAATTTAAATATAATGACAGTAATAATTAAGTCAATCGTATGAATTCTAGTGTATAAAGGAAGTTTTTACGTAGTCCTTATAAGTTCCACACGAGATGTTTAAAGCTGATACAGGTGACGAAACAAAGAAGTAGAGGAAATTGTACAGTGTAGAGCCCCATACTTTTCAACATTCTTGTAATAGTGTTAAACAATTAAATCACGGAAGATACTACTGAATATGTAGCACACATGGGGGAAATTGAGAGAAAAGTATAAAAAAAAATTATCGGAAAATCACTAGGGAAGGCAGAAAGAAATAGAATTTCTATAGAGACGTAGGGTTTAAATGCGTAGACTATATTAAACTGCCTTCGAATGTGGTGCAATGGCGGACACTGTGAACAAAATAATAAAAGTTCCCGTTTCTGGAAAACTGGTAATTCCTCGACTAGCTGAAAATATAGACTTCGTCGTATATTCATGCAGTCTACCAACTCATGCAACGTAGTTAGTTGAATTTTATTGGATGTACTATACGTTCGTTACTGTACCAAAGTCCTATCAGTCCACCTGCTTTTCCTTTGTGAGTTAGTGTTTGTGTAAGAGAATATGCTGTTTGCGGTGTGGGACTGAGTCGTGATAAGTTCCTTGCTGATTGCTTGCAGCTAGTGGTACGGGAGATGAATCGACTGGGCATGATGGTGGATCTGTCCCACGTGTCAGTACCAACAATGCTAGATGCTCTGCGGATGAGTCGGGCCCCCGTTATCTTCTCTCATTCCTCTGCGCATGCGCTTTGCAACAGTTCCCGTAATGTGCCTGACCACGTCCTCAGATTATTGGTAAGTGTTACAATTTACACTTCCCCAAGAAATTCGGGCCATGCACGGGATTTCTTTCCTAATTTCTTTCCTTAACTTAAAAAAAGATTTTAACCGTAAGAAATGTAGGTTTTGTTCCATTCGTCGTTCTAAGACAGGAACGTGCTTTGACATTGTAAGCTTCGGAGTTGTGACCATGCAGTGATGTAGCTGCAAGCTTCTTCGGGGTATAATTATTTTACGCAGAAGCTGAGTCATCACGCTGCAACTTTGTGTAGTTTATCAGTCGACCCAGTCAGACATTATAATTTGTTACGTCTTCCGTCATATGTGTTATTTAAGTTCATTAATGTAATTTGAGTGCCTTTGGTCGCATAATACGAAATACATGTTAAGACATGAGAAGGATTTTGAAACATTACTAGGTATTTAAATTAAATTAAATTGAATCCAGTTAACGAAAATTAATTGATACAATCATCCCTTGATGGAAGCCATGGCTGAACAATACATATTGGAATAAGGTCCCATGTTCGACAGTAATTTGAACGAGAAGTAATCTAAACTACATTGCCACTAATGCTGTGTTACGTTAGCTTTATCTTTACTCGAATTCGATATACTACAAAAGTGTATCTGTGTAGAAACCCACTCGCCCACTCTGTAGATATTAGCTTATGGTCACGGAATGTGCTTGTATTATCAGGTGGAATAAAATATGATAAATATTGCGACAGTTGGTAGATAAGGATATAAAAGGTGGAAGTTGTAACATGTTTCATGATCCATACCCGGTGTCTCGGCCGAGATTCAAATTATATATTTCTCAAATACAAGTCTAAAACGTCATTTCGGAAATAGTCTATATTTCCGCCTTCATGTCGCCAGCTAGATGTCCAAAGTTGAGACTATCTGGCCCTTCTAAGGGCCCTAAAAGAATAATTTTCTTCGGACACCTGAAAACGGAAATAAGACCACTTCCCGAAATGTTATGGTTCAATAAATAAAATCATTTGGACGAAGGATAGAGCCCTGAAGAATAATTATACACATTGTATTTTTATATTTATTTTCGTACCTTTGATATTGCATTATTTGTGTGTGATCAGAAGGACCTGCCTCGTTTGAACTGAGTTTAATGATGGAATAATAAAATCTGATGTAATTAGATTAATTATGGATACTAATCTTTCTAACTGTTCCTGCGTTAATTACTATTGACGCATGATTATAAACGAATTAAATTCAGTTACTGTAAATACCACTTCACATATATTTTCCGTTCTTTGGGATCACCTGTTAGAAGTCTTCAATCTGAAGGGCTTTATCTGCACGGTAAGTGAGAGAAGGAGCCGACCTTGGCAGAATCAGCAGACAGGCGACGAGTGTGATTGACATGGATTTAAAATGGTCACAATCCCCCAAGCCCCTTAAGATGACTGCAGCCTGTACCACGTAAACGAAATCTATTTCTGCTATTTGGAATCTGTGCAGGCTGAGAACGGTGGTCTCATGATGGTGGCCTTCTACCCTCATTTCATCAGCTGCAGCGAATCGGCCACGCTTCAAGACGTTGTCGGTAAGTAAAGCGGACATTGCTGTAGTGCATTAACTTTCTTCCGTACCCTAATAAGTGCTTATTACAAGATATATAAAAATGTACTACCGAATAATACAACTGAATATAATGTGTGGAGTGGACTACAGGGTTCTCCATGAGCTTTGCTGAAATGAAATAAGGTAAAAGTTGTTATACTTACGTATAGGAACAAAGGTAAATATTTCAGTCTTCAGAAATTAGCGTTCTTCGTAGAGCGAAAGTGTGCAAGCATTAGATAAATGGCTGGCGACGTATCTAATATGACCTTCCTTCACAAGTTAAAATTTCTCAGCTGGTTACGAAATTTCTTGCTTTGTTGAACCTCAAGCTTTATAACAGCGTTTAAGGAGATCGTCAGTTTACTTTATCCCGTGCTAGTTTCACACCACATGCGTTCACATTCTGTTTCTTAAAAATACATTGTAATGTATTCCTCCCATTTAAACATTGTTCTGAATATAAGCTTCTTCAATTGCGACTTCGTAATCGTTTATTTCCCCTTTGAATGCTGCATGTGCTGTTCATCTACTTTTCCTTGTTTAATTGTCCTAATGTTTGTAAAAGAGTTTAAATTATTAAGCTCTTCATTAATTAACTTTCTCCAGCTTCCTGGATGGAAAGGTGTAATAAAGATTTTCTTGTTAAATTAATAAAGACTTGTGAAGAGCGAAAGAATTAGGTGGGTTCTGAAAATATTAGAAGCTTCATTTACAAAGTCCGAGACAGCCATTCACAATACAGATTCTTTGAGATTAGAAACCTCCCCAAACACTTTGTCCTGAGAGCTACACACAAAGCACTTCCTGGTTCAGATATCTTGCACTAAACCCAAAATCAGAAATACGAAATGTCGTTTGTGCTATATTAGTTTGGACTTTGAACAACTGCCGGACACAGGCATAAGAAGGAAGTAAGAAATATGCACGAAAGAAAACATTTGCAAATTATCGAAGTTCGTCTGGGAAACAGAAAACGCAGAAATAAAAAAAAACATTCGAGAAAGTTTGTTGGTTTCCTTTTTTCGGAAAAAAGGATCTTTTATCCCATTTTCCGTCTCAAACTATGAAAAATAGGCACAACTTTTGAAAATATTAGCGGACTCTCACGAACATCAGAAAGGCTATTCCAAGTTTTTAATTACTTACCATTAATAACATGGGCATGGCGGCCGTGGCTCGTATACCCAGAAGCTGATCAACAAATCCCTTTGCCTTTTACGGGGCCCTACGATCCATACAGTGTTCACAATAACACGCTACCGGACGATGTCATGAGTCAGATGGATCCGATCCACACTCTTACAACCATTTTCTCTAGAATTAGTTTTGAAATTATCTTTCCATCTACTCCTCAATCTGCCAAGAGGTATTTTAATAATACCTTCCAAACCCTTTTTCGTTCTTTGGTGTGTTCTCTTTCCACGAAGATGTTCACTTAACATTTTTAAGCCTATACATTTATTTATCTTGTAGTTATACGTACAAAATTACTAACCAATTAAATATATTTTATTCAGAGGTCAATGGTGGAAAATAACAGGTGTGTAAACATAGCTCACTTATACTGAAAACAAAAATGTTTTCCAAATTCCTTCTTAGGGATCTGCATATCGCATTGGTCTTGTTGTTCCTTTGTTACAGATAAAATCTATTGTAAAGCTGATCACACATCACACTAGATATTCATAAATTATTCTTCCCCTGAGTTCTTCGATTCAAGGTATCAACCAATATTTTATACACCCCTTGGTCTTTATGTAAACTAAGAGCTACGTCCAATTGAACAAACCAAAGTAAAATTAATTCGATAAATGATTATGCAGATCATCAATACCAAATAATCGAAATTCGTTTCAGTTTAGTTTCGGAGACGAAACACGCTGACGGATGGACAGACGTTGCCTTTCTCTCGTGCCGCTATTTGATACACGTACATAGAACGCTTATCAGTGACTAACCTTGCTAATATTAATCTAAATACTCACCTCAGCAAAGGTACTTTGAGACGAAACCTGGGTCGACTTGACTGATTGTCCTCTAAAATGGATGAACCTGCCAGGCATGAAGGCGTCAGTGTATCGTATTAGGCTGTCATAATAGTATGCCCTTAGTGGGCCTTTATTTCACACAAGTGAGTCGTATAAGGAATGGAGTTGCCATGTCAACTGAGGCATTTTCGCTGAGAATCTACATCACGTACTGCGGGAATCTGCCGTCCTTACCTGAACCTTTCCAGAATGTTCTATTTACGATTCATAAAACTACAGGAATGGGAAGGATAGCACGGACAGCAGTAGAGTTTTCAAGGATTGTAATTCTGAAAAATGGCTTTATTGGGTGCATAACGTTTCAAGCTGTTTTATCGTTCAACATAAAATGAAGCAGACTCTACCCCTCTTAACGTACAGCGAACGTTTTCACCAACACTTTTGTCCATACCATTTCCGGCATGTGCTAGCTAGCATTTTTACTGATTTTCAAACGAAAATCCCCCCCCCCAAAAAAAAAAAACCGCTTTCTAGTGACTGGACGACAGACACAAAGACGACACTAGGCGCTTAAATAATGTTGAAAATGGATTAAAACTGGCATCCACTTGAGCCAATCCACTATTGTACAAGGGATTAGAGAGCTGTATCGCAAAATGGCCGTTCCTAACAATCTTCATAGAACGGACTGATTTGAATATCTAGTACTATGAGAATTAATATAGCACGGTGAATATAATCCTTGATTACATTCTGCAGTAGTGAATAGAAGTCCGTACGCAATCACACTAGCATTGTGAAACTGGTAAATATTCTAAATACGAAACATTATTCTGTTTAAAGACTTCAGTCGTCGTATAATGAATTACGTTGTTTTCGTACAAATGACAAAGTCTTTCCTTACTTAAACATTAGCGGTATTTTACTTTCGCAAAACAACTTTAAATAACGATAAGTTGCAGGGCATTACTTTAAAATTTGATACGTAACCAACGAATCAAGAAATTATCCTCCAAGATTCTTTTCCATGTTTACATCCCTAGTTTGTCTCTTAGATCTATTTATTCTATTCTGTTTAACTTATGTTCTTGAAAGCGTCGTTAAAGTCTAAGAACCAAATATATCAACGTGCTGAGCATCTAATTTGAAGCTTAGTGGCTTACGTAATAATGTGAAGAAACTTGTACTACAGACAACGCTCGTCATGTGAAGAGATGGAGACGCAACTTCTGATGAGACCTAATTAAAACTCTGAATAGACCGTAGCCCTGTATCTGAGGATGAAGACATCCAAAGTAGCATCTATAGATACTGAACTATTGAGAAACTACCTCTCGGGTTTAAGTTGAAGTTCCATTCTCAGAATAAATGCGATTATAGGCATGCTATAGCCTACTGTGTGGCAGCAGATAGATATGATTCTTCTGACAGAGAAACATCTCGCAGTTAAACGTGTATCAGACCCTTCGAGTTAACGTTATGAATTTCAGGATTCCCGAATATTAGATCTTGTAGGTTTCAATACCGCTAGCACGATAGATGTTAATGAAATATGCTGGTTTACCAGTTCAAAGTGTCAAGTTGTAATAATTAATTTCTTGTCATCAAGCCAGACTTTACCCAGTAATTATTCTTTTTTTTCTCTCTAACTGAAGATCTCGGCTACGTAGCTTCTGTTCCTTTTTCATTACAAAAGTTTACAAACATTTTTGTAGCAGGTTTTTCTTTAAATTTATGCAAGCACCGGTAAGTTAAACACAAACTTCTTTATAAATTATTCTCAAAATCTTTATATAATAAATTTGGTTCCATTCTCTTTTATGTCCCCAGTATCTAAATTAATCCTTTGAAGCCGAAGCTCATCTGAATAATAACTGAACATTCATTTCCTACTGCAAAGAGAACAACACACATCCGCTTTACAAAAATTTCAGTTGGTTTTTACTTTAAGGTAAATAATCGCTGATTTCTATTGAAAACCATACGGAGCCCATGAATATAGTCTGAAGAATTTGTTATTTTGAAGGAACGCGGTGCATACAGTTCCCAGTCGGCTTTAAATATCTAAATTAAATGGAGGATATGCATGATTGCCATTGATTCATTTAGATATTTTACTGTAAATGTTGTGTACGGTTTAATTGTCAATTTACTCCGTGTATGCGTACGTTTGTAAGAATTTTAATGGTTTGAGCAAATAATTCTCGGTTTTGTGTTAGCACATTTCTTTCCCCTTAAAAGGAAGTTTAAATTGTGCGGTGATTTTCTGGTTGCAGCTCACATCAACCATATCCGTGACGTGGCAGGGGTTGACCACGTAGGCATAGGCGCCGGTTACGATGGCATCAACATGTAAGTCACGTCTTGTCTACGTACTGTAACCGAGATAACAAGGAGCCTCATAATTTGTATTCTTCACCTAATATTGTTAGCGTGATTAAATCAAGAAGGTTGAAATGGGCGGGACATGTACTCTCCATGTAGGGAAACAAATGAACAAAAAATGTTAAAAAAATTTCTTTTAAAAACGTTTTTGTGCGATGAGGCGTAGATTAGACAAAAGTTTTTTAAATGGATGCGAATTAAAGTGACTGTGAATTTACGAGCGTTATTACTCGCTTACATAAAAAAGACGTATCATTTTCAAAACAAAATAGCATCGAAAGATATGGCCTAATTTTAAAATTCTGCCCCAACAATCGCCTGGATCGAAGCAATCGCTAAAAATGTCGATCCGGATGTCAGATAATCGAGTCGAGATTCGAAAAGTTTGACACCCGAATGTAGGTCTAGGACAATGCTGCTGCAATATCAATGCAAACTGCTGATTTCGGACTCAGAAAAAACTAAGGAAGTGGGCGAAAGGACTGCTCGAGAAGTCTTAGCGTATATGAGAGGATAATGGAGAAATTTATTTTGAAAAGAAATTGAATAAGAACTAGATTTAACTACTTCGTTACAGAATCTAGCGGAAAGATATTTTGAAGACAATAATGAACCTTCGGGTTCTTAAAACACGGTAAGTTTGTGGCCAGGTAAACGACTGTCAGCTACTCAATAAAGGAGTAGAGTTAATATCTAAACATAACAAATTGTCTAGAGACCCAGTTTATAAAGGAAACTTTGTCTGTCTAGTTGAGATGATCCTGAACGTATTTTGCTAATCTTAGAATAAATCAACAGTCTTATCGTACATGAGATACATGCCACTTCGGCCTCACTCTTATTCGTCTGTGAGTGTTTCTAAGCTCCGTATCTCTGGGGAAATTACTTGAACAAAGTCTGTAATTTCCTGTCGCACTTAATTTAAATTGTTGCGTAGACATTGGTACACTTAAAGTGAGGAACGATGTACACATACATCGTGACCATTGGGACTGTACGTCTTTCTGTTCCTAATAATTCTCAAAGCTGTTACAGATAGCTACCAAAATTTCCTTGCTCTTATAAGGTAATAGAACTGCTTTGAATATCATCGTGCATTTTGCGTTTTTAAGACAGCGATATGTGATTAATGTTATCCACTGCAACAGTTAATTGTCTGAAGGAATGACAAATATGCTAACGCAGTGGTAAAGCTCTACCCTTGTGTTTAGGTGGTTCCTATTTCGAATCTCAGCCGGGAGACGTTTGCATGTCATATGTACTCAAGAAATTGGGATGATAGCGCCTTTTATGTGCCACGACAACTTCTATCAAAAGCATTTTCACATATTATTGATTAATTAGGCACCTTAAAAACTCTTCAGTGATAAATAGGTTCCTTTCTAAGAAATTATCTATTTTCTGCTATCCGCTTTCTCTATCCATCTACCATTCGTCCGTTAACTCTTTATTTTATTTTATTTTACGGTTTTTCCGCATTTCTTTTGCGCTTTCTCCACTTTCTTATTTCTCTAGTTTTCCTTCTAATTCTTGCCGTTTTTCCTTCTCTGATATTTATCATAAAGAGTGTACATATTATAGATCCTGTATCTAGCTGACTGTGCCTTATAATTGTACGTTTCGGATATACTTCCTGATTCCATCTTCAAGGTCCTGATTATTATCACAGACAGTGGACGATGTGTGACTGTTAGTCAATCGTTGTTGTATAAGTGTTATTTTTTGAATCTCTGACGATATTCTGGGTTGTTAAGCCACGTGGACTACGAAATTTTGTTATCTGCTTACGAGTCCAAATCATCACAACCCAGAAGAACAGTATTATCATCTTCACCGCAGTGAGAACCTCATATCTCACACTCTGTATCTCTTTTGTAACACTGCAGCTTGGGAGATTAAAAATCGCGGATGAGGAATTACCCTGTAGGTCTGCAGTAAATGATGAGATCGGTTTCGACGTTGGTTCACTACAAAGGCGAATTTGCCCGTCGGGTTCTGGAGGGGTGGGAATCATATGACCTCGTTTCAGCACCATGGCCAAGGGGTTGATGATCCGTGAGACGAGATGATGAATGATGAACAACACAGTTTGTTGTAACTGCGCCGAGCCGTCCCTAGAAGCGTCACTTTGCGTCAACTAAAGTGCGCTTAAACAAAGTAAGTTTATAAACACGCCAATGCTTGACATAACTTCAGTATTAAGGGGGACGGGGAGAAGAAGAAGACTCATCTTGTTCCCCAGAACATTTTTAACTTCTTTCCTCGCTGAAGAAAGCAAGTTATTCCCATGGTGCTAAATGACTGAGTCGTTAGTTATATAACAAAGTTTATTTCAACTGGTTAATTTATTTAACTTCAAACTCAAGGATGTCTGTGAATGATGAATTATAAAGGTTGTAAAAGGAAGCGATCGTGGCCTATTAAAGGTAATTAGTTTACGCGGATTAAGTGAGGAAAATTACGAAAAGCCTCTGTCAAATTAGTCTACAGAACGAGATTTGAAATCGGAACCTCAAGCGACGAAACACCCAGGACGATGTACGGTTTCTATATTATTACCATTCCAGATGTATGTGTGTCTGCTGTCTTTGGATTTATATGGCATGTTGAGCGTGAATTTTAAAGTCCGACCAAATTACACAATCGCTGAATTTTTAAATATTTTTATTCGAGATTCTCATGGCGGATTAGATGTCGCTGTTGGTATTCTGCTTTCATTTTATCCCTTTAACGGTATCGGTATAATATAAATTATAATGCTCCTTGCTATATTGTATATTTTCACCCATTTCTCTGATAACTTTCTCCTTTTGTGTCGAAACGTTCAGTAAAAGGCAGGGGACAGAAAGTGGCTGACACCTTTGTTTGCAGCACACCCCTTGGCCTGGAGGATGTGTCTCGCTATCCATACCTTCTGGCCGAATTGCTTGGCTCCGGGCGGTGGACGGAGGCTGATCTGCAGAAACTTGCGGGCAAGAACCTCATTCGAGTGTTTAAAAAAGTCGAAGAGGTGAGCCTTTCTCCTTCAACACAGGAAGGGAACACTAGATTTTCAGCCTTGCATATTTATAAACCATTCACAATTTATAAATGTTGAATTACTGGATTTGTTATTCTTAAATATGTACTAATATTCTTACGCCATAGTCTCACGTCATACTTGTTTCACTTCCATACATGGCTGATACAACCACAGTTTCTTGGTTTTCTTCTCACTGATTGCCTACTTGAGCTGCAATAATAATGCAGATCAATTTTTTGTATTTTACTTCATCCATTTCAGGTTCGAGACCGGTTACTGGCCAAAGGCGAGGAGCCAATAGATGAACGCATTCCAGTTCAGGACGTGTACGGGAGGACATATTGTCGTTATCCAGAAACATGATATTGGCCGTGATATTCCTCTGTTCCTCTGTTCAGTGATACGATGTTCGGTGACGCGGAGGGTCGTGGCTGTTTCTAATTTCAGTTACGATCCAAGATGCCGGATGAGTGCGCCTGTTCCGGTTTTGAATACAGTTTCAGGTAGAAGACTTTTGCTTATTGCGACGTATAAGCGAATTCCAGCCTCCAGTTGAATTAATGAACGAACCATCAGCTGTTATAGCTAATTTACTTGCACTATAAAATTTAGATTCTCCTTTAAAATAACGACGAAGAAATTTAAAGTATCCCTCAAAACATTTTTTAAACCAAAAGACGATTTAGACAAAATACAGGTCCCTCCCCCCAATAGAAGTTATTACGATAAATATTTCTTATAGGCTACGTAATGAAGGCTTACATGTTTTGTATGCTGAAAAACATTTTAGAAATCTGATTAACTTTATACATTCAATTTTCATGACTGTGACATCAACTCAAGAGACCAACGGAAGAAATCTGTTATAAAATGTGTCATTGTTCCGAAGAAGCTGTCGTGAATCGTTGTTTCCGTGGATCATGGTATTTTTGATCGTGCTGCCTTCGACTAGGAGAAAGACCACACGGCGTTACAATCCAAAAACCACAATCCGCAGAAACAATAATACGACGCTTGGTCATATCAATATATGAGAGGGCTGGATAATGAATATATATTTAACTTTAATGAAAATGTACTTCAAACTTTATCATAACCAATAAAGTGCAAGAAATTACTTTAGTAGACCTGCCATTTATTTGAAGACAAACTCGGCGAAATCTAGCGAACAATAAATAATAAAGCATAGATTATACGGCCTACTATTTGCTAACGAAGGTTCTGGTTAACGAGTTTGTGTGGAACGACGTTCTACAATGTGTTTTGTTATTTCTCTGCCCCCATTCGGTGGTTCGATCGGGGTCGTCTCCCTCCGCCTCCAGCACTTAGATCGTCGCCGATCGAGGTTGACTGATCGTTTATTCACAGCATCTCTAGATATTTGCTTTTGTTTCAAGCTGAATGACCTTGTCAGGTGTGGCCACTGGCGGTCTGTTTCGTTTGAAGAGTTTCTTCATTACGCCTAGTCTATAAGACCGTCAAATATTTCGTTGATGACGCTTGTGTTTGTCTCTTGTTTCTCTCAAAACATGTTCTCATAATCTCGACGATATTGGTATTTGTTTCGACTTTAAATACAGACACAGCAAATAGCTTACTTCCAAGTAAGCTCGGTCCCGTAACCGAAGGACCGCTTCAAGCGATGGCTTCTGAACAAAGTCTTGATGGTCGCTGAGTCACATACGCTGCGTAATTTAAAGTGATAGCATTTTAACAAACTGCTGCATAAGTTATATAATTCTATAATAAATCATTAGAGTAAAGTCTTCGGTTGAAGATTTGGATCCTTTCCCTTTGTATCTTCGTTGCAGTCGTAAAATTATTCTGGAGGATCCTGAGTCCCCCGCGAAGATTTACAGCGCTGCTATAAATAGTCTCCGTTTAGACATTTTAACACGACACCTCGGAGATGCGCTAAACAGCCATGTTTCTTCTGTACGGATTTTGACAGTGGAATGCAGCTTATAGTATATCGTTTGTAATGCAATTTCGTTTACCTGTATTTAAATATTTTATACCTCCGTCTCTGAAACTGTACAGAACGGTACTTTGCTTCAAACTCCACTGCCAGATTACAGTGTATTGAATAATCGAGGGTTTCTGCGATACTGCAGCTATTTTAATCGGACGACTACAATTCGATTTTGATCACTATACATTTTACCTGTCAGTTTCTTTATCAAATCATCTGAATAGCAATGCCAAAAGCGCTTTTTCGATGCACGTGCTATTGATCTTTATTTGAGATCAGGTTATCATTAATGGTTTGCCGGTAGACCATTATCAGAAATCAGCCAGCCATAGTCTGTTTGAAGGCGCTGTCAAGGCATTAGCCTGGATAAAATGAGGAAAAGTACGAAGATTTTAGACGACATGTCCAGTGCCTGAATACAAACTAGATGTTTACTGCCACATCAATTTACTTTCTGCGTTTGGTTAATAATTTAAACTGGGTAGATCGAATGATCGTGACACGTGCTTCCAACACGCTGGTAACACCTGAAAGACCACGTGGCATCTCAACCGGCAATTTCACTGTTGATAACCTGAAATCTCATGATCTAAATACAGTTACAAATTAACTTTAAAATTTATAGTTTTTAAAGACTGCTGTGTTTCTGTCGCCGTTGATTATGTGAATATTGCGTTTAACATAATTTTAAAGGTTCTTCGTATTTATCGTTTTATTTTTTGAATTGACTTGTAGGAGCCCGGCAATAAGAAGCAAGACAGCTGAATAGAAATGACTTGAAGCCATTCGAAAGGTATGTGATTGATGTATTATACATCTATAATGTTGGACACTACATCGTTTTTAGTTTATTTAAATCAAACTACATTTTGGGAGTATAGTAAATTATTATATATTAAACGTATCTCACAAAATTTTTAAAAAATTACTATTATAATACGGCATGAAAAAGTAATGATGTTTTAGTTAGTCCTTTGAAGCACGAATTTTGTTTAAATAATTCCGGTATTTAAAAATTCGTATCCTACCTCAAGCAACAGAAAACTCGCCCCATGAAAAACTTCAATTGTTGAATATTGTTTAAAGAAAATTACTTTTTTTTTAGAATCATACAAATCCAATAAATACATTCTATTTTAAAAAAATACGGAACTATTTACTATTATACATGCGGTACATATAGTTACCATTGTGCTCTAAAGGTTTAATTTAGTATCTTCATAGAATTCTGTAATTGCAACATGTCAGCTTCCGGTGAAAACAAGTAATACGTGAAATTAAAATAGTAGTCAACAATTAAACAAAGAACGCTAAAAAGTAATTTCCTAGTTACAATGGTTAATAATCGCAGTTAACGTTATGAGTTCTTATTGTTTGAGGTAATTAATATACACGACGCTACGGAGGATTGCCCCGTTTTATAATGGGTAGAATACAAAAATAGCATTGTTACACTATCTTATTCAACCTCAAATAATGCCATGAATATTCACAATAAACATTAACAAAACTAATCTTCCGAAGACTGGAGTGCAGCAACCTTCCGAAACGTCGTGTACCTACAACTCATATAATGAGTACTCTGTACTTAATCGACTTATGTACTCTTGGGTGGGCGTGTTTTTGTCATAGGTAGGATCTCTATGCATTATCGTAAAACCTGGGTTTATTGCAGTCCATTTCCAAGCGCCATTAGACACATATTTGATGCTATTAATAAACTGTGTATACGTAAACTGAAACTACATACAGTATACGTTAAGCATTTATTTTTATGATGGGTCCGTTTATTAATTTAGGAATGAGACGTAAAAAATAAAGATAAATGCTGAAATTTGATCGGAACTTTTGTTATACGCATAGACAAGGTAGAACGTCGTCGAAAGAACTCCAGGATGAAACTGTTATGAAATAGCACAATATCCTCCATTTTATAAAGATAATAATGAAAGTAGATTTATAATATTAAATTTCCCTTCATAATGTTACTTTTTTTCGTTCCTTTTTTATATGTAACATTCATTAATTAAAGGTAAAAGAGTCTTTGTTTTTGAAACAAATGTCATAGAATCTAAAATATTCTGCTGTACGTTCCGGTTTAAACAATTTTCCATCATTCTGTGTTATTCTCCATTGTGCTTGAAAGCGGATGTTTATCTCCTCGTTATAAAGGTATTTGGATGTACAAGTTACAGTCGTTCATGACCATACCAATACCCATGTAGCTGGT
The DNA here is from genome assembly GCF_977971745.1 of Zootermopsis nevadensis. Taxonomy (NCBI): domain Eukaryota; kingdom Metazoa; phylum Arthropoda; class Insecta; order Blattodea; family Termopsidae; genus Zootermopsis; species Zootermopsis nevadensis. The sequence continues at coordinate 21,467,280 of NW_028259154.1, read as the reverse complement.
GATTGGATCAGTCTCAGAATCGACTTGGATATGGCGGAGTACACGACACCTGCCAAAATCTGAAGCTAACTTTTCCTTTAAAATAATAATGATTTCTCAACCGGTCAAGTAATACCTCGCCTGAAGGAACAAGAAGGTTCAAGACCGAGTTTACAAAAATCCATAATTAGGCCCTATTCACGTACAGGTCAGTTTCTTTCTCAGTTGCATCGCATGTCAAATACTTCATACATTGATTATGATATTATCCTTCATCTGATGATACATGTGAACATAGCCGTCTCTCTTCGAACTGCATATCCCCATCTCATTCGTTTCTAATCACCCTTAAGTGAAGAGTACAAATGATGAAGCTTCTCGTCTTATAATTTTCTCTGTCCTGTTACTATCTGTTTCTTAGACCCATTTTGTTCTCAAAAACTCTTATTGCATATAAACTTTTTTATGAACCAGGTCGTCCCGGCTTCGGACCTTGTACTTCTAATCGATATAAGCGACCCAGGTTCATGGCTCTCCATGTGGAAAGAATGCACACAACACCTCCCCGTTTTAGATCTATTACAGACGGTATGGACTGACGCGTGAAAATAAAAATAGAACACTCGAGAGTTTTCTGTGCTCGGTACTCCCATACCCATTGCTGATATTTTAGTCGTTGTAGACTATGTGAAAATCGAAAAGTAATGGTATATTTTTTATTGGAAATAAAGCGAAACATCTTCTTCTCAGAACGTCACCATATTAACGTACTCTAAAAAAGTATAAAAAAATATGGCCCGCTTAGCAGAGGAAGCGAAAAGAGTTAACTTTCCCCCGTAGTTAAACACCCAGCTACGTAGCCCTATTTCCTTAACCTCGACACTAAATTGTAATCAGCACCTTTCCACGGCCGCTCCGTTCCGGTGTTTTAGAACGCCATAGCTCAAACGTCGGTTCCTTATTTCCGCGCGTTCCTATTCCAGTGTCTGCAGGGCACCGACATCTTCAATAAGAATTTATTTCGATCGCTGACATCACTTTTAAATTAATAATTATTTAATGTTTAACATATTCTTTTGTGCAGAGTCTTTAGCCCTCACCTGGGATTTGAGGTTCTCAGAACGGTGAGGACAAATAATGCATTCTTTTCCTTTCAATCAGATGTGATCTACAGCAAGATTTCTGTCACAAGAGTTTGGAATAAGGTGGCTAAGATGAAAATAAAGTTGCAACAAACGAACATCGTTGCCGTGCAACGGACGAGACAGCTTAGAATCGAAAAGCGACCGTTGTTCCGAGCGCCGTCACGTGGTTGGGAAGTATCATAACCGCTTGGGCTCAACGTACGTTCTCCATTACTCTGTTGCCCTACGAACACACAGAAATGTAAATTTCGTTGAAACACGCGTCCCATTAATTTTAATTAAAATGCAAAACAATTGTATGAATGTAGCTACTGGACATGGATTTGAAATCTGAAATGTATTTAAATACGACATTCTGGGTCGCACATCGTGTGCATAAGCCGAGAATTGGGTCGGTCTTCATAAAAAGTCGAATAAGATCGCCAGTTTCACGTGACTGCCATAGAAGCGAGCAAATTAACAGGAAAAAAAAGCATTTTGAAAAATGTGTACTCCACTGGAGTATACATTTCACGCTTTTTTCCTGGACTGAGTGGGACATGATGCTCTAAAATGGGGGGGGGGTGAGGTGATACACGCGACTGTGACGTAGGGAAGTCCAAAGCATCGAGTCAATGATGCTTAACAGGGGAAACCCCCCACCCCCAAACATGATGCAGCATGATACATGTTTCCAGCTTGTTAAATGACAAGTGACGAAACAGCAGCAGGTGCATAATACTCGGAGTTGGGTCCATGTCCGTGTTGAGAGTTACTTTACATGTGATCCTCCGAAAGCTTTCGATTGTTTCACTGCAGTGCTTAAACTAATACCTGACAGCTTGTTGCTGTGCTTGGTAGGTGTGTACGAGAAACTTGTTCGGGGATCCCCCACAAACGATAACACAGTTTTGTGTTGAAGTTATGTGAATTGTCATCAGTTGTTTTGGCACGCTGGACGAGGATAAAGCAAAGGAGATGACCTTGTGTTTGTCCGTATGTCCATATCTCATCTCCGAAAGTATTTAACGGAGAGCGTCATTAAATAACTGAAGAAATAATCAGTCGATGGATTTAAGGTGGCTGTCTTATGGATTGTAACATTGAGACTCTACGCCCTAATAATGAACGTAGTAAGCACCTCCTAAACGTCGGTGTACTTATACCAGACTACAACCCAGAAGACAGCCATCTTATTTATTAATATTTCCATGATATGAATAACTTGTGTACAAATTTATGTCTCGACAGGTTTTCGAATCCTTCCCGATATTCTTGCGTTCCGATGTATGCGTGTCATTATTTCCGCGTACAAGAGGATGGCCATCCGTGCCTTACCTGTCTTGACTAAGATCAGTCCATGTGGAATTTGTGCTGGACAAAGTAACTCTGGCATAGGTTTTTCTCCGAGGCCTTCGGTATTCATTACATCGCTACTCCACATTCGCTTTTGTATCATCTGGGGGTTCATCGCAACAACAACAGTAACAAGGTAGGTTTACGGTAAAAATTCATTCTAATTTTTTTTCTTGCTCTTATAACATGCCCAGGCTGTGCTGCCGTATTTTGACTGAAACTTTTAACTCCAGAATCGCGTGTATATATTTTGTTTTACTGTATTCTTCAGCAGAATTCGCGCCGAGAGAAAGCCTAGTATAAATGTAAGGAATGTGTTCGGGTCGCAATATGTTTCATATATACATTTTTCAATATAAACATCATCGGTGAGAAAATACGAACCACGCTATGGTTAATAATTCCTACAATATAAATTATGAAATACAGCACGAAATATGGGGCTAAAAATCCTTCAACATTCTTTCTTGTGTCTACAGGAAGAAATATGGAAGAAAGAATTACATTTTGTGCACGAACTTTGGGGAAAACAAGGATCATGCATGCCCAGTAAATCAAATGATACTCTACGCCAGGTGTTTACTATTGTGAACGCAAGACGTTCTTTGCAGAACTCACGAGGTGTAACTTCCTATTGCACAGGCTCAAATTCCTACAAATGTTGAACTACGGAAAACATCTTCACTGGGAATCGACCCCATGACAATTTCTTGGGGCTCTGTTGGTTGTTTCTATGATCTTCTTTTCGAAACAAATAACTTTGTTCTAGGTGCCATTCTTCATCGTGCTTAGTTTGCGAGCAGCTATAGGAATTGTCCTCAGAGGGATTCGAACTCACTACACTTCCCCGGAGCTTTAACCTTCCTATGACCTTTTTCTTGTCTCACCTAATAAGCATGCCAAGTTTGGTACAAATCGGTTTACCCGTTCTCGAGCTATAAGCCATCAAACAGACAAAAAGAAATTCAAGTTCATATGTGAGGTTGTTTAGGCGAGCTTCGGCTTTAAAGGGTTAATGTTGTGATATCAAAAGAATTGGCCGATTCTGGTGTAAAATAAAATTGATTGCGACAAAATGCGGTCTCCCAATTACAGCTTCTCATCCCCTAAAATTAAAATGTGTGTGGTATGCTGGAAGGAAGGTCGAGCTATTTGCAACAGGGAATTGTTACAAAATGCTTCTCTCCTGGGAGTTATTTAAATATGGATGGAATTACTAGTGTGATTGCTTGTTCATAAATCATAGCCGAGCTACATTTAGAAAATGGGCTTCAGAAGGGAATTTCCATGTTTTCCCGATAACATTTCCCCTTATACGTATCTCCCTCCTAAAGATGAACAACATTTAGGTCAATTTCCTTTAAACGCTGTTATCACTAAAAGTAATAAGATTTTTTAAGGCATGCTGTTATAAAACGAACTGAAATTGTATCCGTCAATACATATAAAATAATACAAAAATTATTCGACTATTCATATGAAATTCTTTTTGTTTAAACGAAGCATCTCATGCCCAATGACGTTCCTACTTAAACATATTTTGTTGGACTCCAAAATTTGTTGCTATTCTTGGGAGGAAGTTTCAAGTCGGGTCTCACCCCATGGACAGAAAGGTTCCGCACAGCAGCAGGCAGTAATGGCAGTTTTATAGCCTAATAAACGTGTCATATCTCACGTCGTTCGAAGCCTGCTTCTAACCACAGAAGCCCGATTTCAGTCCCTCGTATTTCTGACATCTGTATAGTAACACAACAGATACAATTCTGTAATCAAAATTTGTCCGGCCTTGAGTTTACATAAAGTTATAAAGAGTCGTTTTAAACTAATTTAAAATATATATATTTAAAAATTAATACACACAGGACAACATTTAGAGAGAACGGGATCGAATCGATCACTGAAGTATATATTCCCTTGCGAACATCAAAGCATTGACATTATCAGGTCTGTATTAAGATGGGGCTGAAGTCTGAACTACATTGCGGACATAATCAGTTGAGGAAAATGGTGATTGTGATGATGATTGTGGTGATTAACTTACTTTCTGCCCTTATCTGTAACAGTTTTATCTGTGTATATTGACGTGTGTATTCTCTTAGACACACTTACTTTCGTACATTAAGTAAAATATTGAAATGCAAACATAATAATTCCCTGTACTTAGATTAAACATCATGTTATCAAACGTATGCAATTTCTATTTCACCTGAAACTCAAATTGGACTACGCAATTTTAATATAAAAAATTATTATTGTACGAATATTTGCATGTAACAAGAACGAAAGTCTCATACAACCTTCAACTTTCAGTTGAAACATTTTTTTCTATAAGTTTTCTAATTTATATTTACCAAAATTAAGTAAAATTAATTTATGACGTTTGTTGCACAATATCCGTACTAAAAATGAGAGTTTGTTAACAGTTGGCTTCAAAATTAATAAATCTCAATTCTGAAATACTGGTTTAAGATAACAGCATACTCCAAACATGGGATTTGAAGTGTAAGAGTGCCATAGACAACGGACTGTATTGACTTGTCGGAAGTTAATTTCTGCCTGCAATAAGATGTATACTCCATTGCGAACACTTTCGGAATAGTTTCGATTAGAACAGTGAGGTCCATGTTTTAATGCTGTATGATACATAATACAAGTAGGTGGTTTCCTGATTTTCGCTGGCTCGATTGATCCTGCGTACAGAACAAAAGGCCTGTCTTGTATTTCAAAAATAATGCTAAAAATAAAACATTACCGTTCTGTATAAATGAACGTAATTAACTTTTTCATGTTTACATTCGTGAACAAGTTTCCCAGAACCAGGGCTGCAGTGAAAATCTCATAGTTTATTTAGAACATTGTCTGTTGGGAATTTAAATAGTTCCTCATCGCAGATACAATGCAAATTGAACCTGGCGAAAGTTAAATTCATATCAGTAGGAAGTGAAACTGTGATATATAAATCGATTATACTCTTTGAGCAGGACAAGTATAATGGTGGCATGTTGGAAAGAATGTCAGTGGTTTAAATTTACGGAAGACGATTAATTGGTTAGACTGTGACTTATATAGAAAGATATATAAAATATTTTAAAATAAATTCCTGCCGAACTTTGTGTTGCAGTTATCACTGTTACTTCATTTTAGTGATATCTCGGCTTTGAAACTCTCGCGAATATTACATCTGCCATACCTCGGAAGATAAAAATTAAAACTTGCTCACTTACGTGACATTCTTACCATTTGGACTCTGCTTATACTCATGGTCTTCCAGCAAACAAGTTTCTGGATTCTGGATTATATGTGGAAAATGTGTTGACAGGAGTGAAGCAGGCATGGACGCTATTGAATTTTACTCAAAGTAATGATTTCAGGCTTTCTTTATTAGCAAGTATTCTACAGTAAAGCCCGTCACACGAGCGCTAATGACAGTTCTCATTATAATAGCAGGACGATATTTTGGAAACCCTAAGATTAATGGAAGTCTCCCATCGATTCTGAAAAGACTTCCAACTTTTTCGTTGTTGACAAATTGTAGATCATCCTGACATCGATCTAAATATGTTTTATGAACTTTAGTAATGAGATTCAACTTTTAAAAACCTTGTTGTTTTGTAATTTCAATAGAAGGCTTCTGCACCTAAATTCATCCGCATAGTTCAATGTACATTCCCGTTTATTATTTATCATTGGTGTTTGTTTGCAGCGAATCAATTTATTTTATATGATCTTGACTCTTATCTCAAATTATAAAGATTGAAAAATAGGCACAATTATGAAGCTATCTGTGGTTTTGTATAGGTCTCTGCTGGAAACAAATATGTAAAAATAGACTTGAAGAAATGCAGTGAGGATCTTCATAACTTGTGTTCTTCACCAGATATTTTGACGATAGAATGAATGAATGAGAAATTCATACGTGTACAGAATTTTTAATAAACCTGAAGTAAAGATCAATTTCTGCTATCAAGGTGTATATAGTCTTTGAAGTTATGGACTACATACGTCTGATTCAGAACTGGGCACGGTTGTGGCCTGTTTTGAACACGGTAACGAGTCTCTAAAATGTTTTGAAGAAATTTGTTCCACGCAGTTAGTTATTTCTGTATGAGTATGCGTTGTACACTGGCAATATTTATTTCCAGAGTAAAGAACTTGCATCTCTAATAAAGTCTTCTCGGTGTATCAGCCGTGTTAGATGTTGATCAATCGCCGACGTTTCGAAGACCATCTCTGGTCTCATTTTCAAAGCTGTTGACTGTGTGGTTCGTAGCGCGAACTAACTGATAGCCCGAGAAGACTTTATTAATGTAAGCCGAAGTGAAAGCTTCACATCATATAACTTGCATCTCATTCAAAAGTTTATGCACCGTGTATAAAGAACGGTTCGTATAATAACCCCTTTAGTAAAATGTCCTATTGAGTCGATGTTTAATCTAATTGTGTCTAGTGTCATTTATTGGAGAGTATGTACTGAATCGCAGTTACACATTTTAAGCTGGTAAAATGTAAGACATTTTCTCAGTTTCTTCTTACATATTCATACAGTAAACCTAATGTTTCTAAATCGAGAGAGACTTCGTATACCTTGTCAAGATACAATAATTTAACAACACATGTGACAAGCACAGAGACCGTATTCTGTTTCGAACTTGGCCCATTCCCAAACCCATAACGAAGAGCGCAAGGGTACTAATGACGTCATTAATCTCGTGTAAGTACATAGATGAAAGCAGTACCTCCTACCATGACACACAGAACTAAAGTATCTGATTCGTACTCTTAAAAATTCGGACCGTAATTGAAAACAGAGTGAAAATTCACTAATGTCAATTCTATGTTTCAGATCAGTCTCAGATAAGGTATTGATATACAGAATTATTCTGAATGAAATTTGATTAAATTCATATACATTTTCGGGAAACGAAAATGTGCCATAATTTATAAGATACTTTCAGGAAATTAAGCATTTCGAATACGACCCTTTAAAAAGTAGCTACTCGGGCAAAATGCGACATGGGGTGTTTGGATGTGTAGTCTGGTAGAAGTTATCCGACGTACCAGAGATGTTTACTGCCTCGAACATTGCCCTGATGAGCACCACTGAAACGTCGGTGAACGTCTATCAGATTACGCGGCGAAACACCCCAGATTTTTGTACGTTTCGTTTATATTATTTATTAAGTATAATTTCTTTCTGTTGTTTCTCTTTTTTGGTGCATTTTTACACAGATAAAACATTTTTGATTGCTTCTGATAATCCGTAATGGATTCACTGTTTATTCATACATTTCCCTACTTCAAACACTGAACTAATTTATTTAACTGCTCCTTGGTGATGATCCATTCACATGACTCGTACCACAGACTACCAAAATAGCACTTAATTTTTACATTTTGAAAGGTGCGTTATTAAATTCTTTTGCGAGTCAGTATTAAATTCTGTACGGATATGAAAGAAAAAAGCTAACATTGTTTATACGCATGGGTGAATTTCACGATTTCTATTGGTTTCACATTCCCACTTTTTTTTATTTTTTTGCTCTGGAAATGGAACGATTCAGGAAGTGTTTTCTGGCTGTGGTCGATGCTGCCTGAACAAGACGAGTCCCTGGGGCCACCCTCTACACGGTGTACAAAAGTGTGTCGCCATGTTCAGTTTGTTACGTTATTCAATTCTTTATAAATATTTTCACATGCCTCTGATTTTGAATATCAGGAGGCCAGAGTGGCTATAACGCTGTAGATTTGTATTCAATAGGTACTCTGTTCGAATCTCAACGGAATTATCAGCTATCAAACTGAGATATTTTGTAGTTTAGCTAACAAGCTTCTAGCGAATGACGAGATAGTGTTTAATGTAGGACACATCCGTCTTCTTCCAGATCCTTACAATTTACCTATTATGATCTTCTTTGCTATTGTATACCAGTTAATAATTACTTTGAGAAAACAGCGTAGATCGCAAAGCTTAATATGTGCTTCGTCTAGAATAACGTACCAAGGTTCCTTTCGCGAAGTATTTAAATGTGTTAATAATTGTGATTCCATATACTATAATCTGCATAACATTGTATAGATTAATTTTGTATTGCTTTGTTTTAAACCTATGTTGTATGTTAGTGTGTTGTAACACGGTCGAAGTAATTCTGTAACACAGTTTCATAGAACTTTTACAGATATTCTGTACTATAAACTGACATTCAGGGACAAATTTAATTGTCCGACAACATGAAGCAGAGTCCTTGAAAAGCTAAAAGTCTGTCAGCTATTCAAGAAATTCGCCGCACTTTGTGGAACTTGTAAGTTCTTCAGTGTTTCCACAAGATCCCCTCGCTTAATCCTAAACTGAACCAGATGAACCCCGAGTTTTCTCCTCTCTTAAAAATTTTAAGACCATAATTTTGTGTACATTTATCATCGACATCACAAGTCCTACATACCCCTCCTATCTCATCCTTTATTTAATCGCCCTAACAATATTTTGTGAAGGGTATAAATTCTATCCCACACCATGCAACTTTAAGGTCGGATCGGGTCAGCAAGTGTTCTTGACTGCTACATAATGATGATGTTGATGATAGTTGTGCTGATTTTTCCAGTCTCCTATTACTTCTCCCTCTTTATGTCCAAATATACTTCTTAGCACCTTGTTCTCATACAGCGTCTGTAAACCTAAGAAGCAAATAATCGAGAATTTCCTCCGTGTTCATTTAAACATTGTTATTATGGTGTCGGTAGACGCGTACGGTTTCAGTATTACCAGATTGCAGACCGTAGAACCACTGTTTAAGAACCCCCTGCAATGCGGAACACTTCCCAGTATTTCTACGTGATGTATTGCTGGCAATACCAGGCCGTTATTCAAATCTTAAACGCGCCGACTTTATTTTCTTCTATTCTTAGTCATAAAAAGAACAAAAGTTCTCTTTTAAATGCTCATGTTATTTTACTCCTGTGATCTTTCTGTTCCTGTACGAACATCGGTAGCTGGTGTTTCCCTTTACGTTAAAGCGAATTTCCTGGCCGGAATGTTACTGCTGTTGTTAACATCGTGAACTGTACCCACCCTAAAAAGGGCTGATAACTTATCAGAATGAAGGGAACGCTATCTTCTGAGGGGGATTGTTAAAACCTCGTCACAACACTATAATGACAGGTTTCTTAATACTTCTTATAGTATTATTTTATTAATAAATTTGGTGCTATAAAATGTTTCTGCTGCTTTAGAGTGAAGTGTGCATTTCCCGATTAAATGACTTCGCCTGATATATGAAGTACTAGAAGAATATTAATGATTTTTGATCGACAAATACTTTCGTTGCATTCTTGTGGTTTATAGCATGAAATGTGGGGGGGAAAATGAAAGCAATTAAAATGGCATTCAGTTCAGCTGGGACACGAACGCACATTTTTGCCTCATGTGTGGGGGCAAGAGAGCTATCGTAGTGGGGTAAATTAACGCTAGTAAAATATTTACTGAATTGATGGTTTTTGTGGAATTCTCTATTTTGGCTTTTCAGTTTTAGTTACTCCGGCAGTTAAGTACAGCGTTGGTAACACTGATCCATAAGAACAAATCATAGCAAGAGGCAGATGATTTCATCTACAAAATAATTTGGATATTCATAACCTCCTACAAACACACACACTAGTTTAATGGTTTTGTCCAAAGATCTACATCCGAACACTTTGGTGTAGTAATAACGCTCTAAACGTGAGTTGAAAAATTCCGTTTCGAATCTCCGCCGATACAAATGCTGTAATAGTTTCTTAAAGTGGGCCACGATCATCTCCCTCCAGACTTCTGCCTTCTCGGTTACATTGCTATCTTCCTATTTAATATGCCGCTGTAAAATTTCTACATGTGAAATAGCATAGTTAAATATACTAATAATAGTCGGGGAAGGTAATATCTGAACACTTAAAATTGTTTGGTATTAATGACAATTATTCAGTTCAGGAACAACAGTTGAAAGCTTCTACCTCGGTAGAGAATCAAAAACGTTTGGTTGTACAAGTTGGTTATGCACCTGACTGCGACCATGAGCGAGTGTGTTTATTACCAAATACCATGTACAGTACAAACAAGGCAATACATCTCACAAGTCAGACAAAACGGAAGTCATTTATTTGAACGGTGTCAGAATTTGTAAACGAATTATCCAAGGATCGAGCCCAGGGGAAATTATGTGTCTGTTCATTGACGTTCTGATAGGATTTACTCATGTTCCAAACACCGAAACACCACCAGTTTATCTGAAATTCAGGGGTTATCAATCTGATGTATCCTGGAACGACTGTTTGGAGATAAACGCATTTGTAACTCGTACACGTGATAAATCTAATAACAAATGGTAGGTCTGTGAAACATAAGGCATGAGGAGTTAAGTATGAAGTTTTTATAGGTGTATATGGATGCATTTAGATAGTAAGTAAATTCATTAATAATAAAATCTGACTGGGCAAACTAAGCTTTATTAACTCAGAACGCAAGCAAGATACAATATATTACTTCAGTGACATAACAGATTAAGGTCAAATTTGTGCTGTTACTACACCAAAGAGCAATGCGTAGTCTGCGAATGAAGGGAACATTTAGTAACTGCCACTTTGCTATCGATTGGGCGGACTCGTGTTATAAATGGAGGTGTTTTAGCTTTGTTAAATTAGAAGTAAAAATTATTATTAATAATAGTGAAAATAAGAGGTGGACATATCCTGTGTTTCAGGTTGTCCCCAGCGTTCGTTTGGAGGGCTGAGGGAAACAACAGATAATGTAAGTTACGATCTCGTGTTTACAACCGAGGTTTAAACTAAATAAAATTCTGCCACATCCTGTTGTGCTAACCCGTACATTTGACCACTGTAATGTGAGTCCGTGAGTACTCGACCTTTTCAATAGAATTTTCCCGGCTGATGAAGCGTGTGTAAGTGAACACATTGAACGGAAATGCAGTTTGATTTCCTCGGTGGTCAGTTTACAATTAGTGTTAACATTGATGTATGATCCGCATCTATAGGCTAAATGTTTTCTAGTCGCTTCATCAGGAATCGTGTGATGACTCGATTTCCATTGGGACACTTAATGGACTGAAACCACAGAATCAACACCGTCAGTCACGGTCGTCTTTTTAAGGTCATGCCATTTTACTTCTTATAATTTGTTCACAGGTTTGGTCGTTTTTAGAGACTTTGGTTGATTTCTAGAAAACACTGTCGTTACTGTCTCCTTGATTAATCGTCAGGAGACTACACCAGGCACTGGAGATTCTAAGACATTGACGTACGAGTTTCTGTGGCTTGTATGCCTTGTCTTTTTCACTCCCATGTTGTGCCGAGATTAAGAGTATGTGAAGATTTATCCAATGCCATAACAGACATTCATGGCATAAGGATTGAACTGATTCAGACTTTGCACTTTTGTTCTTTCTGTTCACTGAGTGAATCAAATGGGCGCGTGATAGTAAGGTAGTTTCTGGCAGCACGTTTTATCTCCTGAACCATTCACTGTATTTCAATGAACTGTTGTTCGGGGTGAATAGGAAAGTTTCTGTGAAGATATAAAATGGATAAAAGTGGCTCAGGATCGCGTCTGGTGGCGGGATTAGATGCTGTCGGTATTACATCCGCGGGTTCTGCTACCACGGAGTTGTTCGGGGTCAGCATTGAGACCCGAGTGATGAATTTAACTTCTTTTTGTATTTGTTCATTTCATAGTATCTCCTTTCTTTACATGAAGATGAAATCGAAGTTTTCTCAAAAATGGCTAATCGCACAAAAACGTGCATAATAACAAATATTCATCTTCTTAAAATACAAAATGTTTCATCAATGTGTCTCTTTATGGTGCATATTTAAATACTTTCAAAAATATATATGTTTAGGCAATTCGATGTAGCATGATAACAAAATTTAAAATATAATCCCGCCGTTTCGTAACTCATTTCAGCAACATCTGAGTAATACTTTTGATAAAAGGTTTATTTTTTCATTGCGTCTTTTTTCAAAATGTCTGTCAAGGGTTATTTTGTTTCTGTAGCGTCTGAAATATGCTGGGTCCGCTGTTGCCTTTCCAAATATATATATGATGGCCCGATTAACGGTGCTCATCTCATTCTGGATTTGGCTTTGGCTTCTGAGTTCAGTTTCCACTACCACAGTCAAATTATGGAACGTGTTACAAATTCTTATCCCTTTTAATTTATAAACTTTGTAAGTGCATTATTTGACCTGTAATTTATATAAACCCTTGTATTTTTGCATATTTCCTTTTATTTTCATATAATAATGAACACTGACGGCAGTGAAGGGTACTAGATTTTATTATATTATTCTTAAAGGTCTTTTTTTCATAATTGTGTATCATCCTCTGCGTTCCGCTGTTTTTATTTACCTGTTGGAAGCTTTGGCCGATATACATTGTATGCATATGTATTTATGTGGTTTGGGGAAAATTGCTACTACTTAACAAGCGTGTAGTTAATGAAACATTCGGACGAAATTAAAATATATTTGTATTTGCCTAACATGTTATGTTTGTAATAAATGAACGTGAAGGTCAGTGAGTTATACAAATTCACAAAGAACACATTTTGAAATTTTGAAATATGATTTTCCACTCTAGTTAATATCGATCCGCTTCAGCCATTCACATGATGAATTTATTTGTCTCCCTGTTTCTGTGATCAGTTCCAGTTATAATTTTACATTTCCCTCGACTCCAATTCAATCGTTTCTTTCGACCTGACATGACTCAGTGCGTTTCTGTAACTATCGTGTTATTCCACGTACGCTTTTGAATTAACCCACTGCAATTACGTTTATGTACTCTACATAACCCTGCAATAATAGAACTTTGTAACTGTATTACGGAATCTGTAATATGCACATAGACGATGTGTGGTCTGATGGATTATTTTTATTGGTATTACTTAGTTCCGGGCAGGATCTTGAATTTTGAAACTCTTTATAGGACGCCCCATAAGCCATACAATGTCTTAACTACTTTATATCGCTTACATTTATGTATAGATTTGTTTTATTTAATGTCACGAATATTCTTTCCGTCCTTTCTTTTCTGTTTACTTTTCTTTTATTTTCATTCGTTTCCTTTAATAATTTGTGTTTGGAATCAGAGTCCCACAGCCTCTCATCTAATGAAAGTGCAAAACCAGACACTCGCACTGTGGCCATGCAAGGCTACGCATAAAAATACACGTGAAAATTTAAGTCGTCCAGAGCAGGTTATTTCGACGGTCACGTGACTGACTAACATCTCACGTATCTGAGTCGAATCCTGACTGGAACCGTATATTTCGTCATTGTTCTTCTCAGTTCTCTATGACTGTTCTAAAACGAGATAAGATCATTTATTTGCATACTATAATGTAATTCTTTCTCCCGATTGCATCTGACACTAAATCTGTGGTTGATAGATATTATAGGTTTAAAAAAGAAACGGTATTTCTAGACGTCTGTCAAATTTAACTGGCTTCTGATAGCACATACCTGCTCTGTATCTGAGGTCTTCTAATAGCTTTCTGTGCGTTTTGGTGTGGGTTTTACAAAGCGAAAGATATTTGCCTTGACATTTTATTGCAGGATTTCACTGCAAGAGCAGGTCACGTTAATTAGCGCTGCGAATTCCGACAAAGAGACATCCGCTAGTGTTGGTTTGTTCAAACAAAGCGAAGTGCGCTCACACAGAGAAGGCAGAGCAAGCAGGCACGCACCGTCTCCCAGTTTATCACAAGGGATTAAGTTTCAGAGTCTAAAGCCTGAACCGGCCGTCATGCTAGGAACTCAAGAGTTACCGATTGAAATTTATGATGGGAGACTCATCTTTCGGGCTCCATAAACAGCGGGTATTTTTTTTTAACTTTCTTAACTACTACCGGCCTGTCAGAAAAAACTGTGCTTCAAGTGTATGAACTCAATGGTGAAAATATGAGATCGTGAGTTTTTCACGGCGGTGAAGATGTCTTTGTTCGTCTTCAGAGGAGCGTGCTGCCTCAATGTTCATGACTAAATATGGAGGCAGTATTTTCCTCTAAAACATTAGTATCTACCTAAAAGTCCACGTGGCGTTACAATTCAGATCTAAATCGACAGTGAGCAAATTGTTATTCTGCTTATCAAGAAATCTGATGTCATAATAGGACTTGGATTTTCACCCACATCTTCAAAAAATTACCATTGGACGCTACCAACCATCCATTTCGCTTCTTCAGAAGCTATTTGTCGTAGTTCAATTTTACAGTTAAAAAGTATCAAGATGGATTAGGTCTCCATAGTCAAATTCTTCACGCAAAGTTTTTAAAGTGTTTATTAGTTAATTGTATTAATGTCAGTCACCAAATAGGAGGATAAAATAACAAGTCACACCGCTGCTGCTTTCATAGAACGAAGATAGATTATCCGAGCCCTGAAACGGTACAAACTCTGTATTTGATTTTCTTATTAAATGGATTTAGAATGTCGTCTAATAAGATTTCAGATTTTACCTTTACATCAAATACCATGGAAACTTTCTCCGTTAGAAAACGGTTAACAGGATTTCGTAGCTGGAAGAGTAGAGTTTCCAGAAAATTTAATCCGTAAATAATATTCTAAGCTTGCAATGAAATAATAAAAAAACAAGTTCTTTATTCTCGATCTTTGTTTTCAAAATGTGCTCGAAGGGAGCAGGATCAAAGTAGCTGTACGGAGCACTCGAACTGCTAACAGAACAAAGTGTGGTCAGGAGTTGGGGGGGGGGGGTGAGACAAGAGCAATCGAAAGAGGAAAATCCAGTTCCGTCGGTTGCCCCGCCCCTGTTTTGCGGTGACAGTAGCACGATTCCCACAAAGAAATTGGAAAACATATTGTATGTCGCGCCTTGCCGATAACTTCAAGCCCCTTCCATTCCGCAACCACCAAAACACACAATCGCATTGACATAAATTTTGACTTCTCTCTACCTGACGGTGATACTGCAATATGTGGCGATTGCAAATGCAAAGAAGTAAGATATTTATGGTGATGATACAGATATTGCTCTTAAATGCCGTTCGTTGTTAAAATAGAAATATAGAACTTATAAAATGTATAATACATGGGACGTCTCGGAGGCCGCTACTCCGTTTTCAGCCAATTCTACTCCATAGTCTTCATCAAGAGGTCTCTAAAACGTTAAGCCTCTCATAAGCCTGCGGAGGTGTAGAAAGTCCATTAGAAACTAACCCTTGCGCTCAGCAGCAGAAATCCAACAATAATTTCAGAGTAGGCACACAAGAATAGTTCAGTCAATAAGCCTTTTTAAACTTCGGTGTACGTTTAATATATACGACGTTTCGGAAGTTGACTCTATTTCCGTCTTTAGAATTGTAGGTTTGGTGTCAACCGCTGCTACTAGTCACAAAATGGAAAACAAATGTTACCAACTGCTCAGTATCAAACGCAGATTTTTTTGTGGAGAATAAACCTTGTTACAGAATCTATATAGAAGGCTTATGATGGTGAGGTCATGTAGCATGAATGGGGAAAACAGGTGGTTATAAAATTTTGATCGAAGACGTTCAAGCAATGGAAACATTTGGAGGGCCTAACCGTACACCGGGGTGTAAATTTACATACGTGGATTTTGGTAAGTACTATAAAGGCGTGGACTGGATCCAATTGTCTACGGGGAGAACCCAGTAATGAAATTTTGTGTGCATGGCAATGGATCTTCGGGCTTTATAAAAGTAAGGTATTTATTATCCAGTTGAGTAACTACCATTTTTTTTATCGGAAACTCAACAATCAATTAAGATATTCCCTATAGGCATTTAATAATAATATTTTATTTTCTTTCCTATTGGCTCAATATTACCTACAAGTTTTCAGTAATTGTTGGAAGCAACGTCGTTTTACATTCTTTTCGATTTCGTGTCCTTCCCTTTGATATAGGGAACATTATAGCGATGCTGATATTGAATGTGACAGGTATCATCTCACTGGTTTCAGAACCTTTTTCTTTTAAAGTGTATAAGGCAACAAATCCTGTCTGTTCTTTAAAGACGTGGCATAGTAGCTTCAGAATACTGGTAATATACTTGACAATAAAAATAAAGCACATATTCATGGAGGACCAAGGGAATATTTCGAGATGATGAAACGGGAGGACAGAGAAAGGGTAAGAAGGTATATTACGATTTGGACTGTTCATCAAATAATATTATTATATTAAAATGTGTCTTGAGGATACAGGATGTGAGAATATGGGTTGGAGATACCTACCTCAGGAGAGGGTCCATTCACGGAATGTTGTCTGCACGGTAATGAACTTCGGGCTCCATAAAAGGCAAAGAATTTCTTGAAATGATGAGAAACTACACAACGAGGACTATAATCCATGGAGTTAACTTCCTTTATTTAATTTATTATTTATTACGCCTATTCATTCATGCATCTATATATACCGTGCTGATTTGTTAATTTCTTTGTTTTGTTAATCCGTTGGCTTATATTTAGTTACTCGTTTCCGTAAGCTATTTTCGTATTTATCACAATTTATTTATTTAGACAAAAACGCCAATTATTGTAATTTAATAATCTTCGGTAATGAGCTGACCCACTAGTAAGTGTGTACGTATGTATTACCTATGTGTTTACGTATATAAAATTATATATATAACATAAAACCATTTAAACGCAATTACTCAATTCAGTTTTTAGGCCCCTCGCTCCTGTGTGATTCATAAAGAGGCCGCAACACGCGCGTTCTAATTCTGTGATAATTCACAACCACTAAATTATAAAAATGAACACAACCCTTCTAGCTCTGGTCAGCAGATATACACATTTCATATCCGATTTTAATATTTATAGTATGTCAAAACCATAATCGGGTTTCGGGGGAGATGAAATTTTTATATACGGTCTACTGAATTCGAGGTTAAAGCCAATTATGCATAATATTCTATTAAATATATGCCTTGATTTGTCAGTCACATATAATATTTCTACCATATTTGCCATTTTGTGGGCCTGATATGTTAAACACTGCAGCAGGTTTCTTGTTTCCACCCCTCTCTGACAAGCCATGCACCTTTACATCTCTCTATGAGTCTGTCTGTCTGTCTGCCTGTTTGTCTGCCTATCTATCTGCGGGTTTGTCTGTCCGGGATGTATATGTACAAAACCCTACTAAATGTGACAATAACTTGCTTCCCAACAGAATTCGTCAAAATATCATCTGGTCATGCCATAGTCAGAAATTTTACAGAAACAATTAAAAGGCTAGTAATTTTTTCCCCTAATTCACTAATATTTATTCCAGCACGTTTTCCACAATCTGAGTGAACTCTAAACATCTTTTAAACGACAAAGTAACTAACTCCACCTTGCAATCGCCTTCTTGAAATTTGGCAATTGTTCAGTAAGTAGACTTTTTACACCAGCCTCCTGGTAATGGATAAAGAGACAGCCTCCGAAACATTTAAGTTTTATTATATATCGATGCAGATGGTACTCCGAGAACACTTTATCACAAATAAAGAGAAATTGAACAAGGGGTCATAGTGGCATGCAGGAAAAGTGGCAAAGTTTGAATAGTATGTGGTGTTCCTGTCCTCCTCCTCCCCGCCATTAGTCGCACGAATGCTCATTCAGTGGACCGAAACACAGTAATGGGTCTGAGGAAGACCAGTCTTTTGAGGAATGGAACGGACGCGGGGTTGGGGGTTGGAAACTGCGCCCCAGAGACGACTCGAATACCTCCAAATACGATCAAGGGGAATAGGGAAATGGAAATATAGAATGAAAAGAATGAAGGGAGATGCTAAAATGGGAGACGGTGAAGGAGAGACTAGGGCGTATAAAAGGAAACATAAACGCTGAGTATAGTAGAACTTGTGCATGTAAAATATCCCTCTTTTATTCCTTATAATTCTGACGTCCATGACACGTAATAGAGGACTAGACACTATGTAACGATTGAATGTGTATAGAATACAGTTTTTCCTCCCGGTAGAGTTCAGGAGTACTTTGAAAAAAAAACATGCTCATAACGATTTCTGGTCTCAGGTTATATTATAACTTTACGACTCCCGATGCTATTTGCTTGCGAGTAATATTCCGTAAGTATCTGAAACAAAATACTTTGCGTACGTTCCATTCTGCAACTAATCGTTGAACTGTAAGATCATCTATCCACATGAAGTGGTGATAATTTATAGGTCTATACTGATATAAAAATTTCATTTTATAATTTGTATCGCAGGTTACGTGTTGTTACGTGCAGTTTCATCATACTAGGATAGTGTTCCATGTAAGCACAGCTAAAAAGAATCTGTGTCCGTCTACAGAAATTACCGCAACATTGTACTCTACTGCCTGTCATAGTATCAGTACACTAGGTTTGCATTAGTCCCAATCCTAAAACATTTCATCGACTTAACTTTGTAAAACTATAAACCCCGGAATAACATAAAATTCCAATCTGTCTACGTGTAGTTACAAACATTCTCCGGTCCGAGGGCCATACCCATCGCAGAGGACAAATTTCACGAAATAAAAACGGTATAAAAATTAAACAATTCATAACAAAGATACTGTTTGAATCTTCTGATGTATGTAATTCCTGTTATAAAATTAAACAGAAACGAAAAGTATCAGCCCTCCGATTTGGAGTAGAATAATGTCTGCACTTCTGCATATTTGTTGGACTACAAGTCCGTATGTTGAAGACGTAAAGTTATTATCCAATAATAATCTTAATACAGATTTCACATATGCACATTCCTAAGATTCATAAAGAATTTTTCGCTTTATTTTCTACATATTCATCACCATATCATCTTCATAACAGCCCACCAATAGCATAATAGAGACTTGGATGCAGCCATGGCAGGAATTTTAAGTTTTTGCATTCTCGTGTATTATTTGTGTTACTTAAAACCGAAGCAGATTTAACCAAATGACGATGTTTCAGGTTACAGAACCACTAAACTACACGCGAGTGATTTCATCACAAAATAAATCACGGAATAATCTACTTCTGTATTCCATTTTAATTACAGGTTCTTTGTAGCATAGCCATTCCATATAGCACGAAAGGTTAAACAAAATATCCTGAGCCTACGCTGCGGGGTGTCTTGACCGCCATTAAAAAAATCATCATTCAAGGAAGGGGCGAGCAATTAAATGTTTGCGCCGTGCTCCCTTCTCTCCTGCACGTGAAAGAAATATGGCTCACAGAAATGGGAAAGCTTACCCAACTGGAAAAGAAAACCAATCACGTCAGGAAATTCAACTGCGCTTTACCTTGTAGTTTCTATTTCATCTTCTTTCTCTTTTATACTTTCTGCAACTGGAGAAATTCTGCGCTCCAAACTGCACATAACACACTCCTCTGCCACGTGACCTGAAATAAAGGCCTCGTAAATTGTCGTTTTGCAGCTCATTGATAATATATGGCCGATATTGCAAATGATGTAAGGTAATATGTCATGAAAAGGGGGTGGGACTACAAAAACCTTCCCGTCTTCCAGCTACTCTCTCATTCTCACAACATCCGATAGCCTTGACCACCGACTACGAGGAAACTGGGACCTTGGGTCCACTTACGCTGCACCAACTTATTCTTCTTGTTGCCAGCATCTATTGCACAAATTACAATTTCGTTATCGAGAATACACAGGCGTAAGTTGCCATTGTAAGTAATTGACAAATTACACGCTTTACACAGACCAACGCCCATTCCAAGTATCGGTCATTAAGTATGCGAGTTAATTTACTACGCTAAATAAATTAGTCGGAGAACCCCGAATGCGTCCCATGTCCGAGTAATCCTGTGATGCATCTACCATCCATTTACGTGTGCAACAAAATCTTCTCAGTTCTTACAAAGTACAGGCGACGGTCTCTTGTTTCAGTAAACTGTGTATATTTTCACAACCTGTACTCTCCGTATGTTCTACGTGGGCAAAATAAATTCTCTTACCATAAAAAAATGTGAGAAACTCCGTTTTCTTTCATCTCGCTAGCAGAAAATAAAAAGTAAATATCCCATTCCTCAGCTTCTATTATTAAAATTATTTGTAGAAGATAATTTATATTTAGCAACTAATAATTTACATTTAGATTTCTCTTAGATCAGGGATCACAATCGACTTTGGAGCAATTATTGCCCCGTTTATTTATTTATTTTTTTTACGTTCATTCTTTCATTTTATGTCGCACATATACGAAGGCATAAAACATTTTTGTTCACAAAAGTTTTCGCTACCTTTTGTTATTTTAGCAGTTTATGTTGGCAACTATGAAAATTTTACTGAATTCTTGAATTAAAAGTGTTTGTTCCAAAAAATAAAACAAACATTTTCTTTGTAGGATTTGAGATTTTCACAGTGGTGAGTATGAAGAATTCCGTCTTCTGGGTTGTTGCGCGATTCATCGCCCTGATGACGGAGGCAGTATGCCCTCTGAAACGTTGGTAAACATCGACCAGACTACACAGCGCAACAACCCAGAAGACAGAAATCTTCATACTAAGAATCGCCCTGATGACGGAGGCAGTATGACCTCTGAAACGTTGGTAAACATCGACCAGACTACACAGCGCAACAACCCAGAAGACAGAAATCTTCATACTAAGAATCGCCCTGATGACGGAGGCAGTATGACCTCAGAAACGTTGGTAAACATCGACCAGACTATACAGCGCAACAACCCAGAAGACAGAAGACAGAAATCTTCAAACTCATCGCCCTGATGACGGAGGCAGTATGACCTCTGAAACGTTGTTTAACATCGACCAGACTACACAGCGCAACAACCCAGAAGACGGAATTCTTCAAACATTTTCTAGTAGACGATAAATTAACTAACGTTACTGCCGGTGGTTGGCATTTTCGCTTTGTATTCGTGATAGTACCTTTAATTAGGCTACGATCGCTACTTACCACATACTTTCCATTTCTCACGTAAGATGAATCGAGAAAATAGTTCATGGTATGTGAATTTTGAGTATTAATGATCGGTTTTCAGAACATGGTAAAATATCTCGTACTGAATAGCATCTCTGTAGTTTCTGTATAATAAGTGAGCATTTTTACATTTTATTTGTTGGTATAAATCCATGCATCCTTACTTTTTTGTAAAAGTTTTCTACTATTGTAATAGTTACCTATACTTATGGACCTAGTACCTGTTCCACGAGGGATCTGCAGTAAAAGTTGTTTCGAAAGTTTTGGTTTCCTAATCCTAGGAATGAAATTTCCCTTGTGGTTTCTTAATTCCTCCTTAACTAAATTTCCTTTATTCTTGAAACAACACAGTTCCGTCCCACATTTTCACTGTTGTATTGAGCATCAAGCTTTCTCCACACGTCTTAGATTAGCCACGCTTTGGGTCACGTTTTCTTAAACTAACTGTTGATAGTCTACTAGAATTCGAAACCGATGCTGAACCTATTCAATTAAAATTACAAACCAAAGCCCTAATTAAATTTTTAATATCAGGCGTAACCTTCAATATTTATCTTGCTTTTATAAATAGTTACCTACCATAAACTTCCTTCCAAATTTCTGTACGTATGTGTTATATAGGACCTGGTTGTTTCTTGTAGTCTACAGTGTATAATTACATTGGCTCCGATTTAAAAATTTATAACGCTTCCCCAATACGTCCCGCTTACAAAATATTTATTTGTTTCAAGCTCGGCGGTATGTATCAGTGCGACCGGCTGGAGAAATGATTCAGCACATTTTAAATTAGGGAAAAGGAGGCAGTTATGATTAATTACTTTACGACCCCTTTACAATTGCATAAGTTAAATATCATTGAATTGTTATAAATGATTAGTTTTAAATTATGTTGAAGTTTTCGTGGTGTATTTTAATGTACGACTCCATAACGTTTAAATATTACGTAACTCGCAAGCCACCCTATAACTGACGGGACGGCGTTAAATAAACGAAGAATCGATCAGTCAACGAAATTGTCACATGCCGTAATATTTATCTCTGTAATGGACGGAGAGACAGACAGAGGCTGATAAATGTTGATCTTTTATGTGATAAATTCTGAACTTTGGATGAACTGGTCCAGATGCATATGCTGGCGAGTAAGACGCATAAGTACCCACTTGTCGTGTTTTTATATCTTACTGGTCATAAAGTTTATTTTATTTCAAATACAAATGCAACAGTTTTGGGACTCGCTGAGGTTTCATTGTATTTCTTTAAATACACATTACGTCAAATGTTCCGATTGAAAGTTGTATGTATTAAAGAGATCCATACTTTATGTAATAAGCTTACAAACTTTACAAATGTATCATGTCTGATTTTATGCTTCCTACAGAGTTTTAAACAGATACAAGTCAGAATAAAATCCACCTGACAGCTTTAATATGTACGTCGCGACGAAATTGCGTCGAAATTTATTGAGTAGGTGCGGAGATGAGCCGTTGGGACAGACAGAAGGACAGACAGAATTTCCCCCTCCTCCCTTCTTGTTAAAATACGTATAAAACCCCAATTTATAAAAAAAATAACTTAGTTTTTAAACGGATGAAATATTATCCACCAATTTTTCTTACGTGTTATACTGTGTAAGGTTCGAAGCTTTTTCGAAGTTGGTTTTCAACCCAAACTTGACTCTCCTGATCGCTCGAGATAATTTGAATTATATTCTGTAGTTTTCCTCAGAATCAGTAGTGCAGTAACGCGCCTGAAACCATCCTGTAGTATCCGCTTCGAATCTTGTCCGGAGGCCCAGCTATTCAAGGACTTTAAAGTGATTTTCTGTCATTCCATTCTAAAGAAAATAAATGTTTCGGGGTACTAACTACGACGATAATATTTGTCCAATTTTTTGAGGCTGTAATTGTCCTGTCATATCATCCAGCGCTGTATAATTTTCAGTGGATTCTACGTCATTAAATAATCGGAAACTAAAACCAGTTAAAATAGTAAGAAGTTTAACTTCAGTAAGACTGAATAGAATACAGCCGAAGTACATTCAGACGAACACCACCCAACCCACTTTCTGGAGTAATGCAACAGTAAACTACAATTCCTACCGATATTCCCGCAGAATGGGAAGACCGTAACTTAGGAGAAAGTTTCCATATCAACAAAAGTTTTACAGCGCCGGCCATTGTGCGGGATTACACAGTGAAGCATATTGTTTAAAGAATACAAGACACAAGCTAAGAAAAAGAAGCCAAAATGTGGGTTATGACGCCGTGCAGTCTTGCAGGCGGTAACCAAAGAAACGTACTCACATTTACAAGTACGTGAAAAACTCAGGCCAGAAGAAGCTGGAAGTAGCTATGAATCTCTGGCGAGAATTTAATGACGCCTACGTTTTTCAGATGCCACCACCCATAAAGAACGGCTAACATTAATTATTAATAAGGGGATATTACTGTAATTATCTATTCCCCTCTGTATTAACCACGAGTGTAAACCTAAATTACCGATTAATTCCCACGCATAACCACCAATTACTTGTTATTATCTTTTCGATTGTTACAGTTAGAAACCTTTCTATCATATGAATATCCATGCCAATCTTGAGCTTTGTGAGCCGACAAGTTTTATATATCTACATTTAGTTAGGCTCTCATGATGTTTAAATTGTGCGTGAGTAAAAACATTGTTATAACAGATACATATGTTATGCTACATGTTATACAACTCATTTGTTCATATAGTTTTCACTTCTCTTATACCATTTTTTGTTCCTGTCTGTCTATATACGTAATATTTCAAACAACATATCAGTTTAAATTATATGTATATTTTTTAACAACTGAATTTTTTAAGTTAGCTTCGAAATAAAAAAAACTAACAGATCACATTATTTAAACGAGTGCTAACAATTTTTAAATAGACGAAGGAAAAACTTTCATTGGATCAGTGTCGTGTTAAATGAATTCGAATAGGCTGAAGGTAATGGTTTAAAAAAAAATTACCATCAGTGACTCTGCTCAAACTCTCTCTTTTGGTGTCTCTTTCTCTCTCCGGTTTCCCCCCTTTCTGTTCTGACAACGAAAATATTTTGCCACTCGCATCTGTTAAAGTTTATGCAGGCCCGGTAATATCCTGAACGCTGGTGTTACCTCGCTGTAATACCCGAACAGTGGCTTTATCAGATTATTACTAGCATCCAATATCCTTCGTCTAAAATAGAAATATACCCATGATGTAAGTGGATTTCGCCATATATAAGAGCGAATAAAAAAAAACCTTTCCTGGGTACTCTCCCACCAAGGGTGTGAGCGAACACGCTTCCTTTGACCCGATTAATAACACTTTCTTATTTACAGTCCACAGAACAGGATTGTGCAGTGTAATCCTCTAGATTTCTTTTCGAAAATACCCAGGTTCGAATCTCGACCCTAACGTGCATGTAAAATACAAAATAATTAACGGAGATAAAAAAATTAACACACGCTATTTATGCCCACTTAAGTTTCTTAGTAATTTTGATATTTAATAGATAATTAAACCGGGTTTTTGTGTCGAGTCACCTCATAATTCGAGAACCATTTGACTAATTGTTATTAGATTTTTTGTTGGATTTCCTTGTACACCCGCTGCATTTATTCTTCACTATTTATAAGATAGCATCAAAGTTGGTATTCACAAACTGAAAATCTCAAAGACAATAACAGATCGACAGTGCCAGAATTGTTGCACTGTGTGCAGGGCTTATCTTTCCTACCAACACCCTCACATATCCACCATTAATTAACATATTCTTAACTCATTTGAACTTTTTCGACGTCATCCTTTACAGGTTTACAATTCAGTTATCGTGCTACAATCATTCCCGAGTTCTATGACGTAGGTACTAAATCCTCTTACCACTTCACTTACTAAATTCACAATAAACTCTCAAATCGATGGGCAGCAAAGTATGTGGGTGTTTACACAATGGAAGAAATTCATTTACACATTGAAATACTGCAGAACTGCGTTTTATTCGGTTGGCATATCAGCTAACTTCTTCATTAAGCGAATAATGAAATTTCAGGATGCTATGGAGTGGGCGTAGCTTTGGGAAATTACAAGGTGGATATATTTTTTATTAGTTAATAGTAAAATTCTCCCAGAAAATTCAACAGTAATTCTCCCGATTCGTTACATGTGCATCCGTTGTGTATAACATATGAAAAGAACATCCCATGTATTTTATACAGGCCTATACACACACACACACACACACACACAAAATTCTATACAAGTTTAATTAGTTCCCGATGAATGAGTAGGAGCTCCCCCCCCCCCAAACGCCTACATGGCGTATACTGGGACAGCTTTATTTTATTGTTTATTAGACTGTAACAATAATAATCCAACAGTAATATTTTTCACAAAAAGCAGATTAACCCCTTCTATGCCAAATTCCGTTGACATTAGCTGAGTAACTTCAGAGATTATAAAATATTAAAATTGACCGACGTGACTTATCGTTATGAATTTATTTTATGTAAGATTTGAAGTTTTCACAGCGGTGAGTATGAAGATTTCTGTCTTCTGGGTTGTTGCGCTGTGTAGTCTGGTCGATGGTTACCATATTCATCGCCCTGATGACGGAGGCAGTATGACCTCTGAAACGTTGGTTAACATCGACCAGACTACACAGCGCAACAACCCAGAAGACAGAAATCTTCAATTTACTTTATTCCGTTTTTGCAAATAATACATAGAAATTAAAAATTGGTCATCTCTGAAACATATTCTTTGGTATTTGTAAGAAGAAGAAAAAAAGGGAATTATCCCCAAACTGATAATGTATGAGTCACTGCGTCTTTCGTCGTGGGCACTCTGATGTTTCCATATCATAATAACACGGCCACTTTTTGTTCACGTGTCGAATAGCAAGTATGAATTATTAAAACCCACGGGGCATATTCCCAGAACGCCATGATTTCTATTCCTCGTGATTCTCTACACCTCTCATCCTTTCTTTTCATCTCCCACGAGCTGAAGACCCAAGAACAATTGTGACGTGAACTTTCATTTTCATAACTCAACAAGAGAAAATATGGAAACACCATTCTTACACGAACTTTCCTCTATGAATCTTTGAGGAAAATAAAAATTAAAAAAAAGGGAATTACAAAATATTATTACAAATAATCAAATTTATTTTTAAAGAATTTCCCCTTTTCCTGAACAGAAAGCGTTTAACGACTTCCTCAACAAAATCTGCCTTAATTCTTTAGAATCGTTTATTTCCTGTCTGCCTCCTTTGGAACATTTTTTGGCAGCACCCATGCTTGTATAAAGATGTCAAAACATTCTAAATTATGGTTCTAAAAAGGCATCATTAAAATTTAATTTATTCGTTGTTTTAATTTTTTTTTTGTTCGAAATGTAAATCTTAATGCAGCGTTTCCCCTCTTCTTTAAAGTGAAGATAGAAACTTATTTTCCTATACATATTGTTAGGTTAAACGATAAACTTTTTATAGTCTTTCTAATCTGAATTATATTTTCATTCTTGCAGTGATGTAGTAAGTAATGCCAATAAATAATTATATTTTCGATAGTATCTGCTTGGAGTAAAATATCTAAAACAACTGAATTAGCAGTTTTCGATATTTATTTTAAGTAGAAGATTATACATACATATTATAGGCTATATTAAACGAAATGTGGAACATTATAGCAGCCTACGACAGCTTTCTAGGTTACTGCCTAACCTGTTTCGAAGCTAAATCATATTTCTACTTCATATAATATCTTTAAGTAGCCTGCTATGAAAATACGCACATGCCCAGTTCAGTAGGTGTCGTCGCATGCGAAAAGAATGCTTCGTCTTTCTGTCGGATTAAAACCTCAGAACAAAATAAATTATCCAGATGGAACAGAACAGACGGACCGTGCCAGCTGGGAGTGCATAAGCCCCTAACATGTGAAGGTAATGAAGTGTAATGAGATAGGTGGAAGTGACCGAAGCTTATGGTAGCTTACAACCAGTATAAGGAATACTGTGTAGCTGAAAGTCGAGATTTTAGAGATGACTGTGTTAGTAGTATAGCTACTTGAAACGCAAAAATAATATTTTTATTATTTCAACGAAGAGAGTAATATTTTGAATTTTTGATCCACTTAAATAATTCTATAAAAAAGTATTATCACAAAATTCGCATACCCACAGTCGTTGGCAACCGGACGACATTCGATCCGGATACCTTCTGAATACATGGTGCGGTTCCTCCAACGTAAATTTTCTATTACACGTCGATATATAAAGAGAAGCTTGTTATCGATTTGTAGCAGCACAATATAAAAGAATTTGTTAATAATAAAATGTAGTATATATTTGTATAAAAAGGTCGAGTCCTTCTTTGCATGTAATATCGTGATCTCGGCTTTGTATTCCTTTGCGTTGGCATTTAAAACTTAATGTTGTAATTCAACTGTATTACATCTCAAAAAGCTCATATTTGTATTTTCAAAATTATTTAACGTTTCTGCTTTGTGTTCGAAAATGGAAACATTCCAGATAAAAAAAAAGGTTGGTGATAGTAATTGTCTGTTTCGGAGCCGCACTCTATTGGTGGGAAATAATTAAAGTCAGTATTCTGTACTGACACACAAGTGTTTTATACGCTTTATAACCCGGGTAGGTTCTGGGCAAATGTACCGCAGGAAAACATGATTTTAATACGTACATGGACCAAGATGCTCTGAAAAAATCTACTGCAAACTTTAAAGTGAATAAATTAATTCATTCGGTTGTGCTCAGCACTGGTTACGTAATGTAAAATTATTATCTGAGTGTCGAATAGATTAGTTTTCGCCCTTTTTCACCTGAAGACGGAAACAGAAACATCTTCCGAAATGTTGTTGATTTAATAACAACCAGACGACGGCCAAATACCAAGAAGACAATTTTAAACTATGTTAAGTTCCATCGTCAGAATCCTTAAAACTACGACACATTACGTAGCAAGAAACAAAATTAAATGCATTTGAAGGTGTTGTCGGTATGTTCCCCACGTGTCCTATTTTACCGCTCCCACCGACTATACTTACAGTGGCTTTGGTCAGAATATGACTTCAGTACATATTTAATATGCATTCAAAAATAAAAGTTCTGTTTCAGAACACTGGCTGTAATTACGAGGGTATATGACTTAGAGTCTCAACCTGTGCCATAACACGTTCGATTCCCTAGTAGGTATTAATACGTTTAAAGGGAAATGGTATTATTCTGCAGCTTCTTAAAGTCAGACTTAACAGAAAGCACGCTCGATATACAGTGTCCCTGCTGCTATTTTGTGGTTAAAACAACCTTGTGTTAGAAGCTCATTCCTGTGAGAGACATGTTTCAAATCTTGTCATACACCAAAAAGTTTACCCCCGAGGAATTATAATACAGAACTACTGCTGAAATCATAAGCAAAAGAATATATGAGAAGAGGAAACAAAGGCAAAATCATAAACCGTAAAATTCATGAATTACAGCTGAAAGACAGGCATCAAGGGATGTATTTATATTTCGTGTATGAAATTACAAGTCATGAAACGTGACTCTCTTGCGACTTGAGTCGTATCTTAGCATTTTAGAAAGCAGAACAGAGCCACGTTGAATGAGACTGGAATTTTGGTGTATCCCTTTAGAGGCGGAACCGATATTTTAACTCTCTCCCCACCTCAATGTTACCCAGAAATTTCTTTTCTGTACTAAAGTCTCGAACCATCAGCCGCGTCAAAGCTTCTTCGAAAACCGACATTTTTTTTATTCCCACCATAAGATTAGATGTCGATAGTGAACCAACCAACTAACGAACTAACTGAAACAAAGCAAAAGCAAATTAAATGAGAAGCCTTGGTCCGTTAAACCATTCCTGCGTACGAAAAGCATAGCGGAACTGACTTGGAATCTGTTTGCGTTTGTGCAAATCGACAAGTCATGAGCTTTAATGAGTCTGTGACAGGCCGGAAGACTGCAGTCTAAAAAGCTTTGAAATTTTATTCACACGTCTATCTGATCTTCTGTACATACTGTTTCCGTTTTCAGAGTAGTGAGGTGTAATGTCTCAAAATTTCTTGTCGACTAGACGTGAATATAAAGAACATCTCTACACACTCCTGCAGCAATTATAGAACCCGACTAATAATCTCAGTCAGTACAAATCGTTTCAACGGAGATCAGAAAGTGTATTTAAGGGTTAAAAGTCAGAAGCATTGCAGCTGAACTGATTTTCTTGGTTTTTCCCAGTTGTAAAATGTGTGTTCCGCAGTTTATATGTGTGCTTTTTTAACTTTAAATAAAGTGTGTGGGTTAAGAAGTCGAAAAAGAAAGGAAAGTGGGAGAGATGAACAGTAACGAAATAATGTAATGTCGGTAATAGAAGCTGCTTTATATTAACTTGTCTCTCGCTGGTGAAGATAAAACGTCTACTGTGGAAGCTGCAATTCTCGTTTTGAAGTCAGTAGCAGTTAAGTCTGGAAACACGATTAAATTACTCAATCGCTCCCTTCCTGATCGAATTCTTCGCTTCTCTTCATTGCATATGAGGCTAAGTCTTAAATATAATTAAGTTTGGGTACTGCTTTTCAGTAGTCGAATTATGTACAATGACATAATGGATTCGTTCCTTCTTTCAGACAGTCTATCTCCCCATTTTCAGATAAGGATATTTTTCTCTTGCGGCACGGAGAACAGTTATTTTGACCAAGTGATATTAAGAGTTAAAAGTCTCCATTAAACATCCAGGTGAACAGTCTCAAAGACAGAGCAATTCTCTAATGAAATTACAGTCTAGTTTATTAACCGAAACAAGCTAAGTCGTGATCAACAAAGGAATGATGATTATTACAGACGCTTATGTCACCCACATTAATGCAACTGTTAACTACACTGTATAGTTTATACCGCAGACTGTATTTGAGAACAGGATTCTGTGGATAATATTTGGACCTAAGTGGTAGGATGTGACAAGAAGATGAAAACAGATAAAGAGGAGTTTGATACAATTAGCAATCTTCATCAAATATCAGGAAAATAAAATTAATAAAATAAGATGGGAGAGGTATTTAGCATGCGTCGGAGAAATTTAAATGCACTTTTGAACCTAAAAAGCAAGGAATTTCTACATCATCTGAGCAACATAACTTTCCTAATGAAACCTTGTACCATGAATCAGCCAGGTATCCCTGGTTTGAAGGGAGTGGATTTGTTTTTTGCACACTCGGAAAGATTCGAGCAACATTTGCACCACTTCTGTACGCCTGTATTAGATTATCATACATTTGCATACAGTAGTCCCACACAGAGAAGTGTTCTATATCTGAATTTGAAGAGAGAGTTTATAACTTGTAAAGTTTTCACAGAGTATAAGATGGAATTTTATAGCAGAAACCTCCACAACTAACTCGCGTCTTTACACGGTTCAAAAGCATTAGACTACCAGATTTCAATACTTGTTTCTTAATTACCTAGTTTATTTAAAAAAAAAAATATTAATTTATGAAGATGTGTGGTTCCCGGATGGCAGTGGAGTGTAAAAATTTGTGGGAAACGGTCGTGATCTATTTTGAATGCTATCCGTATATTTGCCTGGAGGGACCGATGAAATTCACGAAAGACCGAGACTTCCCGAATACGAATTATCTCAATGGTCTACATTTCACTACATTTATTAGTAACTGTTCACTTACTGCATATGGTGGTGGTCTATGTGTGACAATCACCCAAATAAATATTATGCACAGGTTACAATGAGTTATTTTGAGTTAAATTAGAAAATGTAAGCACAGCAAAACTATTCTGGTTTGTTCTCCAGAATTAAAAAAGTATGTTGGTAATATTTGTAAGTTCTTAAACTATTACTGGTAAAGAACCTTCAAAACCCTTCTTCACCTGACATTATGTTTGTGTCTGCCACAAAGTCAGTATTGTTGCAGACTACCAACATGTTGCCTCCAGTGGCAGGCAAACTATTCTTATCAACTGTCTATTAAATCCCTCATTTGTTGCTTATAGTGCTAAAAGGCGGTGGTACACACACACACACACACAAACAAACACAAACCGCAAAGGACAAAAATACGTAAAGTGTACATTCCATTGACATTCGGGTTAAAACTCGCTGCAAGGAGTTTCAGATCGCCTTGCGGTTTACATTTCGTCCTTCATAAACCTGTTACGTAATTTATGCTAGACTAGCAAAATCAGGATATCGGAGTTTCCTTCCCTCTGCAGGCCAGTAGCAGTACTTCGAAGTATCAATGTACATCTACTGCCATCTGTGCGGTGAATTTTCAAATTAATGAAGCAGACATTTTGTGACATTGAAAGTTCGCGGGAATTTAAAAATTTCATATATTTTGCATCATCAAGCACTGTTCCATTTCATAAACGCTAGCAACAAATTTATCTTGCCTACAAAGAATAATTCTTGTTTCTCAAGAAAACAAAAACAAAACAGGTTATAGGCAGAACCACACTTAAATATGCACTTTGGTGTAGTGATAATTCCCAAAAATTTTATTCAGGCAGTAAAAGCCATTCTGCTACATGCCAATGTTGGTACTTCTGTGGGAGGAGATACAGCTCCTACTCATTCTCATCCTCAGCACTACGAGGGGGTGAATTGTCAGCAGCACACCCTGCCAAACTTTACTAACTTTTCCAAAACATAAAACTGAAAATATGTGTCTTATTTCTGAAAATATTATATTAAATTATGAATATGACTATTACATTGCCATGAGAACCCCAAATCCCACCCTCATATTACATCCCCAAAATCCTTAACCATATTTTAGTGTATTTTTGTATGCAATGTACATCAAATGTTGTCAAGTGAACTTCAGTTTTTATGGATATAGTATAATACCTTGTTTGCTTAAAATTTAGTATCATGCATTAAGAAAGGTAAAATATGGACTTTATGAAGTGTAGTTGGTATTTTTCATGATTGCATAATTTTTGGTTAAACAAAGACCTTGCTTGTTATTTTATAACATAACTGCACAGTGTGAATAATTGTTTTTTTTACATAGTTTAATACAGAAAGCAATAATATTTAGCATCCTTTGGATGCATATTTACTAATGTTTAAAACATGCGAGGCCTATAGTTCCCACTAGTCTTTAATGTTTTAACGTATTTGTTACTTTTGATATTATTATTGTCCTCGAATTGTTATTGTTATTATTAACGGCGAGAAAGCTAATGATAAGTAAAATTGTGTTTATGTAACACAAGATTGCATAGTATTTATCAGGTATAAAGATTCCATGGTATATAGAACTTTCTTCACTGACCAGATCTGACAAGATAAATCTTCCAGTGTTGACATGCTGTATGTCGACTGTAGAGTTTGAATCTAGAAGGCAGTGATTATGGCTGAAGTGGTTGTGTTCGTTAGACGTTGTAAATTTTGTGTATGTAAAGTAGAAAGGATTTAATGTTCGCACTGTTATTATTTGGTTAAAAATACTGATTCATTTTAACTCTTAAGAGCAATATCCTATTCAGATGAAGACCTGAGTTTAGTGTATTAATAAGGTTACACTGAAGAAGAGGAATGGTTTTTTAATCATTTCTTGACATATTCGATCATCTGATGAATACAGACTCGTTATAAAAGTTGTGTTCAGGTGAAAACGAACTGAGGCAGCCAAACCACAATTTCAGGTAGGTGTAGGTTGAGTGATATAATCTGTGCATCCAACAATATATATCTTATGATCACCTTATTGTAAATATGTTAAAGACGTTAATGTGTGGACAGTACTTTGATGTCAATAATGAGCATTGAGTTTGAAATGTGATTGCCCATTTAGGGCAGAATAATACTTGAAACAATCCTTTTTGCCAGGGTGATATATTATATACATTGTACTAACTAGTACAGTTGCATTGTATGATGCACAATTTCAGTTATTTTCTTCAAGTGAAAGTGAATAGAATAGGGCTGTTCTAGGGGTAGAATTGCCCATATCCTGTTCCACGATGCAACGTTAGTATTTTAGAGGGAGTATTGGTCATCTTATATGAAGTTTAGGTACATATGCACATCAGCAGTTTATTATAATTACAGTCTTTATTTTAGAAATTAGAAGTCCTCAGATTCTCATCAGGACTCTGTACTCAGTTCTCTGATCTTCAACATTAATTTGGTAATGACTGCTGAAACCTAAAAGAATATGAGTTGGAAATAGTTACATCTACCAAAACATGTTAAGTAACAGTGTTTTGAATCAGTTTACATACTAACTTAAATTAAACCAGTTCCTTATTAGCTTTGTCATCAGTATATTTGTGTCCACAGAATATTATTGGCTTAGCATGAAGATGACTGTCTTCTGAGGTCTTTTATCATGTGGTCTGGTAGATATTTGCTAATCTTTCAGAAGAGCTTTCTGCCTCCATCATCACTCTGATGAAATGTGAAGTGTAGCCTCTGTTCTCCTTGAAAAGCCTTTTACATTTTACATTTACACGTACAGATATATAATGATTACTGCTTTGTTAAAGGAGTGACATTTCAAGCAAATAAAATTTCCTTATAGTTCAGCAAATTACTTTAGTTTAAATAAAGCCACAATTTAAGACTAAGTTGTGATTTTAGGGTTGGTGATTTGATGTGTCACATACCTTAGGGAATTTATGGAGTGTTATGCAGAATTAAAAGTGAAAAATACTGGAAAGGTTCCAGATATTAACACAGAAACTGAAAATACCAAATGGCTTTGTCTAAAATGAAATAGTATCATGATTCAGAAATTAAAATAAAGCCTGAAATAGCAACCAGATACTGTTACACAAATAGCAAGTAGTGGCTAGTATTTGCCCATCTAACAGTATCAGTATCGGATAAAGTAGGACAGATTTTCAGAGTGACATGTTTTAATGTTTTGCGTACTGTAATAGAAGTTGAACTGTTTAATGTGAATAGGAAATTAGTGTTTTTTTGCAATACCACAGACATTTTGCTAAGTGTCGAAGCTTAATGTTTGTCACAATTTTAATTGTAGCAATTTCGATATATAAACACAGGACCTGTCAGTTTTGTTCATGATGTTTTATAATCAACAAAAACTGCATATTTTTCAAATATCTCATCATGCACAAAATTTCAGGCCCATGGATTACTTTAAACGGTGTTTGTGTCATTTATTCCTCAGAAATTTGCATGCCTGCCATGTTGATATAATTGATGGTAAGAAATTAAAAATACAACAAAACTCTTTTATCCTCTAGTGGCATGATGTTCAAAAACCCAGTTTTGTGAAATTCTGTAGGATTTTAGGTTATCAAGGTGGCGAGTATGAATGAAATCATCAGGGTTGTAGCACTCTGTATAGTCTAGTAGTAGTTTACAGATGTTTCAGGAGTACTTGCAGCGTTACTCATCACCCAGTTAATGGAGGCAGCAGGTATTTCTGAAATGTCAGTAAATTTCTTTTGGATTGCGCGGCGCTACAGCACAGAAGGCAGCCACTTTTGTGAAATTCTGTGTGTGTCTGTTTGAAACTTATCTTCTTGGGTATCGAACATGATACTGCAAGTCTGTATTTCTTTGGAGAATAATGGGGAAGCAGACAAAATTCATTCGTGACCTCCTTAAGGGTTCATTTTTCAACTTGTTTTTGCACATTCTCATTCTTTGTGTAGCAGAATGTGCCATACTTTGTTTGTTGCTGTATTTGCCTGACTTTTAACTCTGCCTTTCTTTATCATTTCGTCTTGTCTTCCTCCTCCTCCGGTCCCATTGTCGTGATATTTCGCCGTCTTTATTTTGGTTGAGTGAGAGAGCTGTAAGCCTACTGTCCTATCGATTCAGATACGGTATTATATGGCTTTCTGTACCTACTGTATGCTGCCATCTAGGAACGGAGAAGGTCTATGGAGCAGTAGCGCGCTACTAACTAGTATTCGGGAAGTGGTAGACTCGCATCCGTGTCAGTTACTAACTTTCTTTCTTGATGGTGTGGTTTTTCGTTGTTTTCCTCAGTTATCTTATTAGAAAGCATGTTATTAGTTTGAATATGGCCACAGCTGCCCCCTTCATAATTCTTATCTATTCCCGTATTAAATATCTGTATCTGCAGTTGAAACAATTTTGTTAAATAACCTAGTAATCAATAAGCACCAAAAATTTGTGTGCTTAATGGACTCTGTTTTAATTTAGATCGTGTTATGAGGTACTATCCTGACTGAGGTTTCTCATGTTTTTCCTCGTTTGCTCCAGGCGAATACCGGCATTGTACACGATTGCCTCCTTCCAAATCCGTTCATAATCACTTACCTGTCATAGTCGACATTGTTTAGCCTTTACATATGAAGTAGCATCATTCAATTTCTTTCGAAATGACCACGTTGAAACCTTGTCCGATACGTCCCATGGATGATGAAATATGAGGTTCTCAAGGCTGTGAAGTTGTAGATTGTGGTCTTCTGTGTTGTGACGCTTTGTAGTTACCAATGTTTCGGAGGATTACCGCAATCGACATGATTATGAATGTGTTGCACCTTTATTAACCACGAAGGATCAGCACTAAAGCTGTTTCCTCATTTTAGTATCAGGAAGGTTTACCCCATCAAGATGCGAACAATTACAGTGTTTGTTCCGAAAGGAAAATGAGTTCATAATGTAATAACTTTTATAACGAAAACTTCAAGGTGTATGTTCTTCTTAGAGTATTAATTAATCAAGGATGTCTCGGTGCGTTGGTCGTGGATCGTGTATAGAATAACAAGAAATGCATCCAAGTTTTTTGGTCTGTGCAACCTCGTGAAGGTCTACCGCCCCATCCAGGTCTGAGAGGCAGAAAAAGGACACAGCATTGACAAAGTGTAGTATCAATAACATTTGTTTCGGAAACGTGCATTGCGTTAAAGCTTCTTAAATTCTTCCTCATTCACAGACGATCTGTTTGTCAGTCCGTCGTGAATGAGTCCATCCGGCAATTGCTTCATCTGATTTCATAACAAGTTGTTTTGTACAGGGTGGAGTTGTCAGCCCCACGCCCAACCCCAACCTGGAGATAGGGTGGCCCAGCTATACCCCCAGGCACTAGGTAGCTCGGGTGCCTCAGGGGTGCCAGTCTCCGTACCCACTGATGTGGGTGCCAGAGGAGGCGAGAACTTGTTACGAAATCAATTTATCTGAACGGTTTATGTGTATAGACAAGTTGCTCTCCAGCTTGGGATAATTTTTCAACAGAAAGATTCCTTTGCCAGCAATATTCCCACCCGTGATCAGCTGTATCGGGTGGGGAATCCCCCACTCCCCGGTCATGCTGTGTGTGTTGACTGTCTCTCTCTTTGGACATGGATGTCGTGCAGCTGTTTGGTTTCTGAATAAAGACCACGACGGGTTCTGTGTAAATTCACCTGGATTGTTGCTAGACCAGTAAGCCAAAGTGGAAAAGGAAGGAGTCACGCAGTGAATGCTAATAACATCTTTGCGGATACACGCAAGTGTCCGAACTCCAAATATGTTCTCTTGAGTAATGTCTCGCCATTCATATAACAGACATTTCCGGGGTAAACTAAAGAGAATCTACAGTAAATCAGAAATGAAGGAAGAAAAAAGAAAATGGAGGATACAGCCATAAAAATAAATAATTAATCACTCGAAAATGTGGCCAGGTTATCTAATAAAAATTACATTCACGACGAAATTTAGAGCTGTGTACACTTGACGAAAGCTTGATTACACTTCGCAGTGTTTGTCTTCCTGTCTCCTATCTAAATATGTGTTTTTGTTTACTGTAAAACTTCTCTCGAAAGTTGGGATCGAACCCAGAACTGTTTGAGTAATGAGTTATTATGCTAATCACTAGGTAGCTGGGCGGATCTTGAAGTAAGTAATAATAATAACGGTAATAATAGATGTAAGTTTGTGACTTGTAAATTTAACATCCGAACTACCTTTCTGACAACGCTGTTTAATTTCTGAAAGTTTGTGTTAAAGGAAATTGTTTTCTGATTGACAGTCTGTGAGATAATTTTGTCATATTTTTGTGCGATGTGGCTGCTAATGTTACGGAGTCATCTATTTCCTAATTGTTCTTGTATTTGCCTGCGAAGTAATCGTCTTTTGGCAATGAAGGCCACTTGTTGACCCATTCTGGCTTTAGTTGTGCAGGTTGGTAATTCTTCGGTGTCGTTTGCATTCTGTCAGCGTGTTGATTTTTTTTAATACTTAAAACATCGTCCAGTATTGGTTCTGTTTTCAGTTCTTTTAACATGTCTTCGTTTATTCTGTATATTTTGCTATTCTTTCACGAGCAAATTGAAATAAGAGTATTATACACTTTTATTTTAATGTGCTCGTGGAAGAAGAAAGCTGTTCGGAACTTACGATGACCGAAAAGTAAGTAACATAATTTAGTGCTTGAATAATCTTTAGAGTCCAAACAGTATAGCTTTTCCTCTTGATCGTATCCGATATTAGTTCCCACTCCATTTCACTTCTCGCTTTGACTCACTCTTCACATGCCTTCGATGGTTGTCATTAAATTGTTGGGTATTACGCCATTTTGGTTGCCGATTTTGTGATTGGGCACTGAACATAACATACTCTGTGAGATTTGAGAGGTCTAACGACGGTGATGTCGACTTTAGTCTTCTGCGTTGTATCGCCGTCTGTAGTTGTAGTTAGAAACCCTGATGATGGAGGATATTTGTTCCTCCGAAACGTTAGTTCAAGTCCACGTTGCATTACAACCCGAACGATCAACGAGTTTCCTTGTGTTCTAATTTAAAGCTAATCCGCTGGCGTTCATGAGCCGTGTAAACTCTGAGGTCGCGGGATCGATGTACGTTAGCATTTGTCTCTGATGTATTGTGGTTATTCGTTGTGTACTCCCCCATCTGAGGAGTACTACCGTCTGTCACTGTAGGATTGACACTTCTGTCAGTGCAGGTCATGACAGAACTGGGTTCTGGTACCACGAAAATAATTTTGTATTTGCTAGTTTATCTCCCATATATTTTGTTGTCACCAGTGTATCAGGGGTGACCAGTATAGATCTGCGGTTCAGGTGTGGGTCGGAATTATTCATTCAGGCTTACAGAAAAATGTGAATGGTTTAGAAGGCAGTGAGTGAAAGTCAGAAAACTTCATTTAACATATTACAAAGAAACGAAAGGTTTTATTAATTTAGCCGTTCATAATAA
This sequence comes from Zootermopsis nevadensis, assembly GCF_977971745.1. Lineage (NCBI taxonomy): Eukaryota > Metazoa > Arthropoda > Insecta > Blattodea > Termopsidae > Zootermopsis > Zootermopsis nevadensis. The sequence goes on along the minus strand of NW_028259154.1, from coordinate 21,428,687 downwards.
CGTAACTCGTGTTTGCATGACACTGTTTTGGAAACAAGAAATAAGAAGTTACATTCCATTGTTTCTGACTTGTACCCGTTGGCTTCTATATAGGACGGCCGTTTATAACTTCTTAACTCTTACGTATGAAAATAAATACACGTATTCAAAGAGATCATTTGGCGGAAATCTCTGTTGTGTGAAAGTTAGTGGACTTTCTGTATAAAGCAGAGGTTCCCAAACTTTTATACCTTGCGCCCCCCTTAAAACATTCCATAAATTTCACTCCCCCCTTCCAGAACAAGTGCAAGCAAACACATTTGACATAAAATTTAGCTATAAGTATACTTTTTTATAATTTAGTATATATTATTAAATGCATTTAATTTTAAAAACTGTAATAAAATATACGCTTTGAATTCTACAGCACTGTAAGACAACTAAACTGCCTCAACCAAGCAAAGGATGTTAAAAATGTTTCTCCATATTTCGTTAAAAAAAGTTTTTCATACAAACAATACCCCTCCGCAGGGGGGCGCGCTCCACACTTTGGGAACCTCTGGTATAACGTATTGATGTCTATCTCGCGAGTTTTCCATGCTATGCTCTAACAGTTCGTGATGTAGACGCCAGATGGCAGACGAGTTGCATTCGTTCGCGCTTTGCCGATCCTGCCTGTTGTGGGTTTGAGTGTCCTACTTCCTATTCGTAAACGACACTACTGATTATTAACTGGTCAGTCTGCAGGCTAATCACAAACGATTGCAAATGGAGATGTACTAATTTTGTTCGGAGGAGGAAACAAAATGACATCCATCTGCAAATTATAATTTGCACTGTTTTCTCGGCGACGCCTTAAATATATATAAATTAGATCGACTCAATGAGTGAGACCAGCACTGTTGTCGACTGCTTTCGTTGATAATAAGGGCGTGAAACGTAGTCACTTAGAACCTGCTAATGAACGTTCGTTCTCCATAAAAGACGAGTTATTTCTTGGTGAGATTTCAAGTTATCTGGTGACGATATTCATACAAGTCGCCACGAAAACCTGACATCTGACAACATTGAAAGAGTTGAGGACATAATAAAGGCCTCTGACATCGTGACCCGTTAGTTCTTCTTACCTGCTTCCTGTATAACATTCGCGTACTATTTGAGCAGTGGCTTCATGTGTGTTTGTTCGTCCTTCCTATAGGAAATAGACTCAATAATAATAAGCCGTTAGTACAAGAAACACTTCCTTACTGGCTCTTGGAGGTCAACCCAGTCCCCTGTCCAATGCTTGTCGGTTACTACCCCAGGGGTGAAGTTACCCGACTCGCTATTGTTCCAACTGTATACTCCTTCCCCCCAATGAAGAGGGGCTATAGAAAGCACTAGTCAGTAGAGTGGAATATCTCCGCGCACATTTATGGGGCGGTGGTGAGGCTAATGGTTAATGTATTTATTCATCATTTATTTAACGATGTTTTCAGTAGGTAAGATTAGGTTCACATACAGCGTCGCTAGATAGGATGATTAATGAATACTGAATAGGGAAGGATGTGGAAGGAAGCGGTAGCAGCCAAAATATATGATATCCCGGAATTTGTCTGAAAGAACTGAGGAAAACGATGTAAAGCAGGCTGGACGGTCTGCGGGGGCGAGATTTTTATCCGGGACCTCCGGAATATGGAGCAGGAGAGCTAACCAACCGAACACGATGTTTGGTCTATGTTTAGGAGGCAGATTGTGCAAAGGCGTATTCGTGTGGCCTAAGTCAGTGGTATTCAACCTGGGGTACGCGAAGACATCTTAGGGGGTACGTGAAATTTAAAAAAAAAATTATTTTATGATAAACACTGAATAATCAGTAATTTAATTTATTTTAGATTTATATACTATGTATAACTTGAATTATACACCAACAACTTTGGGGGTACAAAGTTGAAGAGAAATTATATCTGGGGGTACGCGAACAAAAGAGGTTGAATACCACTTGCCTAAGTAACGCTTCGGCTCCAATATCCACCGGCTTACGGGCTGTTCTGACATGTGTTATGAGTCAGTGGGCCTCGCCCTATTTACTTGCGGATTAAAAAATAATAATTTTTTGTCAGGTTAATTTCATATTACTTGCATGGGTGGTATTAATTTTATTGGTAAATACTCGACGATTAAGAAAATTACATAATGAGGTAGGACCTTGGTAATACGTATATATCCTTCGTCTGATGCTGTTATTGTGACTGAATAAGGGGCATACATCTGCAATCGGAAGAAATAATTGCACACACAGCCACATCGAGGTGTGTCACGTGTACTGCTGTTTAGCTTGGACTGTCAACAGATTTCAGGAGAGATTAGTTTCTGTGACAGACAGCTTCTCAGCTGCCAAGATTGTGTTCTGAAGGATCGTTTGCCACCACTACATGGCCCGTCCTCAGGTGCAGATGGAGTGCGTAGCCTCCAGATGTGGAGTTAGCTGCAAATATATTGCCTAAGCAGTCAAATGTAGCCGACAAGGGGTGGTCCACGTGCTAGAATGTTGGGGGGGGGGGGTAGCACACCGCAGTGAAACAGCAATGGGGAAAAAAGGAAATGGTGTGGACTGGATTCATCTGGAACAGGATAAGGGCCGGTATCGGACTTTTGTGAACACGGTAATCCATTTTTTGGCTACATAAAAGACGGTGAATTTCTTGAACAGCTTAGCGACTATTAGCGTCTGAAGAAAGGCTCTCTGGTCAGTGGAATTGTTTCTGAGCAAAGCACTGGCAGATGGAAGTAATGTACTTATCAGGGAATGTAAACGTGTTTCTTACTCTTGTATTTCTTCCAGGTGGATCGATGGAAGGACACCATCACCATCACCACCACCACCATCACCGACATCATCATAGTGCAGGGCGTCACCATGGTTTTGGAATGTGAGTACAGATTCTTGTGTAACCTTTTTCTGTCACAAACAGTCGTGGTTGCCCCTGTGCTGTTGCAATAAGTAGGCCTACCGCGTAATAATCCGTGTCTGTTTTGAGCGACTCGTCGATTCGTTGTAGACGTTCCGTCTAGTGGATAAACTTTCTACTGCCCTGCAGTAGCCCCTCAACGCGGAAAGTTTCCTGTTAGAATCTGTTCCTCAAAGTCGCTGATGTTACGTGTGGAATATGTATGCTGCATCACTATTTGGCGTTCTTTCTTAGTTCATCTTCCTATCCCGATTTTGGTCAACAAAGTGGAGATTTTATAATCATTGAGTCTGTTGGGCATTTGGTAGGCCCTCTGCATGTGTGATCTGATGATTTCAAAGCGTCTGCCACTAGAGGGCGGCGTAGGAGAAAGTGGATCGAGATTACAACCCAGCATCTCATTGTTTGAACCGTCTGCGATAGCGCATGCTGTTCGGGAATTACAAACAAAAGTGAGAGTGTGTGTGCTCCATGTCTTCCGAACGCGTAACTTCAGATTTCCCAGTCCTCACTGGCCTTGGAATTTATTTATTGCAGATGTAAATCTCCAAATCTAATCTCATTATAGATACCGCAGTGCATGAAGGCAATGATTCTGTTCTTGATAAAGGCTTATAACTTCACGGTCAGAACGGTGCAGAGAAGCGACAGTTTTATTTCTCTTTATGTTTCGTTAAACAGCTGTTTATTGTACTTACTGATGTTGCAACCAGATTTCGAGATCGTTGTGAGATTTGTTTTTATGTCGTATATCGATGTTTCAACAGCAAGTTTTTTTTTTTAAGAAAATAAATAAAATTCGACATGAACGTAATGCATTATAGTAAAGTCAGTTTATATTTTACCATAATGCACTAAAATGGAATGCGTCGATATGTTTTGCTGAATTTAATCGAAATCAATCGAGTAGTTACAGAACGTACAGACATATGCGATCTATCAGTGATACAGTTTTATGCATTTAACACAAAGTTCACATAAAAATAGGAACGTACCCTGTGAAACCTCATCTCTCGTCCTGAGGGACTGAGGTCACGGGGCCTATGAGAGTTCACAGTTGGATAAAATTGCGTCTTGTAATTTATATTCACGACGAAGGACGTTTTTAAAGCACGCACGGAGACAATGAGAATTCATGCAAAATTTTGGTCCGATAACTTCAAGAGCAGAAGCTAATATTAAAATGGATCGTAAATAAATAGGATTACAGATGTAACGGACTTAGGACATGGTTAATTGGTAGTCTGTTGTGAACACGGTCATGAACATTAGGGTTTCATAAAAACGGGGAATATTTTAAGTACGTGAATTACTGTGAACTGGTAACGAAGACCATGTATGCGCCATAGAGGCACATACTGCAGGAGTTCATGTGAGAAACCTGTGTTTTCTTTGCGGTGGGTCATTCACAGTATTGCATGGAATTTTATGCCATTAAACTCTTTGTTTTACGAACTGCTCGGCGTTGATAACAGTACATCCTAACTGTGTTTGCTTTGCATGTCTGCAATGTGTTGTTCAGTTTAACATTGGTATTGGTATTAGGAGCAGACTTGTGTTTTGAAACAAACAATGAAGATAAGAGTGTAATGTATCCAGTTCTACTCGAAAGCCCAGAATCCAGTCTCTTCGGATGCCCTTTCATGTTCCGTTCTTTTCTACGATCCGCCTACTTCCATGTTTTTTCGAAAGAAAAAAGAAGCCTCGTTCTTTTATTTTTTAGAAATGAAGATTGATGCAGAAAAACCAGTTCGGAATTAATGAAGGAAATGTGCAAATAAATAAAAACAAATTGCTTTTCCCCCGCCTGTATTTTGGTCACAGAGTCACAACTAGGTTAGTTCACTAGCCCACGAATTTATAAAAATTCTTGTGAAAGCACCGTATGAGTCTCGCCGCCTAAACACTGACTTCGCGGGTTCAGATCCTGGTTTCGATATTTGACCGCGTCTTTTGTGTGAAGTCCATGTGTGGACTTCTATAGCTTATTTGAGTAGGATTTAAGTATCGCGATGATATCCAACAAAGAAGCAGAAGAATGTACTCTTTGTACGCATTGCATTCTTATTTCTGTCCTCTCCGTTCAATTAAATTTTTGTACGCCCAAAATTCTTTTAAATCCCTTTTTCTTATCTTTCGACAGCATAGGCCTGTTCTGAACTCTTGAGACAGTGAAAAGAGTGGCCGTGGGATCTATTTGTGACGAGAAAGTAGATTAATAGGTAATTTACTATGGTTCAAAAAATCGGATAGTTGATCTGTCCGAAACACCAACCTACTTTGTTCAACTGTAACGAACTCACTTGGAACATATTTTGTGGCATTCACAGTACACCACGGGAAAGAAAAGTCTTCTTTGAAAGTGGGCAAGGAACTAATAATTACACATTTACATCTTTACTGTGAAGTGTTCGTCTCATTGACGAAGAGTGAAAGGGTGTTAAAAAGAAGGAAACGTAAATAGAACGAATGAAATAGGTAATTGGGAAGTTGCAGGTTCTTTCAGGAAGACGCTTCGTGTATTAAATAATGTGGAGGTTGGATCACCATTTGCAGTAATCGTATTGATGCGATATCTATAGCAGCTTAGTGTAGTGGTAACTGTCTAAACCAGAAATTGTGCGACCCACGTACATTTTATGATGTTTTATTCTCTACAATGGAAACAAACCGTGACAGCCAAAATTCAATATGTAATTGAAAATAGATAATTAAATAAATATTATTGAGTAATATGTGAACCCGTTTGTGATAGTATGTTCGTAGAATGTTAAATAAATTTCCATGCGTTTATTAAAATGCCGTCATTTCGGCCTGTGTGACCTGTCAGCCCATTCGTCTGTCAGAAACAATGAATGTGGACCCCAGATCTTGGAACCTTGGAACACCTGTTGTAAAATTATGTTCAGGCAGTGCCCGAGTTTGGTTCCTGTTACCAGGTAACCTTATTTGAGGTTTTCGTCATTTTCCTCATCCTCTCCAGACAACTACTGAATAATACCTTGAAATAGATCGCATCGTCTACGCACGTGTTTTATGAATATGAATTTTATAGGTTCAAAAGTAAGAGTAGTTTACATGACGATTGAAAAACAAAATGCACTTTTTCTCGAAAGCGTTTATTGCTTTCTTTGTTAAATTACAGTTATTCGTTGTTAAATCGCAATTATTCACAGTGATTATGCATCACTAATAATTCTGGGTAGACCGGTTGCCCCAGAATACAATATCCAAGAATTCTTACCTTCACAGTTCATAACAGATATGAAAAATGTTGTATGTTTATAACTTACGTGAGATAGTTGACATCCTTCGTAGCGTACATGAGAAAGTTTGCACAGTTTGGGGGCCTTTAACTGACATGAGAAAGTTTACTCGTTTTGTAACGGATGTGAGAAAGTTTGCATCTTTTATAACCGATACGATAAAGTTTACATAGTTGGTAACGGGTAGTGTTGTGAGATAATTTACGCCCTTTATACGTATTACTGTGATCTTCTTATACAAAGAATGTATGAAATACAATCCGAAAATTTGAAGTAATTTTTGTAACCGATTTTTAACTTACTTTATATAGACTTATGGTATCGTGTCTGTCTGTCTGCTGCCTTATACATTTTAAACTTGTCAACGAAATCTCATGCAACTTGGTGTGGACACTGGACAACTTCCTGTTAATTTTCTTTCTGTAGTAAGTTGTTTCCATTCCTTTTTTTAAGTTGTGATTTGTCGTATTATGACGGAAGGAAGCGGTCGTGGCCTGATTAAGGGTAGTATTCCTATATTTGCATGGTTGAACTGAAAGGCATTACGAAAAACTTGCAGAATAGCTGGGCTGTGGGCCGAGGCTTGAACCTAGGATCTACCGAATACGAAGCAGGAATGCGATGTGTGGTAAGACCAAAATTTATCGTGGTTTTGAAAAGAGGGTGTAAACGTGTGGTTTGCATTGAGATGGGGGAAGAACGGAAAATTGCTGTGGTCATTGAGAATGGACCCTTGACCAGAAAAATAAGAAATCTTGACCTACATCTGCTGGACTGTCAGAAACAACATGAACTCCGGGCCCTGATCTGCTTATGTCGACCTCGCAGGCAGTAATGTGGTAATGGTAGTGGTAACCTAGTCTGGGGATTTCACGTCTCTGTATTCAGATCGAGGAGAAGTAATTGGTCTCGACCTGTTCGAGGATGTGATAGGTGAGTGTGGTTTTCATAATGTGACGTAGTAATGACGAACTTCAACTAACACCAAGGAGCAGAGTCTTCAGGAAGCTGATAGTTACTTAGCTTGTCAACAAATTCCCCGCCGTGGAACCCAGCCTATGTTAATATTATCCTCTCATCTACGCCTGGTATTCCTTGTTATCTCCACAACCTTTCCAGTTAGCTTTTGTACACATTTCTTTTTGCCTTCTTGCGTGCTACATGTCTCACCCATCTCTTTCTCCTTCATTTTATTATCCCAGTAACATTTGGTGAAGGGTATGAGGCTTCTGGTCGTTTATTTTTCACCAGTCTTTAGTCACTTAAACCCTCTTCTTCAGCATCCTCTTCTCAAAACACCCCCCAAAACATGTACTTGTCCTAATATGAGATATATAGTTTCACATCAATGCAAAATATCTAGAACAGGGAAAGATAAAATAATTATTGAGACGTAATGTATTTAGGCCGTCATATAAGTTTGTAATAATAATTGTATTTAGGAAATTATCCATACTAAGTTTTGGCAAAACTCGGTTGTTAGACTGGAGTTTTTTCTTGTATTCGTGTATCCATGTATGCGGTTTGACACGGCATTGTGTTGTTGGAAAACGTGCCTAAAGAACTATTCATAGAGGCCGCAGCTAATTATGTTTGCACAAGCTGTGTGTCTGTCTTCGGTCTCAGTGACATCATGTGCCTTGAAATGGTACAGTTGTGGCTGGCTGATGGTTTAGCTGATAGAAAGGCATTCCGCTCCACTTATTTGCCGATGTGAAAGTGTTTCTGAAACAACCCTTAGCTGGTCCTAGGGTCGGGGAATCGTGGCTCAGTTCCTTGCAATTGTCAGTATTAGGATTAGCAAGTACTTACGTGCACTTTTAGAGGCAACGTTTCTATGTAGGTCTCTCTCCCCCTCGAAATAACGTCGATGTTTTTTGTCTGTACGGGATAAAACGTCTAGGGCAGTCCATACCTCTTTTGTTTTGTTGACAGGACAGAATTAGTTTGATTAGACTAAATAATAAAAAATAATATTTATGAACTTACGTTCACTTGCGCATTGAGCTGTGTCTGCTCGGCACCGGATTCTTTCTGTCCAAAGCCCTTCTACGTCTATTTCCATTAGCGCTACATTCGTATGTGTATCTTGAATCACTGCTTTATCCCTCTTAGGTACAATCTTCTCCTCAGCACCCTGTGCTCAAATCCCGTGCGTCTGTGCTTTCCCTTTACGTGAGAGACCGAGTTTCACACCCATACAGAACAACAAGTAAAATTATATTTATGTTTGTTCTGATCTTTGCGTTCAGAGATGGCAGATGGGAAGACAAAAGATTCTGAATTGTATGTCATCATCAGTTGATCGAATTTAATATGCTCTTAATTTCTTCGCGGATGTGGTTTTGATACGTTACAGTCGTTCCGAAATATTTGAACTTTGCTACATTTTCGAAGGATTTGTTAGCCCTCTTTGTATTATGATTCTGTCCTAGTGACGAAACATGAACATGTCCTTCGTTTTCTCTCATAACGAAAGAAAACGCTATGAGGGCTTATGTTTTCAAAACATCCTGTACAGTTTATAAACTGCATGTAGTATTGACTGGCCGGTGAAAGTTAAGTTCTAGTGGGGGAATTTAAAAAAAAAAACACCTGTGTTTTGTTTGTTACGTTGTGCTCAATAAGAAAATTACGCTTTCACATTTCTGTTATGTTGTCTGTACCAGGGAATTATAATACTGAATTCGTGTCGATCCACACGAAGCTACAGTTGAACGGTTTCAGGGATCGTCGTTCTGAGAGATGATAGGTTCTGTGTGACCCGCTGTCCTTTCCTTTGACTGCACTTCGATTATCCTATCTGGAGACGAAAGCTGTACATTGGTATTTTCTGTTGTTTTGCCATCACTACCCGATTTAAACTCAGATGATTGTAGATGTTATACTTCATTTTCACAATACTGGATTGAGAATAACCCATATAGACTAATGGTGTTTTATTAAATTGTTTATTTAATGGTGTTTTCTGAAGTTTCATATGTTGGATAAGGTTGAATGGGAATATGATAGAAAAAATGTGAAAGGAATCGATTGTGACTATTTTAAGGCTCTTTCCTGCAGGGACAGATGAAATCCACCGAAGTCATTGTGATTGTAGATCTCATAGCGAAGACTGAAGCCTCGAGTCTCTAGAATACGAAAATCTATCCACCCCACCACATACTTCAGTGCAATGTATTGTATTTCCTCAAAATGGGAGTTTTTAACTGATTCCGTGGATATTTATTTACCTGGCCAATAAGTGTTCTACTTCTACGGTTCATCGCTGTTAATTTGCGTAGGATATTCGTACTAATACAATACTTGGTTAATGTTGAGATTTACATGTGTAAAATTTCTTCTGAATTGGCATTTTGTGCTGTGATACTAGCCAGATACGAAAACACTTTCGATGCCTCATCAGTAATAGACATGCGGGCAACGTGTGTCGTTTTGTTTAACCACTACGTGGAATCCATCGCCCTCATTTTTCAACATATCCGATAAATTAATTGGGGTCACCTTTTCCACGATTCATATCTGGCAAGTTCGTTGCGCATTAAAATATTATTACAGTTCGCGGACCCGATTAATTATATATGTGGTGCATTTATAGGCCTTCTGTGTGCTCATTTAGCTCCCTAGTGACTTACTTCATCGAAATTCGCGATTGAAGTTCGTTCTGTTTTGCCATCTGGTTCGTATTAATGAATGGAACTGAAACGAAATTTTTTCTTGTATTAGTCATATTAATGCCAACTCTGAAATCTGTGCATTTTGTTTTTTTTAAATATGCAAAATGTGTATTTTAATGTAAATCCGGGAACCAGAATTTTGGGCAAAATCATATTATAAAGATAACGTTTACATTTTTTTGGAAAATGTTGCAGAGTTCAAATTTTGGAAACGACTTTAGCAAATTAAATTTGCATTTATGAAGAAATTACAAAGACGTTAAAGTAGGGAAATGTTAATTACCATTCAGCTAAGACTCTTTTGTCTTCCCGTGTCATGTCCTTTCCTAACTATATTATACAAAGCTGTACCAGTTTTGCGTGGGTGTGAAATTTGGTCTCTCATATCAAGGAAATTAAAGGCGCTGACAGGAAGTTACAGGTACTTAAAAAGAAAGCGTAACAATGAGTTTTATAGTTTGTACTCTTGTTGATTAAATCGTACAGGGTGAGATGGGTGGGACATACAGCACTCATGGGAGAAATGGGCAATTCATACACCATATTAGTCGAAAACCAGAAGGCAATTGTGGATAGCCAAGCGTAGATGGGAGGATATTAAGGCGGATGTGGACTGGAGTCATTTGGCTCTGCTCTTTTGGACGCGGAAATAAACCTTCGAATTTCATAGAAGACAAAACTGCTTAACAATCTGAGCGTCTGTCGACTGCTCAAGAATCATTCTGCCTCGTAGAGTTAGTAGATCCGGGATATGTCTGTCAGTGAAGTGACTGGCTCTCTGCAGGGCGACCTTGGTTAGATTCCGGGTAAGAGTGGATATTTCTCTTCTTCTCAGTCTCCTGTTCAGTGGTACTGTAGGTGTTCTTCTCGGGGGCATAGGCTACCTGCACTCTCCTCCGTATAGTCCAGGGGTTAAGGATGACCAGAGCTTAACCTCCATTTGGTGCTTGGGCATTCGATGTCTTTAATTGAAGGTAGGATTGGCTTGTAGACTCAGTAAGCTGGCCACAGTTCTTATCTTAGACTCAATTTAGCTTCTTTCCTGCTTCTGAATGCACTGACAATTTTCATAGCCGGATATAGATGTTTTGCGGCCATAAGCTAGCCTGTGACGCGCTTATTAAGAGAAAACTAAACGATGCTAACATGAAGAACAATGTAAATAAACCTTAGACATGGACATAGAAACACAAATAAAGCTGATAGGGCAAACTAATTGAAGGTACTATAAATACGTTTTATTTTATGTTGTAATTCATTATGTTTTTTATGCAATTATGTTTAAGAGAGATTAAAACGTTTTATTCTAACTCCGTTGTTGAAACAAACATTTACTGTTACGAATGTGGGGAACATGACAAAATCAGGTGGCATATTTTAACATGCGAGAATGTTACAGACTACATGATACATCACAGAAATAGGCATATAAAGATTGCGGGCATTTTTAAGGGCTTCAAAGGAATACAGGCTTGCTTAAATTAAAACATATATTGTGTTTATTTTCAGGCTTTTAATAATGCGATGGAGCTAAATTGTATATTATTTGTCTAGCTTACTTAGGCCTGCACATAAATCCAGCACAGACTTTTTTTTTGTACGTGAGGACTACCGTATCATTCAAAGTTCTTCAGAGCATGAGTACAGACGTCATCTCTTTGACGAAATGCACAGTGGTGGTAATACAAACTTTTAGGTATTATAATCGTATGTTTATATGCTCACACTGACGGAATCGTACTAGTTAGTTTGATCTTCATATTCAGATTTCATTGCTGCAAAATGACTAGGATGGACTGCGTAGTTGTGCGCGTAGCCCGTGTTTTTCGCATGGTGATCAGTAAAAATTGGCTGATCATTTATTTTGTACGGATGCATCTTAAGTACCAGAAACGAAACCTTACTTTCTCTTCTGTCGTTCCCGTTTATTATTAGGTGAGCGACCAGAAACGTCTGTGTTCGCAAGAGCCTGCCACCGTCCGTGTTCTTAGGGAAACGAGTCCAGTCCACACCTGTTTGCTTGAGATATATTTAGTGTTATCCTCCAATATAAGTCTTTAGATTAAATTAGCCATTTAAAATTTTATGGTATATAAATAATTAATAATGAAAATGGAGTTATACGTAGATTAATTACATTTCCCTTATCGTATTCTATCCAGTTCTCCTTTCCATCTTCTCGTGATCCGGTCCTAGTCGTAATGGCAAATGAAAAGATTGACCCCCATAGTTTTACAGGCCTGCTTGTTATGTGTGGGCATTGAGGTATAAATCCACCCCGTTCTTAACCTTGGCGCTAGATGAAGATGAGTTGTCAGATTCACGTCCCGAAGAAGGAGACCCATACCCAATGGTTTGTAGACTGGGTGGGCCTCTGAGCCAACCTGCGTGTAGCGAGTAAAAAGAAGTCGACAGAGATGGAAGAATAATATTTAAATGCATATTAAGATAATGTACTCTGGCAGTAGACTGAACTGCCTGTTCAGTGGGTCCGTTTGTGGCACGGTGATAAAAATGTGGATCCCATAACAGCAAAGCATTTCTTGGCCATTAGCTGCTCTAGCTCACCACCCCACTTAAGTTGTTTGCTCAAAATCAAACTCCATTGCAGTGTTGCCATTCATTTCTCGTCTTGTAAAATAATTTCTAAAGGACATTTCAGGCTTATCTTATCTACGCCCATTATTCTCTCAAGTCTTTATTATCTGTTTACTTGATTTGGACATTTCGATGAATGTATCAAGGGAAATGAAGTTCTTGTAGTTCAGGTTGCTGGATTGGCACTTTTATAGGTTACACAATGCTGAGAATTTTGTAATTTCTGTTACTCGGTGTTTCCTTGTATATCTTATAGCAGGGCCACTTGCAAACAAACCGCGACCCCCCCCCCTCTCTCTCTCTCTCACAAACACACACACACACACACATCATTCACATTTCATCTGGAATCCTTTCCTGTAATTCTGCGCTGTATAACCCCTGTCTTCGTTACAGTGTCGTTGAATTACATCATCCGACGCTGTATAGTCTAGACCAGTGGTATTCAACCTTTTTTCTTCGCGTACCCCCAAATATAATTTCTCTTCAACTTTGTACCCCCAAAGTTGTTGGTGTATAATTCAAGTTATACATAGTATATAATTTACATCTAAAATAAATTAAGCAAATTACATTACTGATTATTCAGTGTTTATCATAAAATAATATATATATATTTTTTAATTTCACGTACCCCCTAAGATGTCTTCGCGTACCCCAGGTTGAATACCACTGATCTAAGCTACTGACAGCGAGGTTAAATAGAATACAAATGAATAAAACAATCGCCACAAACTTGTTGCAATTTATTTGTATAATAAATGTTTTATTTTGTTTTATTTTTGTAAGTATAAGGTGCTGGTGTTTGGAGATTAAACTTTTTTTAATTTTAGGATTATGGGCTTTCAGGCATGACGTCTTTGTTCTGTGAATATACGAACACGTAAGGGGGTCACATGTGAACCCATGTCATGCCCTCATGGCAATTGTATGTGTTAAAACCCCATGAGTATCTGTTTGTATCAGAGGTATACCAGTAAACAAACCAGTCGGGTTAAAAAAATACCCTTATAAAGCTGTGTAACTCTGGAGAAAGTGCAGTAGAAGGTCAGAATATTACATCCGATGCATTCTTTATATTCCGCAAGTTTCTGCAAACACGTTTTAATCCCTGAAACTCGAATTTGAGCTATATTGTATCGAAATAAGTCTCTCAGATCTGACAGTTCCAGAGGTGACCAAGTTTCTATTCAGTACCTATACGTAGTTGCAATCCGTGAAACTAGGTGAACCAGTCGGTTTAGGTGTGCGTGGACTTGGTAACAAACTATTAGCCCGGCTACAAACATGCAGCTTCAAATTGTTATAACTCACCATGTTACATCTATTTTGTTAATGGAGCCCCAAGAAATTGTTGCTTAAAAAAAGTCGATTTCTTGCAGATATGTGTTTGATATACCGATGCCGTTATCTTCGCGGAAAAATATTAATGACGCCAAAGAGACAAATAACATTTATTATGAAATAAAGATAAGTGATACTTCGAAGCAGCTCTTATTATTTAGTTGTGAAATCCTTGTGTCTGTTTTTCCAAGACACTAATGTAAATACATTTATAATTCATATTGTGTTACGTGGGTTATACACTTACGTAATTTAGTATTTCTCAGTAATATCAATAACCCACACGTGCATGCAAATATATCAGTAATTTTATCACTTGTTTTTTAAGGTTGAGACGCGTGGAAACTTTTGAAAACAAGGTTCTCAAGGAAATATCGGGCGATAAGACCAAGACTAGGAAAACGGGTGGGTAAACATCACAGAAGTAAATTTTGTTACATCAGATTTAAAGTCTATACTGTAAATCAAGTGTCCACTTGTTACTTATCTGTTTATTTAAAGAACCTGCCTCTTTACATTGATGTCGGTTATAATAAACTCGTGTTTTAAGTTATTAATTGGTTTGAATGTGGCTGTATTTTTATGTGCCCCGTTTTTGTCATATATGGAATAAGATGGTTTATTAGCGTGTTCACAAGAGCCTCCCACTGGCCCTATCATGTGCCACACGAATCCAGTTCACATCGTTACACACTTTCTTTAAGATGCTTTTGAGTGTCATCTTCTCATATGTGCCCAGGTTTCACAGATGGTCTCTTCCCTTCAGGATTTGATAAACTTATTTCTCATCTCGCCAGTCTTATCCTCCTTCATACTCACCACCGTGAACACCCGACATCTTACCTCCTATATTTGATTACTCATAATATTTGGTGAAATTGTGGAGCTCCTCATTTTCTAATTTTCTCGGCCTTCTTTCGCCTTCCACATGTATTCTTCCCTTAAGGCAAGAGACCAAGATTACCCATACAAAATAATAAGTAAAAGTATAGATTAATATTTACATTTTTATGTAGCAAATGGGAGAACAAAGGATTCTGAACTGCGTGTTACAAAGCATTCCTAGAAATTAATCTGTTCTTAATTTTTTCATTAATTCAGTATCGGTTTATACCGTTCTCTTAAATATTTTAGTGTTGCCCCATTTTCAAAGGATTCATTAGCTAGTTTTATATCATGATTTTTTTTTCGTAGTCTTGTGACTAGACGTGAACGGTACTTACGACAACACACGTTTTTAGTCTCCATGAACCTGTTGCCAGCATGACTAGTTATTAAGTAGGCAATTACAAGATTTTTGTTGGTGGAACACTAAGGTTTAGGGACGTTACCGCTCCCTCTATCATAGCCTACATTCCAGAATCAGTTCATTGCAGCTCACATCCTCAGAACCTACTTACCCAGTATCCATTTTAGTTGATGAAAGATTCTCGGGTTACAAGCCGCGTCAGTTGGCTGAACGGTGAATAAACCATATCTTCTGCCAACGTTTCGAAAACAATCTCTGCTCTCATCCTCCGGGCTGCTGCATCAGCGAGCGCGCAACAAAGAAACACATTTGTTACCTAACACCCCTGAGGATGGGAGCAGAGATTGTTCTCGAAACGTTGGCAGAAGATATGGTTTATTCACCATTCAGCCACCTGACGCGGCTTGTATACTGTGTTCCAGCGTTTTTGGCCGCTGAACTTTGTGAATTGGAACCTCGAAACGAGTCACTTACCAGACGTTTGCTGGAAGGGATGGCAGCAGACCACGTACAGTACACTCCAAATAAAATATCACCACGGTATATAACACAGGAAAGTCGATTTCATCGCCAAGACTTTAAAAGCGTGACTACGCGTGACGTACTGTAACGGAGTGACGTGATGTGGCCATAAGTGCCGAAACGTGACAAATATTTTCAAAACGTTACCTAATGTAACAAACTAACCTAACCTAACTAAACATAACCTAAACTTACCTAACTTAACATACCCTAACTTAACCTAACCTAACCCGAACTAACGTAACCCAACCTATCCTAACCTAACCCAACATGTCGAAACTTAATTTAACCTATTGCAAAGTAGCCAAAATTAACCGAGCCTTACGTAACATAACTTAAGCGTGCCGAAGTGTGACTTAGTGACCACGTATGCCCAAGCGTGACCTGATTTGACCTTGTGACAAGGGATCACCAAATGTGTCGAAAGGTGACGAAGAATTACAAAGTGTGACCAAACATGACAAAGCGTGACTAGGTGTGACCTACTATAAAGGCGTGACTAGAGGTCACCATAAGTGTTAAAATACGACGAAGATTTGAAAAGTGTGTTTTGGCGTGTCCAAGCGTGACAACGCGTGACTAGGCGTTACGTACTGTAACGGCGTGACGAGTCGTACAGTTAATACGTCGGTGGTTTGTCTGTCTGAGTGTTATGATACGAGGCGTTATCAGTGACCAGAAAAGTGATTGCAAGGAACAGGTGTCATGTTGTTAACACATCACAGTCACAGGACAACAATTATCAGGCTCCTAAACTTCTACACTGATACAGACTGTACTGTCCGACGAAAACCCCTTCCTTCCTTCCTTCCTTCCTTCCTTCCTTCCTTCCTTCCTTCCTTCCTTCCTTCATTGAGTGGTCCGCGGACTGGGCACTCCCTACAAGGTCAGCGGCCATAATCGGTGTATCCAGTTCTAGTTCTTTCATCAACTTCAGTCGCTGCGACAACCCCACTTTGTACATCCATTTTAGTGTTTCGCTCCCATCTCCCAGTTGTCTTTTGATTGTTTCCTTATAACATCATATTTCTATTTTCCCGTCATCGCTTTCCTCGCGTTCTTTGTTAGTTGATGTCTTTTTGGTAAAAGTCCTACTACTTGGTCAGTCACATTTCATAATTAGTCACTTAAAGAGAGGTAGAATTTCTGTGAAAAGAGAGTTTAAATGGAAGACCCACCCCTTCTGCTACCCTAAAGTGGACTCGTCCATCAGTGGGTACAAAGGTTTGGTGCTTTATTGTTTCCTTGGATCATTCAGGGTAAGGTTAAAGAACTTTTTCCATCACTTCGACCGAAAATTCTCTACTGAACGTGTTGATGCAATTTTTAACACTGGAGGTCCCAAGTACGAATGTATTCGGGGAGACTGGCTGTCCTCAGGATTTTCGTGGTTTTCTTTAGTCCCTACAGGAAAATGCTGGGATAGTGTCTTAAAGTACGTCCTTCTTAATTCATTATTCATAATTATCCTGCCATTCGGAGATTGTCTATATAATTAATGCCGTTGATTCAGCGACATTAAATGTGTCAAGAAATAAACAATCCACAGATGCTGTTTGGGGTTCTCACGGCTGTGAAGGTGTCGATGTTGGTCTTCAGGGTTGTGACGTCTTGTTGGTAGATGCCAACATTTTGAAGAATCATACTGCCTCTGTCTTTTGGGTTGTAAATGGAGACAGTGTGTTCCTGCGAAACGTTGATCAAACGGCATAACAGCACAGAAGACATTTGAAAAAAACTCACTTTTTTTAAATTTGGTGCTAGATGAGTCTGGCCGCCGAGTCGGGGGCGTTCGCACGGTCCCGGAAAACGGAGTCGTGGCGTATAACCATTAGGCAGCAAATGCCTCTAACAAAATTTGGGATAGTGCAGTTCATTAATAAGAGACTGTGACTTGGCATTCCATTAGCAGTTTAGTCGACTCGAGACCGTGCATCAGTCACGGGAAAGTTAAGTGTAGTATTTGCTTATTTATTTATTTATTTGTGGTGTATGGAACGACTGTCAGTAGCTCAGACATGAAGAGTCGAATGATGACACTCTACAAGCATTTTACTGTAGGGACTGAGGAATGCCATGTAATTTCTCGAACATGATGGATATTCTGGTCGAGTCGAAACCAAGTTTCCATAATACGAGGTTGGAGACGTTCTGTGTTCAGCAAGTATTCTTTGGATTCCTTCTAATTTTGCCTGTGACGATTGAAATATGGTTGATGGTTTTAGTAAACGGTTAATGTTTTTTCAAAGCATGTTATTCACGCAGGTAGTGGCCACTAGTTAGGCTAGGTTGACTTGCTATCAAGGACACCAGCACTAGGCCTGCTACTATTACCACTACCAACCACTACAACCAGAGGCTGTTGCATTGCCTCTGCAACTCGGCTGGCAGCGGAGTCGAGTCAGTCACTCGACCAGGTAGTGTTGTGAGTTGAGTGTAGCGTAATCATTGTTTGTATTTACTGTTAAGTGTGTTATCTCTTTGTGACACGCAGCGAATTGACATATGGAAAACTTGGATGGGACGAATAGTTTTGTCCCTGGATTGACTGAATATCGTGTGACTGAGTGGTAATGTGAATTGTTTCTGCTGTAGGTCCGTGAAAGAGGTTAGGCGTATGTATTGTGATGCGAAAGTTTTCGTTCAATTAGGTTCACTATTTCTGCTTCACCTCTCACCCCAGTGCTTTGTTTATTATTTCCATTAATCGATTTGCTGTGATTTTGGTGGATGACAGCGTGATTTGACAGTTTCGGATGATTAATAATTTGTACCGTCAGAAAGGGATACAAACAACACAACATGCGTTTGGAACTGAATGTTGTGTGGTGGATAAATATTGTGTTTTTGGCTTCATGGTTGTGGAGTTGAAATAAATTGCATTAGGAGAAATTGTATTTTGTTTTTGACATTAATTACTGTGTATTTCGGAGCTAGAATTTATTGTGAGTATCGTTTGAGGATAATTGTCCCGAGTTTTCCCCTTATTTTGTACAATAAAGATAACATATAACAGTTACGGTGCAGATATTTTTGAAACTTTCGTGATATACTAAATATGGTGCAGATGTTTAATATCCAAGTACCTTCTGTGATGAATGGCTAATATATGCCACTCTTCGTTTAATGTGAAAAGAACATATTCATGTCTCCAAAAAGTGGTGGTTCTAATTAAATTGTGACTACGATTTTCATGTGTTATTTTTGTCGACCTTCTTCGAAAATGTAGAACAATCACGCTCGTAGCTTCGATAAAGCAAGTCGACTGCGTGCCATCACGTCAGTGTGCACGAATTTTTGTTTTGTTATCTCGGCAGAGTGTAACGTGATGAAAACGCCAACATGAAATGATGTGTGCCGAAAACAAAGTGATACATGTTTGTGCTTCTGTAGGTGTTACATTGCCTTGTTCAGTGAAGTTGTGGATTTACACAATATGAGATTATTGCCTGTGGTGATTAGTGTGATGGTGGGTATGTCCATCACCTGATGATGCCGCTGCTGCATTGGAGTCATTGTCGGTAATTCAGCCCTCTGTTAATAGATCAGTGCAGAATGATGCGATCACCTGGTGAATGGTGTAACGGCGTGCCTGAAGTGTGGTGATGATAATGATGTGTGTATTTATTAAACCCTGGATTTGATTGGATTACTCAAGAAAGATGATGGGCGGATATTACGACGGTCCAGCAAACCCACTTCTGAAAGGGACTTTGTCCAGGTAAGACGTTATTCCTGTGTATCATTTTATCAGAAGTCATTAGAAGACGGCTGTCATTAGCACTGTTACCTTGTTGATAACAAGGGAAATGTAGTCTTTATGATAACAACATGTTTTCTGATCCATTCACTACTCAATGCCACATACAGCTGAGCCGGTTTGTTCAGCATTAACGTGTCTGACGTGTATTTCCGATCTACGCGTATGAGAATCTCCTTCGCAGATTAAAAATTGTGGTTGAGAATGGTGATTTTATGTACTTACTACACGCGACAAAATAGTATGCTTACGGAAAAGTCTTACTGCACTGGGGGCATGTGTTTGTGCCTTAATGTACCGCTAAACGTCTTGAGAACTTGTGTTGTATTCATGCTTATTAGAGCCAAACGCGATGTAAATTAAATTGTACAAAACGAAAATAACCGAGGACCAAATTTGGGGCTCTTTGAATAGTGTAAAGATGTGTTAAATTGCCAGGGCTAAAATATTTGTTTTAACTTCGCCAGTGCAACTACAGACGTCTGTAAATATAATAATTAAATGAAAACATCGTGTGAACAACAGTGGTATAATTAATTAACTGCTCATAGTATTGTGCCAACCTTCAAAATAGGCTACAGACCACATATTTTCGAAGTCTTCCCATGTTCGACTAATCTTCAAATCGCATTCCAGGGTATGCGTTATGATATATTTAAGGGGGTGTTTCTGTCATGGAAGGTTATCTAGCGTCGAATGAGATGAGAATACGATAATGTACACTCAATTGGAAAATATTTTGAGAAGTTGTTGTGGCCTATTTCTAAGTAATATTCCTGTACAACCCCGGAATAATGAAGAAAAAATTTAAACGGCCACAGAATTCCAGCTGTGAACTTCCCGAATGATAGTCAACGCGTTACCGCTGAGCCGAATTTCTCGGTTTTAATATATGTTCTCATTTTACACACTGGGGTTCAGAAATTTAATAATTAATTACCCGCACATACGTAAAGTACATAAGATTCAGTCGCATGGTTGCCCGAATCAGTGGTCAAACGGATCTGAAGTCATGATAGAAAGCTGGCTAGTAAGCAGGTTCAAGAACTGGTTTTCCTTTGATTACTTGACCTTCCTATTGCACTTTTAAATACGTGCAATATGTAGATTGTCAGAATGGATTATGGCAAACCATTTAATACGATACTGACATTTTTATTTTTACCATGTCGTCTTAGGCCAAGTCGAAAAAGTGACTCCTGAAGTTTCTGCCGGTGATCTTGTGAGTTGTGAAACCTTGTAGTTGCTGTAAATCTTATAATAGTTTAGGAGAAATGTATATAACTTCCGTTTACGTTGTTGAACAAAGGTGATAAGTTTCGTCGAACCTTTGGAATTCCTACCACCTGGCAGATTAAACAGCGTTACAACCCAAAGACCACAACCGTGTCTGGCTGGTTGCAGCGTCTCCAAACTCCTTCGCTACCTGATTATGGCGTCTTTTGATATGGAAGCAGGCTCTCTACAAGATATGAATTATGAATTTTGGGTGATACCTGTTATTTAAAGTTGGTACTTCGCACACAAATACGTTAATTTTTATTTTTAGGCTTATCTTGGTAATCATATTAAATCTATAGTAGTTGGCCTTTCCTGAGCAAAACGTCGTTCATCCTTGTTGTTGAGAGGTTTCGAGTCCTGTGGAACTCGAAGGTCACTGTCATCCTAAGCCATTTAAATCCCGTTCACATCTTACCGTCGGGTTCTAGAATATCCACTTCAATGTCATCTTCCTATCTACGTCTGTCTCCGAAGTTGTATTTTTCCTTGCGGTTTTGAAACCTAGTTTGTATGCAACAATTTACAGCTTGGCTTATAAAGGAAGGTTCGTACACAACTTGTTCTGAGTGACTAAATCCATTGTGAAGGAGGAGTTAATCTGACATGCTTGTGTAAGGTGGATGACCTTCAAAACACGCACCTATAACCGTTATTTAAATATGTCTAATTAGAATCATCACTTCATTCAGCCAACGTGAATGACACGAGATATTATTTTGGTTGTCGAGACGAATTTAAAATATCTCTTTGTTTTATCTGACACATTTCGACATTATGGTGGTATTATGGGTTTTACTGGCCTGGAAATTCATTCTCAGCACATTTATCGTGATCAATTATTTGGTTATTCAACGACATTGTTTCAAACGCAGAGAATATATCTTTAGTGTGGGATAATACAGCAGATTACCTTTCACATAAATCCTTGTTACCGAGCACCAAGAATGTATTGAATGAGATGGGAATATTACAGCGTGTGATGATGTAGGGAACTATTTGAAAGAAGACGGGCAGACAAAAAATGTGGGTGTGTGTGTTTTTGTGACATTTGAGGATCCCACGGCTGTAAAGATGTTTTTCTGGGTTGTTACGCCGTATCGACTCGTAGGTAGGTACCAGCGTTTCGGAGAAATACATGTTTTCTTCTTCAGTATTATTTGAAAGTACCGTCCGGTATTCTTTTGGAGAACAGATGAAAACAATGAAAATAGTTCCGCCAAAATATACGGAAACTCCGCTGATATTCTGGTTACGGCCAGGGGAGGAAACTTTTGACTGTAGGAGCTGATAAACCTGACTTTTCCTTCACCTTAACTGCTGTGGATGCAAAGCCGATTTTCAGTCTCGTAATTTTTTATCTAGCTGAACATTGTACACAGCTCATAGTATGCCTCCAAGGAACGAAATGTAACTTGCGTAAACAATGTATTTTCAGTTAGAAGCACGAAGTGTTTATAAGCAATGGATTCAACTTGCAATTGTCATTAAAATCCGCATACGTCAGCGCAATGAATATTTCCACATTAAAGATCATCAGTCTGACGAAATGCTATGTCACGTAACACGCAAAGTAGAACAAACAGGAAGGCCAGAGTGAGAAAAACTAACATAATTAACGAGAACTGAGGAAAATAATAATTAAGATGTACACCAAAACGTAGAAACTTTCTCTGGCCTTCTTCATTTTATTGTACAACAGCTGTTTGGTCAACTCTTCCAAAAAGATGTGCGATGAACAACACTGTTAAAGCTTTGCACTATTGCAGGTTCCAATTTCGTCTAGGCTGAGGAAAAAATGTTTCTGTTCTCTGTCATTGCCAGTGAGCCTACTCACTGCAGTTTGCCAGACTGGTCACTTGCGTCACTCTTCCCCTCTTTGCCGCTAGCCTTCAGCTAGGCCGATAATCCTGGCAGATGATGAAATGTTACGGCAAAATCTGGAAAGGCGAGATTTGAGGTTCTCACATTGCCGAGTCTTCTGGGATGCTGCATCATGTAGTCTGGTAGATGTTGACCGACGTTTCAGAGGCGCTTATCGTCTCTGTCGTCAGGGTGATGATGATTATGAAGGGAACAAATTCCTCTGAAACGTCGGTGAACATGTACCAGACTACATGATGCAGCATCCAGAAGACTGTTATCTTTAAAATTAGAAAAGCCGTAAAATGCTCCGAGAGAGAGAGAGAGAGAGAGAGAGAAATTGAGGTGATTCCTTTTCTCCCTTTCACTTGACACTGGTATTCCATTCGTGGCGATTGAAGTTGTGTACAGTGTGTGGAATGCACTACAAGGAAAAGTCGGAAAGTAAGGGCAGTTTTCCTTTACCTCAAGTCATGTTGGCAGCACCGAAAATGTCTTTTTGAGTAGAGTGGTGATATTCTTACGTTTAACGTAGCTGCTCCGAGAATAGAATGCGTAAAAGAAGAATGATCTCTGATCCAATTTTTGTGGCTATAGCGTATGAAATCTAATGGAATTTATGGAAAAACAGTATTTCTTAAGTTAAGGCAACTGTGTTAACGAGAAGGAGGTTTATTTGTTGTATCTGTTGAAGTGGACAGATTGGGCTAGATGTGAGACTGTTGTATGAAACTCCAGTAGTACCTAATTGTCTGATGGTGACCAGGCCAAAGTACGTATAGAAAGTCGGCAACTTAAAAGTAACAGTAGATCGTCTTTATTACGGTCCGCTTGAACAGCTGGATAAAGCCGCATGAAAGTGGTTAAGAAGCTGTAATTGTACGATTTGTTATGGTATAGAATCCTTGTACAAGAAAAATTTTCACATAGACTTCATTCCGTTCTTTTAATATTACGACCGTGTTTGATGGTATTGATGTCAGGCTGTCTGGATACATTTTCAATGTCTCTCGAGGCCTTGTTGGATGTGACGTAAATGTGCTTGGTCTGTAGCGGGCTTGTTCGTTAAGCATTAATATTTATTATGATGTTGAAACAGTATTATTTCCATAAGTACTGAATAGGAACAAGCAACAACCTCCATGACACATAGTCCTCGAGTAGCTAATAGTCGCACAGTTAGTCAAGAAATTCCATGCCTTTCATCTGACCCAAAAATTGATTTCACAATATTCGGTCACTAGTCACTGTTCTGATTCAGGTAAATACAGTCCGCACTCTCATACCCTATCCTATAAGCGTGTGTTTGTACTTGGGTCTGTATGTGGCTTCTTAACTTCAGGATTTCACACTGAAATTCTATGTGCATTCCTCATATTTGCCAAGCGTGCTACGTGCCCCACCCATCGTATATTTTGTGTCATCACCTTAGAAGAATGTAGGTAACAATCGAATGTAATTAAACACTCCTAAATATTTTCAGTTATAGTTGTAGACTTTGTTGTTTAATTTATTCAAATTAGTCCTAGGTAAATTTGTGGAGAAGACTAGATACCATAATTCATAGAGGATAATATTAAAGTAAATATTAAAAACTGTTGTAGCCTTTCTATTCCATAAAAGACGGACAACTTCCTGACACGCTGAGTGAATATAAGTTTTTAAATAATGGCTCTGATCTTCGGGAATTAATTACTTTCTTAGTTTGGACTCTTAGTACGGGGGATTTATAGTCTGAAGTATATATCACAACGATATGCCATTTTCATTTTATGCATTTTTTAATGTAGGCTAAGTAATTAACGAAATAAGGAGCAAAATATTGTTGGCCTACACTACGCTGCGCGGGATGAGAATTTGGTTAGCTTTGCAAGAGTACTCTTTTCTACGCGGAATCAACGTCAATGCTGATAAAGTATGTAAAATTGTAATGAACCGTTCGGCAGTCTTAATTTGCACTTTGATGCTAATCAACAGCAGATGAGAGACAAGCAACATGGCATTTAGCTGCCAGCCATGATGATTACCTGACATCTCGCGGGGAGCTGAAGTGAGTGGATTCTTGTTGGCTACTAAATCAAACTTGTTGATGTGCCTGAAACGTTTGACTCTCCAGTAATGTTCATTTTTACAGCACGTTCTTTGCGGCCATTTTTATTCACCTCTTACATTAAAATATGTAGCTGTTATTTTACATTTCTTTCATGTCCTGAATGTTTAACCAAGAAAATAATTCCTATGTTATGTATGTATTCAGTATTAGAGTTGTATCAGTAACAAAATCGCAGATCATGAATTTGGAAAATATGTGTACGTCAGTTTCAGTTTTTGAGTACGATGCATTTATTCTCTTGACAGCGGTCAGGATCTCAGTACCTGTCTGATAGCCGATCGAGGCAGTAGGTGGGTGTCCTTGCCAGTACACTGACGTGCAGCGTGTTGGAAAGTTAACGGGCCCGCGGATAAATGTAGGTCTTACAGGAGTGTTAAAGCTAGCCTTACCTCCTGTGTGATAAGTAGCAGACAGGGCTTGACTGATGCGTGTAAGTGCAAGTCAACCTCCTTTCAAAGATGGATTTGCACAGTTACTCGCAAAGGAATTCACCAAAGTATTTTACAGCACAGTGAAATTGTCGCGACTTGTTAGGGTTGGACAGATCGCAATGATTCGTTCATCAAGTAAAAAATGAGCACTCTGTCATCTATTCAATGTCTCGGTTTTGTCACAGGTGACAGAACCAACTTCATGAAAATTTTGTTCTCCTTCTTACATTATACGCCCTTCCTCATATTTCTCGTTTAATTTTTTTTTTAAAAAATTAGAATGTGTAGAACACACTCAGCAGTTAAGTAGAACAAAGTACCGTAATGTGGCAACAGGTCTCTTACCGATCGAGGCGTGAATATTTTGGATGTGCGTTTTGGAAGTCAGAATTAAGAAGGTCTTTGGAAGTTCTGTGAACTTCGTTGTGGAGAATGGGTTGCTGATGTGTTAAAAAATATAGTAGTAGTGGCCTAATAACTATTTGCCTCATTATTAACATCCTAGTTTTTGAACAGCTGACAGTCAACTCTTCAAGAAACTCATTTCTGTCACGGAACGCGAAGAAATGCACTAGAATTTCTCGACGAACTTGAAGCTTGGCGTTATGGAACTGAACCTTTAGAATGGGAAATGGGAAGGGAACAAGAACTGCATACAAAATTTTTGTGAGAAAACCTCGTAGAAAGCTTTCATTTCGAAGGCTGAGAAAGATATGGGAGAATAACATTAAAATGTGTTAAGGAGTTGGATTGAGATGGTGAGACGTGAATGAACTGGTTGTGGATCGTGTCCAGTGTCCAGGTTCTCCTGCCTTAGTGATGAATCATTTGTATTAATCCGAAAAAAGTATAATTGTTTGGTTTAAAGTCGTTATGTCGTATTTTGTCATGCAGGTAAGACGTTTACATGATACGCCTACTTTTAAGGGGCGCTCTGAAAGCCTCTGTGATAAGAACATGTGGGCTGTCTTATTCTTCAGCTGTCGCAGATTACGTCAGTCTCGTCTGTATGAGAATTAACTTAACTGGAACTTTTACCCATTTCGTACAACTCTTTGAGCGGAGAATTGTTACTTGTATAGAACGTAATCAGAATAAGGAGAAATATATCCTTTTCAGAACAAAAATACGAAGGAACAGTTGACTATATTTCCTATCATTAAAGGCTACCCCCGCCTCCCCGCGCGTTTGCCACGAAAATTTCTCTGCCTTCAGTAGTACCAACATGATGCTCGTGTGAACTTCGATAAGCGACTGTCAAGTGTATCGTAATAGACTTTGGAAAAAGTGCAGCTTCCTGAGGAATTTTTTGTTGGTGTAAAAAAAACATGACTGCCGCGCGAAATATGGATTTACCTTTCCATTCGAAAGAAATAACTATTGAACCGTTGTTACTAGGTATGTTAAAATTGGTTGTGACGTCATAAAGATACAGGAAGATTTGGCATGAAAGATTTCTTCTATCAAATGTGGTAGTCCTAATCTTCACCAGATATCATTAATGTGATCAAATCAATGATAAGGAGATGGGCTGTGCATGGGGAAATGAGAACTGCATTTTTTCTTCTTTTGCTGGAATGTGTGAAGGGAAGGGACCACTCGGAATATCTAGGCATAGGTAGGAGCAGAATATGGAAATCGGGTTTTGGGGCGTGGACATGATTTTTATGACTTCGAATAGAGGCCATTTGTGAGTCCTTGTGAATACAGTAATGAACCTTTGTTTTATTAATGCAAAACGCGGGGAATTTGAACTAATGAGCTTCTGAAGAAGGATTGTGCTCAGTAGAGTTATGTAATTAGTTAATTTAAGGGTTACAAATATGGAAATACTTTTAGTAAATATCTGACAAATTTGCCGTATTGGGGTCGTGTTCTGTTCCTATTATCAAACTGTTTAAATTGAATAATTTTGAAGTAACTTATTGTACGCTATGACTATAATATGCGAAGTAGGTGTCTGTGTCTTACGCTTGTATTTATACCACTGGTCATGCTAATATAATACATGTATATCCCTGTCTTTGTGTAAATAATGTTATTGGTTTCAGTACATTATCTCGTGCAGCTGGTGACAGATTCCAGCGCACCTATTACAGATAACCCGCCCCTTCTAACCCCCCCCCCCCCCAACGCCGCTTCTTTCCTGCACATCACATGGTTGCATATTGATTCCTGGGGCTGCGTTTTATAACGGGAGGATTTTATTTTCATTTCGATTGGTTTAAGGGTGTTTCATGCAAACTGACTGTGGTTCTGCTTGTACCGACATCTTATAAACGGTTAGATTTATGGTTCGGTGAATATCTGCAACAACGAGGGTTGCCTTCCACATGTTTAATAATCGTAGCAACAGATGTTCCCTAAATAAGTGTAGCGATAGTACGTATTTCAATTGCTGAATTTAGTTCACCCAAAGTATCTTTCAGTTCGAAATATTTCTTTCTGAATAATTTTTCAATATCCATAAACTATTGCATTTGCGTCTACTTATGTGAGAGATGTACAGGATGCCCCACTTAACGTGGGACCCGTCATGACAGCATACATGCTTCCTGCCTCCATTATCAGACCTCATTACGCTTGTTATAGAGGAAGTAAACACTTCTGAAACGTCGGTCAGTGTCTACCAGACTTTTCGGGCGCAACATACCGGAAGATAGCCATCTTCAGATACTGGACTGTTCTTATCATCAAATTCTGGGGCTTAAAGCGAAAGATGTGACGTCATATGTATGTACTGCTGTGGTCCCGTATTTTGATTGGCTTCCGGATGTTTTCTGCAGCAAACTCTGAGGCTTCCCAGCAACGAAAGTGTGCATAAATAGACTACTTTGTGCATTATATGCTCAGTATGGTCTTTAGTAAACCACTAGGCACGACGGAAGGATGGATCGTGGAGAATGCGTATTATATTCTATATTTCTGCACTTGTTGAGAAGAGCTTAAGCCAGTACAAATTACGTTTCATTGAAGTAATTTAACTTAAGACGCTTTTGCCCTTGAATCGGGGATATATGCCTGAATATACAGTAATTCGAATTAGTGATATGCGATTGAATTGTGTAATTTGAATTATTTTGTAAGACATAGATATTCATGCAACTCACTTTGCATTCGCTGTATACATTTAAAGCAACATGGCTGGCTGTCAGACACTTTCACCATGTACGTTTTATAATATGGGATTTCTATTTCACCTCGCTGCTGTTGCTCTCCTGTCCCCCCCCCCCCCCCCTCCCTCAGTTCCCTTCTCTTTTGTGGCTTCAAATCGTTTCTGTGACGTCAGTGACAGCAACTGGCGAGTCCTGATGGGTGTTTACACTACATGTGCACTGTAATATCTCTTCTGGGTTCACACAAAGAGAAAACTGTTTGTCGTTCATATTTTGTCGTTGTTTTTGGAATTCGACTTTGAATTTTAGCATCACTCTTCCTTAAGCTTGTGATACAGGGCTAGATAGGCGTTCTCCTTGTCATAGAACACAGGTTTGTGAAGTAGGGTCTATCATTCTTTGATAGCTGTGGTTTATTTAAAGACGTCGTCAGTAACTTAAGACGATAGGATGATCAACAGATAATGAATTGGAAAGGATATAGAAGGAAGCGGCCGTGACCTAATTTAAGGGTCTTTTCCTCCATTTGCCGAGTTATCCGATGGATTTCGAGGTGAATAAGTGTCCTCGGACTCCATAGCGCAAGCATAAGTACTATGAATGGACTTTATAGTCTGTGTTAATATTGCATTTCCAAGTAATCTGCATAGACATGTCGGTTCGTTCGCTTTTCTGTTCATCACACAATTTCACTTCCTACACATTCCCACATGCATAATTTTCAGTTGCAATTGTTTTGTGCAGCTGGTCTTGGTTTTTAATAATACATAAAGATTTTGTTGCATCCAGTTATTATTTTGTGCTGCCCAGTGTCTGTCAGGTTATTGGCCATCAGAATCCACACTACTCTTTTGTCTATAAAATAATCAAAGAACGGTTCAGAACCACTGCTGTAGTAGAGGATTAAATTTCTCCTTCTTCTTCGTACAGCATTAGTTTGTAAATATTATATAATCCCCATTGTACTACAGCCTTTTACCTGAAGTCACTTTCATCTAATGCCGAATGCTTCGGATTACCCTTTTTGCACACTTTCCTTCTCGAAGGAAAGCAGGGGGCTTATGAAATTGCCATGTTGCTTGTACCAAATATTGTGGAGAGATTTTCTTTGATTTCCATAATCCCTCTAGGCATTCTTTGGTATAAGAACCAATTCTTTCCACATCCTTCCCAAGTCTTCATTCAGAAACGTTCCGTCGTTTTTTATTTGAATTTAATAACCTACACATTTGATACAAACTGCTCAGGATAGAAGATGGAGGCAGAAAGGTCCTAAGAAACCTTTACAACCATCTACATATATACACAGTGTCGCAAATCAAAAGATCACAGTCTAAACTTTCACCGCCTTGAACACATAAAATTTCAAACATTGGCTTAATTCACAAATCATAAGGGCAGGCTGCTGATGGTTTCACCAGAAGAAACTGAAAGTAATGTTTTCTTTCACATTCTCACATCAGGGAATAAATATATCGGTATTGGTCTTCTGTGTTGTAACTCCGTGTGGACATGTAGATAGATAGGTACCAACATTTCGGTGAAGCATACTGCCTTCTTCAGCCCTGAAGATGGAGGCAGTATGGACTTTGAATCTTTTTGCAAGTCCACAAGACGTTATATCCAAGAACACCATCATTGACAGAATGTTGGGTAATATAAGGAGCATTATGATTTTCTGTTCGCAAGCCGGAATTTTTTACTCGTTGTGAAGGGTTCTGAAAATAAACCGCGCTACTTCACATTTAAATGAAGAAACTTGACTTGTAACAAGGACGCAAGGCCTGTGTAGTACGGGTAATACAGGTGTTGGTCAGGCGGTAATTTGGTTGTCAGTGGGGCTCTGTGAGCACTGTGCCAAGGTCTCGCCGTCAAGGCGTGGAGGACACCGGGGGACTGCAGTGACGCAGACCCGCGTAACTATCGGCCAAGTAGGACAGAGTGGCAAGGCCAGTGTCAAACCCGGTAGTAACCCAAAAGCCAGTTATGGATCGAAGCAAGATGACGTGGTTTTAGAGTTGACGTTGTAGAATGTATGGTACTTCAAGGGCCGGTGAATTAGCGGACAGCAATTAAAATTGAGGCACATTTTTTAAAGCCTTTTCTAAGACGTTCCTCATAAGAATTCGTACACTAAATTAAATTTTAAAACTGTGTCATTATCAGCAGTACGGTTTAACAGTTTATCGCTGTCCGATATAAGTAATCAAGAACTTGAATATTTCTGTCTTCTGGGTTGTTGCGCTGTGTAGTCTTGTCGATGATGACGGAGGCAGTATTACCCGTGAAACGTTGGTAAACATCTACCAGACTAGACAGCGCAACAATCAGGAAGACAAATCTTTATACTCACCGCTGCGAAAACCTCAAATCTTACAATCAAGAATTTGTACATTTTTAAAAGATTCCGGTTTCGTGATCAGTGCAAGTATGGAGATGTTCAGTATTCTTCACAAAATTCGTTTCTGTCCCCTCGTCATCTCAAAAAAGTGGACTTTGTGAAATATTATGTTGCGTGAATTGGGGGGAGGCAAATTTAATTAATGGCCATTTTCAACCGAACGTGACTTCACATGGCACTGAAATCGAACATTGTAATTTTCCACAAAACAGTTGGCCAAAGAGTTACTTATATATGTCTCATTAATATGTAGTCTGCTGTTTGGAATACTTTCTGAACAGGCGTAGGTCCTATTTTGAACGAAATATGACAATTATAACTTACAACAGCGCTGTGTAGTTCTGTAATTTTAATTATTCTCTAAGATAGTTAACGCTGTTAGTAGCTCATATTATGTCTTTCGTGATCGAGAATCGGCCTGTACCTAACATAATTTATTGTGTCGGAAGTTTTTGGATGGGCAAAGAAATCCACGAAAACATCAGTCTGAATAGCCGATCTCCGGACAGAGATTCAAACGCGGGTGCTTCCGAGAACAAACTAGAAATGGCAACCACTCGAAGGCGAAGTTCGGTCTTGGTGGTTGTAGTATGTGACAGTTGTGTGTGATAGTCGTGTTCTGATATGTGGGCGTATATTTGTGGTCTAGTTTGAGAAGACAGAGGTTGTCCTCGGACTGTACAGTGTAGGCATATTACAGTGAGTAATATATAAAAATGCAGCACTGCGAATCTAGTGGCATGCATTAGTGAAAGCTGAAGGTATTTTTTGAGCATTAGTAGTTGTGATGATTATTGTTTGCATACTACACGAAGCAAATTCCATCATGTGAAGCTAATAGATGCTCAGGCTAGTCAGATACAGCTTCTTATGTTGAAAGCAGACATTCAGTTTTTAATCACAAGACGTCTCGACCGGTCCCTATCCTGAGATGGATGAATTCAGAGGCCCTGTGTAATACTGTGAGCAGCTGTTGGACCCCAAACCGGGGTCCAGCTCTTGGAGGCTGTTTGCGGTTGCCTATTGATATTCGCGGGTGCCCGTCTCATATTTGGAGGTCAGCTCCTTCAGCCGCAACCTAAGTACGCACTGTGTGTAATATTTACATATTTTTACCCTAAACAGTGGTGTGGAACGTGCAAATGCCTGTATTTTAATCGGTGACCATGGACTGTTGCATAATAGATTATTCCCAAAACATCGCGCACAACGAAGAGATAAACAGAATAGTGTGTGATAGTCAACAGTATGCAGTTTATAATTTGGATATACGATAAGCGCGATAAGACATACTTTTATTATATAAATGTTATGCAAACTACATAATTGACGTATGGATCAGTGTTGCGTTGTATTCATAACCACATGTAACTACAACCGGCAGTCTATCGTACATATAATCCGCATAAAATAGTCTGTAGAATGTAGTTAAATAGCCTTACCGCATAACCTGGTATGCAAAAGAGATATTCAACCGACTTTCACGCCATAAGAAGTGTGACACTGAAGGTGGTAGGACCTAGGACGGAAAACGCGTCAGACATTGTACGCCTAACTCGGTTGTATTTATCACATCTTGGCCTGTTCACGCTACAGGGATTGTTAAGGGGTGAACCCTCCAACCATGAAGATGCCTGCAGCATGTTCCTTCAAAACATTGATACACAACCAGAAGATTACACGTCAGTACAAGTTATAAGACCCTGACTTGCGTCTACGTGAAAAACTCAAATTCTGCAAAGTAAACATTGTACAGAAAAATGTTTTACTTTAGGTCAGTAGATCAGAAAATGTACTATGTTGTGCTATCACAACACAAAGTTTGTGTTTTCTGATAAAGTAGCCAGCCTGAACAGTTTGTATCAGAACAGCTGTGGTCCTGCTTAGGGTATGCAAACATTTTATTCGTTATTTTGCATTTATATTGTAACGAACTCCATTAAGTTATTTTTCGTTATTAAAAGTTCCAAGATGCTATTATCAGCATTACGATGCCCTGACATTCGGCTTCGGTATGTCGTCTTCTACATACATGGTAAGATAAAAATGTGCATTTTCGCATTTTTAAAGCTGTAGATTTATTTATTTTTTTCCTAATTCAGTTCTGATTCAGTTAGTTTAAATAGGATTATCTAATATCGACTTTCTTTTTTATGTTTCTTTGCAATTCTTATTCATTTGGAGTGGTTATCAAAATTAAGTCGTTCTGCAGTGTTATGAGCTCTTTGATTGGTCATCTGAATTAATAATGATAGTGAGAGCTTTAGCTTTAGATGTTAGCTTACATAAACATGAATGAGGAGATACTGATTTAGTAGGAGGGTGTTCTGGCTTATTTCGGGGTACTACCTCGGTATTATTCCGGAGAAACTGAGGGAAATTATTGTAGAGTTCAGTAAGGTTAGCAGAGAACTCGTTAGAGCTCTGTAGTAGTATAAACCACCCAAGTTCATTTCAGGTTGTTCTGTATTTCAGTTAAAGAGGGTGAGGTATTTCAGAAGTGCAATCCTACACATAAAACGATGTCCTTGTAATGCCAAAAACGCATTGCTTCTCATTCCACTCCACGGATTCGCTAAACTACTTCACACTTATGACTGGAAAGCTTTCTTGTAGTTTTTTCTCAAAGACTGTCGCCGAAATGCATAAAATAGGTTTCGTTGAGATGCTGCAAGGATGGGTCGTACGTAGATGTGGACGCGTTTAACGGATCATGTGAAAGAACAGGTTTCTTCCTGATGACCTTTCACTACCACGTGAATGACTGTACTTCTTCAGCAAACTAGGTTCTTTAGCGTGTGATTTAGACGCTTATTACCTTCCCCGCGAAACGTCATACGTCCTTGTGAAAAAGACGCATCTCCCGCCATGCCTCTAGCTTTGTCTGGGATGGCGGAACTCATGTTCGCTGAAGGAATGTCGGTATGATGGCGTTGGCCTACTTCCTTCTCTTATTTCTTTTTCTCTTTCACGTTTTGTCTTTCACCGAAGCGCAACCATCCGTGGTGCAACTACTGAAGACGGACCCTGGCGAAGATTCTATTCGCACATTGTTTTCAACTGCTTGAACGTTTTTGGCATGTATGTCACACATATTTCGAAATTATAGTGTTGAGAACGTTGACGTGTCACATGGATTCTTGGTAATTTCACTGTATGTCGCTACTAAGTAGCATGCCCTCTTGCTACATATTCGGGAGATCCCGGGTTCGACTCTCAGCCAAGAGGCCGGTTATGTGAGGTTCATCCATGTTTTTCCGAGTCCCCGCAGGGAATTCTTCCCAATTCTTTGTTTAAGCTCATTTCATTCGACACTATATAGGCATAACCTGAGATGTTGAGGAAACAGAAATTGAGAAACTTTTATCTTCCCGTAATGTAACAAACTAAATCTTACACCCATGCAGTAACACTCAAAATTAGGCTCTCGTCTGCTTGTTTGTTTTTAATTTTGTCCTGTCTTCTGTGACATGCTATCATTTAGTTTGTATCCACAGGAAGATTACTTTCATCTAGTAGTTTCTTGATTTTTTTTAACGATGTAGACCTATGTCCAGTTAAGTAATGGTCTTTGTCCCTTATGTTTGCAGCTTATATTCTCTCTCTCTCTCTCTCTTCCACTCTCTTAACACCCCACGTCTATATCACAGTCCCGTATATTACTACTGATTCGATCAATATTTCGTTCAAGGTGAATATGTACTCAATATTGTTGCTCCATAAAGTCTATACGTAATTCCATTTATCCGCGTTGTTGTCCATCTTTTATTATCAATATATTTCGTCATCTGGGCTTTAAGACAGGCCGCTCATGTATATATTAAATGAGCATCAAGGTCGAGCAGGTATGTAACATTGCATAAATAATACATTTGATAAAAACTTTATTTAGGATAACCACGTACGATATCAAGTTGAACGGGTCTGTGAACTTGCCAGGGTTATTCTGCATTCCAGTTGTGACTGGCACTCAAATTGTCCGTACATTACCTTTGACATTATACATATAAAGTAGTTAAGGAAGTCTTATTTCTTAAGATTTAAGAGAAGAAACTTACTCACGCTCAGGCCCTTAAACTTTAGCATATTTAATATGTACGTAAATCTGGCGTTGGTCTTTACTGTCTTTTGAGTAGTGATAATAATGTCATATTAAAATGTGATAGAATGTACGAAGGTAGAATTGCGGTTTGCAGCCCGATTTTTGTGGTCCGACTGTGTGAAAACTAGTGTAATTTACGGAACACTGACGATAATTTTGTTAGCCAGAGGAAGGGTTTCGAATGGACGGAAATATCCAGTCTCCAAGGATCTAACGTAGCGGTTATCGTTCCTGCTTATAATAATATTATTTGGGTTAAGGTTTTGAGGATGCCCACTGCCACACCTTTATGTGGTTTTCCGTAGTCGCTTAACATTCTCAGATAAGGGGCTTACCTTAAAGGAAGGAGGTATTAAGTAGATTTTTAATTATAGTTTGTCTGAACTTAGATCTTCAGAGGGTTAATAAGCCGAAGTATAGGATTTGAGACTTTCGCGGCGCGTGCAATCAATAAAATCTTCTCGGGTAATCAGCCGCGTCAACTGGTTACCGTAGTAAACCGACGTTTCGGTTACACAGGCGACTTCCGAGCATACAGTCACAACAGAACCCTGAAGATGGGGACAGAGTTTGTTCCAGAAACGTCGGTTTACTACGGTAACCAGTTAACGCGGTTGATTGCCCGAGAAGATTTTATTCATTAAGACGAAGTATGTTTACTATATTTGACGAAAATTATTAGAAAGATTGGCGAATTAGATACAAACTTTACACGTACCTTTGTAAGTAGTTCGTTGACAATGCTTTCAGGACAGAAATGTTTGTTATGAGAAATGGGACAGTGAAATGTTCTCATATATTGTCATCGTCTTCAGGCAATCATGAGATTAAGAAAGGCGTCGTTCGTGTTAAAAGTACGAGGGCGCGCTAATATTGCTGTCATGTTATACACAACCAAATACTGTTTTGCATGCAGTAATGGATTTTAACCAAGTTTAATAATACAAAAATCACGAATCTTTAAAAAAAAAATACTCAGGAGCGTTTTTGGATATTTTCATGTCCGGATTTTGTGGTCGATTGTGTAGATGTGGCGCCAAAACAAAATTTACGTAACTCCATATTACAGAGAAAGCTGTTACAGAGGCGAAGTTGCAGACTTGAAATCGGGTGATACTCAGTTCGAATCTCCGCCAAGTTACTTGGTAATCTGATTATCAGTTTATTGTGGTTTTCCTCAATCTCCAGACGACCGTCGGGGTAGTTCCAACAAATGAAGACCGAACACCTTTTCCATAAACCTTACATATTTTCCGTCTGATTCGACTCTATACATCGTCTTCGATTGGACAGCATGATTACATAACGTAAGATTAGAACAACCGAAGTACATTAG
Organism: Zootermopsis nevadensis; assembly: GCF_977971745.1. Lineage (NCBI taxonomy): Eukaryota > Metazoa > Arthropoda > Insecta > Blattodea > Termopsidae > Zootermopsis > Zootermopsis nevadensis. Next base: position 21,392,701 of record NW_028259154.1, on the reverse strand, counting down.
CAGCACCATTTGAAACACGTTTCTACAATAATCCGGAATTTCAAGGTTGCCCAGGTATGATTATAAATATGTGCGTCAAGCTGTAATACTTGACACATATGCCAAGGTTAGGAGTTTTTCAAGGAAAGAAATTTATACACACTAATTCGTTCATCGTTATGGAATACGCATGATAACAGCAATTTATAACTGATAAACTGGTGGCGGCATCAGTGGTTGTGGTGGTACAGATGGCGGTCTTGGTAGGTGTGGCAGAACTAATTCTGAGGACAGCACATTAGCCACCAAATCAGTGTTATACTGGGAACGACCCGTTCTTCAAGTGCATGAGCACTGCGGGTCCCAACTTTTCGTTGGCTTGATCTATAGACATTCGGTAGGACTCCTTGAACGAGGGATCGGCCCGTCGCAAGTCCTCTTACCTGTACACAGGACAGTACAACACAGAAAAACGCGGACAAACATCCATGGATTGAGTGGGAGTCGAACCCACGGTCCCAGCGACCGAGCGGCACAAGGCCCACGCCTTAGACCGCACGGCCACTTCGGACCCAAAACAGTGCTATATGCTAACTAAGTAGATGACTTAGGGAACCCGATGGTTCATCATCGAATTAACAAAAGCCATCTACCGGTCCATGTCCTGGGCCAGCAAAATCCAATCGCCTTACTAATCTCATCCTTGATTTAACCCCTCTCTCCATGCGAAGTTCATGTAACTTTGTCCATTCTTTTGTTACTTTCTATCTCTTAGGTTCAAATAATCTGTTCAGAATTTAGTTCTTAAAACCCCTCAGTCTATCGTAGGAGTCAGAGACCCATATTTAACGCCCGTGTGAAATCATTGGTACAATTGTAAACTTTGTGAACGTAATAATTTAAAAGGTGACAATTCAGGTTTTCGCTACGACGACAATGAATGTGTCTGTCTTGTGGAATGTTGTGTCGTGTAGTGTACATAGACGACACAGCGAAACTTGCAGAAGACAGGCATCTTAATCATTTGAACGTTTTAAGTACTGGGTTAATATGGAAGTACTTTTGTAGTTGTATCCTGTGAACGCGTTGGAACATTCATATGTAATAACGGAAGTGTTAATCAGGCTTTGTTCTGGAATGTAGTGAGAATGTCTTGGAATAAAGCTTGCTTCTAATTGCGTAGGTACAGTTGGTATTAGTTTAAATGTCTTCGCAACCTAGATTCGTTGTACAACTTTCATTTTTTTCGCCACTTTGCAGTGTTAGTAGTTAGCACAGTATATTTTCTGTGAGCATATGTTTGTACTTCAGTTTGTAACCAAGTATGAATAGCGTTTGGTGTTAGGGAGAGAATATTGTATATCTTTACCTTGATGTTCTTCAGTTCCCTCAGGAAATAGCGTATGATTGACAGATTTTGGCGAAAGATTGGTAATTGTTCGTAATGTAGTCTGGTATGAACTGATTTTTAAAATTTCAAGTTTCAGGACATGAGTGCATAAATACGAACAGTATCATATACTTTTCTGTATGCCCATATTAAAAGGAAATTTCCGAAAAATAGTACATTCCTCTTTGCATCTTGCAGAGGGGCGAACCTAGCGGTTAAGTGTTCATGTATGGCAGTAGCCCCCAAAATGAAGTTTACAAGGTTATATCAGTCGTATTATAGTCGTCGTTAAGTGTATTTTATTTGAACGAAGTGCATAAACCGGAAATATTATGAAGTGGCCCCTTTCTGTGTCCCCGATCTCACCATTTCTCATCTCTGAAGCATCTAGGCGCATTTATCCGAAAATTTATAAGCTATGTGAGAATGTCCACAGTGGTTTTCTATTCTCTGACTCCGTGAGGTCTTGTAGGTGGGTACCAACTTTTCGGAGTAACACGCCGCCTACATCTTTATGGATGACATTATTTTATACGCCCTCATGCATAATTTCTAATTAGTGATGTTTGATGTGAATGGTTTATGATCTCTGATTTTAATGTCACGTTAAGGCTTTAACGTTTATTGTAATTAAACTTTTTTAGCGGCGGGGTACCAGCACTCGGAACACACTCAGAAAATAATGAAAAATGTTAGACCAGTTCAGTGTTTTAAGGTAAGTGTTCTGAGAAACGTATACCTTTACACTTTTCAGTCTTTCATGTAGTCTACGTGTCAGTTTTCGAAATTATAAGATGGTCGGTTTTAGGTTATGGGTTGCGTTATTCTTGGTTATAACACCGTGTAGATGGTTACTTATGTGAAACCAGTCCACGTCTTCACCGCATTTTGAACCTTGTACCATATACTTTTTATGTTTGTGTTGAGCGTAATAATTGCTACCTTGCAAACTATTATTTCTTCTGCGTAAACCACTTTACTGTCAGTGAAGGGTTGTTTACGTCCTCGTTGCGTCAACAAGTAAGGATATGAGACGCTTAATGTGTTAACGCTTGAAAATGCAGTGCTACTTGTTTGTATGTTTGGTTTTCTTTATTTCTCATATTATCTCTTTCTTTCTTCTCTGTTTTATTTCTGAAATTGAAGCAGCTTTCGTTGTATTTGATTCAAGGTCTTGACATTGTATATAGTGATGAGTTCCGAAGAAGTGTGGTACGTTACTTAAATTGCCCCCTAAAAAGTAAAAGATTTTACATCGTTTATTTTGAAACATCGTCGGACGTGTATATATACGAAGTTGTGCCACAAAGCCAAGTTTGTGTGTCGCCTATCCCCTAAGTTGTGCTAAACTGCAGTAAAGAGTGTGCGACATTTGTCGTGTTACCATGTCACCTTTAGACGAGCACGTTCTAAGGAACAGGCAACTACGTAGCCAAGCAAACAGGCTTTGTCATTGCATAATGCTGCTGACCGAGTTCAAGTATTTATGAATATGTAAACAAATGGGTTGTCTCCTGTCTCTGTCTGTCTGTCTCTCTTTCTTTCAGTCTGTTCTCCTACGCATCCCTCAACTTCCACCATCCTGCAATTATTTCCCGTCCCCTTTTGTATGTTCCAAAGTTAATTTTCGTGTTTCGCATGGAGTCGGTCTTTATTTGCATATTGTGATCAAAGAGGTTTAGGTGGGAGTGGAAACTTCGTGTTCAGAAGACAGTTTCTGACAGTTCAGTGAATGCGCCCTTTCTGCATATAGTAGTTTCCCGAACTTTGCTACTCATACAGCCCCTTATTTCACAAATCAAAATATGCGATTCACCGTCTGCTTTTTACCCCAATAATAGATCCATTTTGTTACCCTTTCTTTCCTCTCAAGATAAACAATTATATGCAGTTATCACTCTTCGTTTCCTTTCAGAACGAAAGAAATGAAGCCATGCAGTTGTTTACATAAGGGATGTAACGTTGGGCATTTTGCTATGTTTATGAGGTTTTGCATTCAAATAATAATTTCGACTCTAGAATCTGCACCATTAGTTGCATTTTTCCGTCCAGCTCCATCGACCATTTGGTGCACCCACAGATGGCTGGCGAACCACAATTTGTGAGTCAGAGGATGTGACTTTGCTGTGTCCATATGCATTAACCTTGTAATCGTGTTAAACGACAGCATTGCAGTAATTACGGAATAATTTAAATAGAATACATTTATAGGAGGTCATTTAAATTAGTTACGCTGCATGCTGGTTTGCTATTTTGTATTTGTCGTACAAAATGCTTCGCAATAGGACTGAAAGATGTCACAGTTTCCGAAAGAATACATATGCGTATATGCGCATAGTTGAAGGATAACTTTAAAGACGCGCATCTGCTTTAATCCCGAGGGTGTTCATAATTTGCACTAGGGGTGTAAACTTCACCCCTATCTGGTAAATCTGATTTGTTAGCTATATATTGCCAGCGACTTTGGAAACAAGTGCTTTCTCAAAATATTTGACCTAAATACTAATTACACACTCATTGTTCGAAACATTTTGGCGCTATTTGTAGATTTTATTTTATGTTAGAGCCAAATATTTTTTTTTGAGTTGTATCAAAAGAAACGCTTGTGTGTCAGAAGTCTGTGAAATAAAATTTAAGATGCCCTAACGCTGGCACACAACTCGACCTTCTCGTATAGTTACATGACCTTCCGAATCCAGCACGAGGGTCCTTCCATATGTTTCGGCCCCAACACTTGATGGATTCGAATGGCATCTTGAATGCGAAATTTTCACCAAGAATTCCCGGGTTAATTTAGTGTTGCATCATATTCTTATGTGCGTTATAAGGACGCATGCTTATTTACGTCTGTTTCGTTAACTGTGCTAACGAGATGAGAAATGTGACATCTGAGGTTCTTACTGTGGTGAATATGTCCATGTACTCTTGTAGCTTGGTTATCAACGTTTCGGAAGAACAATTAATCTCCATCTTCATGGTTGAAAAACGATGTTTCCAATAAAGGTTACATAGATACGCTCTGTGATTTAAACTTTTAATACCGCACTTTTCCTAGATATTCTGTCCCGATTATTTTAATATTTCGCTTCGCGTGGTTGTGCATTCCATTTAATTGCAGTTTCCTCACTCAGAAACTAAAGCTGACCAGTCTTTTGTCGCCTGTATCGTCATTAAAATGTGACGACGTGCCAGGCGTCCGTCTGCGTGCCGATGGCGCTGCGCTTAGTAGGAGCACAACTTCATTCTCATAGCTTTCATGTTCTGTGAACGAGCCACCGACCGAACGACTGGTTTCCTACTCCTTGTCTTTAAATTATTTTTCTCTTCAGTTATTAAAAGTAGCTGTGCCTTGAATGACATTCATTACGTTAATGTCAAATTTACATATTTTATCTAGTAATTGTATCAGATGCTCTCATTTTAAATAAATGTATAAAACGAGGAAAAGGGAAATAAATACAATATTAAGTTGCATTACAATTTGGAAACGATTCTAATGAATCAGCTATTCTTCAGTAATTGGATTCATACCCCCAAACCCTGTGTTCCTGAGTATTATCCTCCAGTCTAGTCTAACTCTAAGTCTTCCAGGTGGTCTTCTCCCTTCAGGATTTGCAGCCAAATTTTTTGTACACATTTCTCGTCTTCCCTTGCGCTCTACATGTTCCACTAATCTCATCCTCCATGATTTTATCAACTTAATAATATTTGGTGAGGATTACAGATGGAGCTCCGCACTGAGCAGTTTCCTCCAACCTGCCATCACTTCATTTCTTATAGGTATAAGTATTTTCCTGTTCATACTGTTTTCAAAGACACTCAGTATCTGTTCATGTTATTTTACGTTGCAGGAAGGAAGATTTAGAGACCCTAGAACCACACATTACGTATAATAATGTCATAGTTACTGTTCAGGTTGATTACTTGTCGAGAGTGAAGGTTATTAAACTCCAGTCATGCCAAATCTCCATCATTTGTCATGCAGTAGTGAAACTTATACTACTAATTTCCTTGGTTACAGTTTAGATTGATGTGGTATTAGTTACAAAGGTCTAGATTGAGAATTCTGTCAGCTACTGGTTTGCATTTGTTTAGTATCGATTACTCTGGAATGAAATGTCACGTGTTCACTAGTTATTAATTTCGATAGTTACCCTTTGAAAGTCTTGGTACTGATACTTGGCGGGTTTCTTTGGCAGTAATTCTTGGATGTTGCTGTCTGTCAGATTTCAGTCCAGTGGTTGAGAAATAGTGCTGTATAAGATCAGTTTAGGCCTCTTGTTTTAAATTTACTTACACCAAGATGGCTTATTATGAAGGTCGTTATTGCTGTTCGTAGACATACTGAGAGTTTTTCTCGCAATGTAACGTGTTTTAGAGAACTACATTTTAAATTTCAAGTGGTCTGTAAGATGTCACTTTAGCCAAGGTTAACCAGAATTATAATAGGTTTTGGGATGTAGTGACCATGTATGATGTCCCTGTTTTATTCAGCGGCAGATTAGTTTGATATTTTTAGAAGAGGCCTTTAAGTTGATGTCCTCTCTTTCGACGTCTTCTGTCAGCGGATTCCTCTTTAGATTGGCCGTATGCAGGTTTTGTCGCAATTCCTGTTGAAGGAACTCATCCAGTGATGGGCTTTTGTAATGCCGGTGGTGAACGTTAGCGTTCCATAATACAGATTGTTGCTGAGCCAGTCACTGTACTAATTTAAGGGGTCTAATACCATCAGCGTTTGTGACGACTCTGATCTTTGTCTTTAAACTGTGAAATTCGGATATGTTTACAGCATTGCGTTCAGTCAAATTACTCCGTTATGTGCCAAGTATGTGTACAGTGCACTGAGGATTTTAATGGCCTTTATCAGACTTTTCAGGCACCTGCTAGATTATACCTTGAATCTGGCAAGGATTGCTCTTGCCTCATTTGTCGTTAACTAATCTCTACATCTAATATAGCTAATTATTACGTAACAAACTTTACTGCCGATCACCCAAATACGATTCTTTGAAACTGTAGCCGTAGACCTTTTTATGCGAATGAAATGTTTACGAACATTTTGAGTAACACCGACCTATTTACCCATTGATCATGAGTTCTTAACTCGCGGCCCGCTGTTTTTCGTGCTCCCGTGTACATTTTTGTTGGGTCTGTAGTTTATCAGTCTGTATTGAATAATTGGTTACAGATTAAATTAAATGTTTCATTTTACGTCACTAATTGATAAAAATAATGATAAAGAAAAGTTTTTTGTGTGTGTGTGTGTGTGTGTGAACATGTTTGCAGTAGAAATTTAGAAGTGTTTTAAATAAACTGTCATGAAGTTCCAACAGATTTCTCTTTTAGCTCGACGGACAGAGAGTGGATAAAGACGTATGAACTTTGCCCCAGGTCTAAAGGGTTGGGAACAATTCTCTAGATGGGGGTGAGTAGTCATTTTCACGATTTGGTCGCTTTAATCCTGAGAAAGGAGGCCCGGTTTCCTATTGTATAGTGAACTGGATGAACGGAAGGTAGGTCTAGATATGGCGACAAAGAAAAACTGCTCTGTCTCTGTTCAGAGTCGAATTCAGGTCGTTTAATCCCAAGCCAGTCATTTTACCGTATGAACTATCGGGCCTCGTTAAGCTGTATGCATGTTTGTGTCTCATCATCACATTATGATGGCATGTGGGAGTGTGGGGGTAAACCTTTTCGCGTTTTTGATATGGGCATTAAGAGAGAGGTGGGAAGTCAGTGCCAATTACGTACATAACCGAGAGGGCTGCAACACACTCACTATTTGTTCCAGGATAAATCCCAACCGGTCACCGGCTTGGAATATTTTCATTAATTTTCTCACCTTTCTTAAAATAGTCCACAACCGCTTCCTTCCACGTCCCTTGCAATTCATCATTCACTCATACCATTCAGTTCTATGTAACGTATGTAGTTAAAGTACCATCAAATAACTCAAGAATAAATCAGTTACACATTCGACAGGAAGCTGTTTGGGTTCTGTTAAAACATTTCGTTAATTGTAATATAGCTCAAAGTAGACAGTACAAAGGTTTATTCAGCAAACAGAACAAACTCTGACGTGCGTCTGTCTTATCTTACTGATATGCATGCTGAATGATAGAAATCCTTCTTAGCACTAAGTAGAAATGAAGACAAGGTTTGTGAAAGTTCCATTTTATTATAATAGAAAATACGTGTAATCCACGTTTACAAAGGCATGGGTAATTATAATACAGACAAAACATTTCCGAGATTGTGTGTGTGTGTGTTTTTTTTCGCGCGTGTGTGGTGGAGAGCACGCAGTCAAGTCACTGAGCTAGTTCATTGACTTTGTCATGAGTCGTAGGTAGCCTGGGAATTATTCTTGTCGTGCCTAAAATTCTGTTATTTGTCTACTAATTGGTATTATTTAACATAGCTTGCTTTGCATTCGAGGGCTGATCCCCTGTCTGTGTTCAAGTGATAACACCGAGTTTAAAGTCGAAGTCTGTTTAATCTAGGAACGTTCATTGTCACCACACCTAAGAGGCATAAGTAGGCGGGCAAGGTAATTTATAACGCGCTTTGCACTTTTCCATCATATTTACATTTTTTAATACCCCCTGATACTGATTAAACTTTGTTTCTTGGAAGCAGAGAAGTTAACGACTCTTACCTTACGTAATCACTTACAGAGATACTGTCTATGCATTGACCGCTGTGCTTTAGCATTGTAGATCATTCTTCATGATCCAAGAACATTCATTCCCCCGTCCATCAGCTTGAGCGACTAGCGTGAGAAAGTTTATAAACATCGGATCAGCTCCATATTGTCATGCTGGTATACGTTTATGTTTTACCAGGCTAGCCAGTCAAAGATCACGCTTTAGAAGATGAGAAATGCTTTCAGAATTGTTCCAGGAAAGCCTGGAGGTAAGAGGCAACTCTGAAAACTTAGGCGTAGTAGGAGGATAATATTAAAATGGATGTTAAGGAAATAGGATATGAACATGTGGACTAAATTTGTCTGGTTCAGGATAGGTACCGTTGGCGGGCTCTTATGAACATGGTAATTAACTTTCGGATCCCATAAAAGATGGCTGATGTCTTGAATAGCTGAGGGGTCGCCAGTTTATAAAGAGGAGTCTGCCCCCATAGAGAATGTCAACACTCTCTTGTGATAACTTTAGAACACTGTGCACCGTCTAAAGATTTATTTATTCTAAGGTAGTGTATGTTATTTGGCCGCTTTTATGTAGGGTCGATTAAGGAAGAAAGTCTAATTTCTTCCCACTCAGTGTGACTCAGTATAGCCCTGATGACGGAGGCAGTATGACCTCTGAAACGTAGGTAAACATCTACCAGACTACACAGCGATACAACCCAGAAGACAGAAATCTTCATACTCGCCGCTGTGATAACCTCGAATCATACATTTTGTCCTTTGTTTGGTAATAAGATCTGTGTGGGATGTTGCAATTATTCCGTTTAATGGTTGTAGATTTGGTAGACACACTGTTGTTAGTGCTGCTTATTTGTGACAAGTACTGTTCGTGAAATGTGGTGCCGGTACTCAGAAGATGTAGCCTTTATGAAAGTACGCCAAAGCGAAGGCATTTTTCTCTTACTGCCAACAAGTATATGTCGTGACTTGAGACATAGCAGTTCAAACTTTCACCGGATTTGTCTCTGATGTTGCAAGGAGTGGCCTTACTGCAACACATTCCTGCATAAATAATTTTGTTCCAAAGCGATAATCTTTTAGTGTTTTACATTTAAACTTTGCCTTTTGGCCTTTTCCAATTCCGAATTAATTCTGGGAGTGTAAATCGTTTGGAGAGGACTCTTTGGATGGTGGTTCATCCTGTCGCAAGGTTTTTCTTGATCTACATAATAAAAACACAAAATCACCCCATACCCCGAGCCGGGTTGGAACCTGCTATCAGTTTTCGAGTGGGTAAAAACTTGTCGCCTTGTACTAGGATTGACAATGCCTGGAGTCTCCACGCCGTGGTACCCAACATGGACGTCCACCTTGTGTGTGTAGGCTTCTCTCTCTCTCTCTCTCTCTCTCTCTATATATATATATATATATATATATACACACATACGCACACCGTGTTGTTTGTCAGTACCCTATATAAATCAGAAGTGATTACGCGGGAAATATCAAATGTCAATACGGCCAACTACATAAAGTCTGTTGCTGCTCATACCCCGAAGACACTTCTTACTTTGTGTCGAAGTCTGAGGAGAAAGTTGGATTTCGCGATCTGTCTGGCAAGGTTCTGTCGTCCTAAGTACATAAATGTCACTTGGAGAGAGGAGCTTAGTCACCGTGGTATTAGCTTCGTCACTGACCGAAAAGCAGAGATATTCCTGGTAACCCTTTTCATGCTAATTACAGTAACCAAAGTGTTTTAAAGAGTTTAAAGTAGACGGGCGGACAGACATAGACGACCATACAAGACTGGACAGGTGTACTTCTTGGAGTACACTGAAATTCCAAAAGCGTTCTTTACGTCATAAGATTGATTCGTTAATAACCACTGCGTAAACGTACTGTGGACTTAAGATGGCTGTCTTCCGGGTAGTTGCTGTCTCCTTCATTATCCTGATGATGGAGGCAGCAAGGACCTCTGAAACGTCGGTAAACTTCTGCGAGACTACCCTGATCTTGCGGATTGCCTAGCTCCTAAGGAAAACGCGATAGACATGTTCGGGCCAACAAGATGTTCGTCGTTCACGCTAGATCGTGAAGAATGTGTGAAAATGTAATTGTGCCAAAACAGAATACGTTCTGTAAAATGTAGTGTTTAGTTGTTACGCCACTTCTGCGGGTTGAACATAACGATACTTAAGGATAACAGATAACAAATGTTTTCTGTGTATCAGCTGCAGTCGCATAAGCTCCGTGCTTACACCGAAATGCATTGTGTACCGGTATAGACAGTTCACAGCATCAGTGTGTGTGTGTGCTCGAGTGAATCAAACAGAAGTTACTTCTTTGATGGCTTTAATCAGGAACTAAATAGCTTATTAGTAACTGTCTGATCACTATATCAGTGTCTGTAGCTTGTAAATCAAAGATTAGTGGTTGGCAAGCGTAGTGACAATGCCTAAATTAGACTTTATTGATATAGGGTCCTATATATTACGCCGTACAAGTGCGTATCTATCTTATATTCAGAGCTTGCTCTTAAATTTGTGTGAGAAATTTTGCAAGTTTCTCTCTGTGTGTTCATCCGAGACAAAAATTCTGTAATAATAGTTGTTGGTGTCCATACAGTAGCCTAAGCATATCCCGTTTAGTGTTTGCATACAGATCGTTGGTTTAACGAACTGTTACATTGTGGTTGTGGTGCAGGGCCATGTTGGCTATGCATTGGGAATAATGTGAAGTTTACAGTAGGAACCTGTTGCTTCTTCGATATCAGATCACTTACATGACAGTATTTCCGAGGAAACGTTTCATATGAACGTGTTCATTCGTACTCCTCCTGCCGTAGGTCTAAGCACAGGGCTTATCAGTTCTTGGCCAGCCAACGTGTTTTGTGTGTCTGGTGTACATTTTTGTAATACTGTATGATCCCGTCTAGTGGAACGTAGATGCTGCATAAATTACGTATTTTTATGAGAATAATTAATAAAATAGATAATAAATTCGTTAAATGAAACTGGTTAAAATGTAAAACTGCTCTATAGGAAGATAGTGGTAATTTAATAATTCACTATGAAGTTCGAGTAAATTGTTTGAGCATTACAGTTAAAATAGCGACCTTAAATAATCAATTAATTAATCGGTCATATTTATACAGGATGATTCAAAACTTCCTGTTTACCTGCACACGCAAGTCATGTGCGCCACCTGGGGTGTATGTATTCACAGGGACTTTTGAATAATTTATTATTCCAATAGTTGTTGTTGTCCTAAATTAATTTATTTACATCATTCTAAATTTTGATGTATTTTGTAATAATATTATGAGAATAATATTTGTTATGAACTGATAAACAATCTACAAGTATGATCCATCTTAAAACCCTGCAGCTAATTAGCCGTAGGTGTACACGCAGATATTCACGAGTTAATGCTGTGTGCTATGATTTGTAATCTTTTAAATGTTCTCTTGTCGTTTCACAGGAACAATTTTATGAAAGCAACGATTACAGTAACTTGATTCGATGGAGTTTGAGAACGAAATTTTGAAGTGAAAGTAAAATCTTTAGGTAGAGTTTACTTGTGATTATAAATGCTTGTGTGAGTAAGCCTATGTGTTTGTCAGTACAGTGAGAAATGAAGTTGTTTTCCCCCGTATCGTGGAAATAAACTATTACTAGCTGGTGACTTGCATTTGATTGGATAGGCCAATATTTTAGCATTAATTCTGCAAGCTGTCCAATTTGCCAAAGTTGTATTTTTCTTCATCCGATTTCCAGAAAGCTTTAACATCAAGTGAGTTGAGATAATCCCATATTCCACATCCTTACGTGGAAGTGTCGTCCTCAGATTGTGAGCTTCAGAAAATCCGTATTAGGACCATAACCTCTGAGCCACCCTCTTTTCCCCATTGCAGTGTGAAAATGCGAGATTTCGGTTCAGGTAGCGTCAGCCATTATTGTCGTCCATGTGCGTCTTCTCGTCTTCTTGCAAGAATGCCATAGTAGGTCGAGCAGTGTGGTTGTTATAAGCTTATTAGTGTCGAAATCTTTGGAAGCTGTATGAACAGCCGCGTGGCATTAATTTAGAAATAACGTGTCTCAGAAATATAAACGGCATGTGCAAACAAGAATATTAAGGAACTTACGTATTTAGTGTTTGTGCAAAATCTTAATTTATACTTTATTGAAACTGAAAACAGAAGAAGCTACCGTAATTTCTTGCGTTTTGTAGCAGATCGCGAGGATTCAGCGCCTTTAATACTAAGCCTCGCAACTGGACGCGATTCTGAGCCCCTTCGAGTTGTCATTCCCCAATACCCGCCCAAAAGAACAGGGATTCATTCTTACCGGGCCAACTGAAGATGGAAGTAGAAACCACTTCCGAAACACCGGGGTTTTAGTACACGGAAAGAATGGGCAAAGACTAAAAAATAAATAAAGACCTGTGTTAGAATATGGTTTACTTCTTTGGGTCTTTATGGTAGGGCAAAATTTCGGATTCCGAAACATGACAGTGTAAAAAAACTCAAAACCTTCAGTTCTCATGGATACTCCCTAAAAGAAGTAAATCTTACTCGTTGAATGAGCGGAAAAGAAAGCTTGCGGCGTTAGGCGTTGTGGCCTACTTAATCAAGGACCGATACAAGTAGCGAAACGAGTACAGTCTTGTATCGTGTGTTCATGCACGTTCCATTTAGTGTACGACTGACATTCGGCGTCTCCTGCCCCGGCCGGAGATGGCTAATTGCTTCCCTTAAATAAGCCCCATGAGCACAGTCTAAATTCCTGATACAGTAAGCCCAGATTTACCCACGCAAACACTCGTTCAGACAAGCGTTTTGAAGAAAAACATACCAGCAAATTTTCCCCGGTGTGAAATATGCGACCGAGTTTTTGTTTTATTTTATTTGGTGTCTGGAACATTTTTGCTGGCGCGAGAAGACTTTAGATAGGCTATAATTAATTTGGACACATAGTAATCATTTATTAGTGTCCTCTAGGTCAGTGGTATTCAACCTTTTTTATTCGCGTACCCCCAGATATAATTGCTCTTCAACTTTGTACCCCCAAAGTTGCTGGTGTGTAATTCAAGTTATACATAGTATATAATCTACATCTAAAATAAATTAAATAAATTACATTACTGATTATTCAGTGTTATCATAAAATAATATATTTTTTTTAAATTTCACGTACTCCCTAAGATGTCTTCGCGTACCCCAGGTTGAATACCACTGCTCTAGGTATTAAGACGCGTGTTAAACCAAATTTGGAGTAGGCCCAGTCATACGCAGTTGTCTTAGTAAATGGTAGCATGAGGTGTGCTCTGTAAACATTAACGCTCGCAAGGCTGCAGAAATACAATTTTAATGTACTCTCCGTATAGCCTGTAATTTGATTTTTAGTTTTGAAGTATGTTAAGTGCAGATGTTTTCATGATACTAGCCACTGGTCTTCTTTAACTCGCCTGTGGTGAATGTGCGAACATGTTTCTGGAGTCGAAGTAGAACACTTTTTCTACACTAACTGAAGGCCATATGTGATAAAGTAAAAAATGGGTTGACCTAATGAGTAACAATTTCGTCACATCACCGCGGGCCGTAATTTGACCACCCCTGGTACAGAATATACATAACGGGGAGAAATCCAAGAATAAATTAAAAAGAGTTGCTCGTCGTACATTGAATTGGGCAGCGTCTTCTGTGAGGTGAAGTTAAGACACTCCAGTATTTCAGTTTAGCTAATTTTAGTTCTGGGAAAGAGGCCCACATACCAGGTTACAAAATAATAGTCTGCGAGGTTGTGTTATTTCTATGCCGATCTAAATACAAACATGTTTCACTGTAAACAAATAAATTAACAACACAAACTGCAGATTCACTAGAAAGGTAAAGCAAATATTAGAAGTTTTAAATATAGAACAGATGATAAGTGCATCAGTGAAAGAAAATATTACGTTTATAGAGACGTCTGATGTCAGTATAATGGATTGTTTTAGTTTTAAATTGATTTGATTGTGGTTTTATGTTCCATGTAGAAAGTAAGAAAGAGACTTTGCAATTACTCAAAGGTAACAACTGAATACTTTCCCTTAAATACGTTTTATCTCGTATTTGTATGAGGACCAAGTATGAACGTATTATTGAGGAGTAAGATAATCTTATAAATTTAGTGTAGTCGGAATGTGTACTAGTGCATATTTTGCTGATAAATTTATCATACATTTCACGTAATCAACAGAGACATGAGAAATGCTTACACAGTTTTGGTTGGAAAACCTGTAGAGAGGAGACCTTTCGGAAGACATAGGCGTAGGTGTGAGGATGTTATTAAAACGGATCTTAGGGGAATGCGGTTGGAGGGTGTGGCAAGGATTTATTGTGTAATTAAACAACAGGATCAATGGCGGTGGTCTCATTTGACTGTAACTCAACGTCTACGTTGCTAAAGAATCGATAATTTCCTATCAGCTTACAGTTGCACAGTGTAAGCAGTATCAGCAGCAGCGAGTATTTTGTCAAAGTAATTCATTTTTGTAGAATTATTATTTTAAGACCCAGCTGCGTGTTAAAACTGCTTTTTTCATTAGGTCTACTCGGTTAATTATAGAGTGCTATTGTAGCGGTGCAGGCAAATGTAACGATTGTTTTAAACAGCTTGGCGCAGTCGTGTTACTCCTCTCTCGCCATCTGTTGGCAGTAAGCTGAATTAATGAAACAACTTTTCTCGTCACAAATTTAATGGTAATAACGGCGACACTGCGATTGGCATTCAAAGTGGGTCGTGGGTCACGCAAGGGGGAATTTACAAACATAATAAGTGAAAAAGTGGCAACATGCCGTGGATGCGCAACCGTGAAGATAGAGCAGTTTGAAGAAACTTGAACAAAATTTGTGACTTCACACTAAATCCGTTTCAGCCTCGGGTAAAGGACCGCGGTACCTATTCGATAGGAGCTAGAGACTTTTCCCTGGTAACGAAGTGAAAAATATCTGCCCCTGCCTATAGTCGAACCCCGGCTGTCTAGCCATTTACCAGTACCAATGACTGAGATCATATATAAGGTGCAGAGAAATAAATTCATGTTATTTGAGATGACTGAATGATTTGTGTTAGATGCTATTCTTTTGTTGTTGTAAAAATAACATTCGAAAGAACAGAATGGACATGATAGGATGCTCGTCTGTGTCAACGATTTGACCAGTTTGCGTGTAAAACATCAAGATGTTTTATATTTTAACACTGGCAGGTCAGTTTTCGTGTGTAGGCTACATAATTGTAACGGTCCACGGCTGTGCTCGCTGATGATAGAATTCAGCATTTTATTCTGTCATGACCTGTTTTGTGGCATCCACATCTTAGCTTTGTTAAAATTGATGCATATTTTTATTTCAGCATTGCACTAGTCTCGATTTCAGAATTGGTTTTATCGAGTTACTGGTTTTTCCTTACATGATGTGTAATAATACCATGTCCCGTCGCCACGACTGAAAAGCATTTCCGCGTAGGTTACTTTTGGGTTGCTCATTCATGGTCTAGACCAGTGGTATTCAACCTTTTTTGTTCGCGTACCCCCAGATATAATTTCTCTTCAACTTTGTACCCCCAAAGTTGTTGGTGTATAATTCAAGTTATACATAGTATATAATTTACATCTTAAATAAATTAAATTACTGATTATTCAGTGTTTATCATAAAATAATATATATATTTTTTAAAATTTCACGTACCCCCTAAGATGTCTTCGCGTACCCCAGGTTGAATACCTCTGGTCTAGACGGACTGTATGCCTTTGTCGGTCGAAAATGATGAATCATAAGGTATAAAATACACAACGTTCTTGAAATAAATTAAATTTGTACAGAATTTCGCTGGAAATCGTACTGAGTCTAGTCGAAAAGTTGTCAGCTTGTGACCTGAAATGGCGTCGTTTTGGCATCACATTCGTCTCGATCGCAGTGATCCATGAGAAAGAAGAACGAGACTTGATGTTCCTATCAGGCTATGCTACAACCGTCTTAAGTTTGTCTCTGATTTTCTACAGCATGGTTTAGGCACGCAGTAGGTCGGTCGCTGTCCTAAGGCCCCCGTGACCTTGCATCCGTGTTTACCGGATTTTAACCTGCCTAGATACGATGATCACTAAATGTTTCGACTATATGGTGAAGTTCAAGTTTTTAGGAGCAACGGTAACTAATGAAAATACATTTGCGGAGAAGATGGCGCAGGTTAAATTCGTGGAATACTTAAATTGCTATCTATCATGCAGTTAATATGCTTTATCTCTAAGTTTCCTGTTTAAAAATTCAAAGATTCTTACTATAGTTCAGTTCACCTGTTGAGTATGGGCGTACCCTTACGAAAGAACACACTTATTTAGCGTGCTGGAGGGCAGAATGTTGAGGAGAATATTTGGGCGTAACAGAGAGGAACTAAGAGGATGAGAGAGAAAATTTTGATTCAATTGGCTCAGGAAATGGGCAGTTGGGGGCGTTTATGAACACGATAATGGACCGCCGAGTTCTATAAAGGCGTTTAATTTCTTGAGTAGCTGGCCGACTATCAACTTCTCATCACTTTGAAACCGAAGCCAGTCCAAATATTATTTAATATTGTAGTCCTTACCACAAAGAAAACACGGAGTGTATCCATTATAGAGATTAATTGGTCCTTACTTTCTGTCCTCGCCCATTAGTCCGACCAAGGTTCTTCATCCTTGACCGACTGATTCCCATATTTCAAACCAGCTCTCGCGCACGGCTCACTCATCACCCCGATAATGAAGACAGTAAGAACCTTTGAAACGTCGTTAAAATTCTGCCAGACTACACGGCGTGACATCCCAGAAGACTGTCTTTTTTAGTCGCTGTTTAGTCTGAGAAACATACGAAACACGCAGATACACTCTGGGAGCATAAGGCAGTCGACGATTACGAAAGCAGGTGGTACATATAGTTACCACTGTCCTTAAAGAGTTAATTATGGCACTGATCCATGTATTTAACAGCCTAGTTCTTATTTCACGTACTTGCTACGTGTGAATGCTGATTCGTTGTTTCCTTTCGCGTTGTATTCATGTGTGTTACTGAAAAAAAAATAATTAAAGTTTAGTAACAGGCTAAGTGATATATTTTTGAGGCGTGAAACTAAAAAAATCAAATACGGTGTTCATACATCATAAGAATATGTACCAATACCAACTTTAATTCTGGAGACTCGTATGTTAATTTCATTGTGCTCTCCAGAAGATAAACTAGGATACTGGGAGCGACCCGTTCTTCAAGTGCCTGAGCACTGCGGGTCCCACCCTTTCGTTGGCTTGATGTATAGACATTCGGTAGGACTCCTTGGACGAGGGATCGGCCCATCGCAAGGCCTCTACCTGTACACAGGACAACACAACACAGAAAAACATCCATGGCTTGAGTGGGATTCGAACCCACGGTCCCAGCGACCGAGAGGCACAAGGCCCACGCCTCAGACCGCGCGGCCACTGCGGACCCCCTAGAAGATAAAATATTTACTAATTCAGATGTGTAGGAGCAGTAGAGAAACCGGAAAGACAATAAGTACGTGTGTCTTGATATTAATAGAATGCCGCTCTCCCACCCAGTATTGTTCCTTGATTGAGGATGTGCTGTGGTGTGAGGTGCAAATAGGCGTCCATGTTTACTGTTGCCCTTGAAATTTAGGGTAATCAGGAGCTACTCGAACACGAGACATAGTTCTGTCTCTGCACAAGACATGTGAGTGGTAAGCTTCACGCTTCTTGGTCAGGAAAGGTTAGTTTAATTCACTATACCTTTGTTTGTCTGAAGAGTCTGAGGAAATCCATGGATAGCCTGTAGGGTCGCCTGTCTCCAGGCCGAGAAACGGCTCAAGTAGTAGCCGATGACCTCATTTAATATTAGCGGCGTTGAATCTTTTGATTCTATTTTCAGACAGTTAAGTCAATCCCGTTATTCGTATCTAGGTACGCGTTGTGAGTTTTCGCGTGCATTTCGTTTCGTAATACATCTTTCCCATCCAGGATTGTCCTCACACCTCATCCTTTCTGCCTGATCTCTGCCGTTAGATAACACAACACATCCCAACAGAGTGAAGTGTCTTCTATTAATAACGCTTCCCGTATTCCATTGCTGTTAGCGGGGGCGGCAGTATATTGTACTCACTTCGGGGTGAGTAGGCCGTCCGCCCGCCCACATCCCTTTCTATAGCACATACTGACGTTATAATTTCTACCTACCCCTACGGTCATGGTCCGGGGTCCGTTTAGAGCAGCTGACTGTAATTCACCGATAAAAAGATTCATTATCAACCATTCTTTGAGCCAGTTCAGTCCACTTCACATATTTGCCTCAGATTCGATTTAAATGTTTCCTCTCATGCAAGCCCATACAAGTGACATCTTCCCATTTTTCCATGATGTTTTCGAACAAAGCCTTTAAACGTATTTGTCCTGCCCGTCCCATCCTTACTAAAGTCACTAGGGCTGTATTGTATGAAAAGTTGTCAATGACACGGATGGTGTCTATGCACCACAACTTACTTGATTCGAAAACTTCAGCATCTTTTACCCTCTCGACGAAACCAGCTAAACCTGAGTAAATATATCGAAACTGGTTCTCAGAAAATTAAGCTACCGCACGTACGTGATTGGAAGGTTAGGTTCCCTTCTACGTAGACTTCTTCAGCGCGTATAACCTGCGCTTTAACCACCTCACAAGCTTAATTTTTAGATTAAACGGGTACTGTGCCGGTCGTTGTCAAATGTCTCAGGTATACTTACAAACACGACATTTTGGTTGTTGGCTGTACTCCCTTACTCAGGTCACTGGCGTTCTGGTGGTTAGCGTGCAAGCCTGCTATTCAAAATTTTACGAGTTCAAAGCCGGCTGCTGTCACTAAGTAAACTAACGAAAAAGTTGTAGGAAATCTGTTAGTATGACAACCAGTCACTTGAAGACGAGAGTAGAGCCAACTACCCGAAACTTTCTGTGCATTAAATATGCTTCAGATATCGAACAGTTTGCGATATATTATTCCTACAGTGAATCGTCAACAGCTGCTTCGTTTTATTGTGTTATTCCCAGATCATTAAATATTGTATGCATCGGGAATTTTGTAACGAATACGCGTCACATGTCGAGTACAGAAGATGTGTCACGTGTGTAAAGTGTTTAGCTAAAAGTTTCCACACGTGCTGGGCTCAGTGGGCAGATGCATTATCATGATGGGTTTTTTTCTCTCCAGATTCCCACTTAAAGGGCGTTTTCGAAGCACTATCATAGAAACGTTTCAGCACTTATGTATAGAAATGTTAGTTCACAGTCTTGACCTTGTGGAACACGCACTTGGTGGGTGCACACCTTCTTGTCATCCAACATAACAATAGCTTCAGGTAGCTTTGCTGAGCAGTTCCGGGCTCTTTTACTGTTTTCATTGGTTTCTACACATTTAAGAAAGTCCGAAGTCGAACTTTTTGAGACACGCGTGGTTCCCAGATCTTCGGTTAAAATGACCTCGTGGTGCACTAAGAAATTCCTCCCTCTTCAGTCATTTTACGAATAGTAAGTCTTCTGTTACTTCGCATCGATTCACGTGGCGTTCTGTGCACGTAGGCATCGTTAAGTCATCACTCAACAAAACACAATCGGAGCACGTGCCGACTGTGAACGAGTGAAGCAATGGTATGTCCTGTGAACACGTCGGAGTTTGCAGTAATGTCAAGGCAGGTTCATTGCAATATATCCGAAATATAAATTCAGATTCGACGCTGATTTGACCATTTCATTCGCTTCTTCGTGTGGCGTTAAATATGTTAAACAAGGACATAAACAATATAATGGCAGTAGCCACCGTCCATGACTAATTAACTCATTAGAGCTTAAATGTTCTTTTGAAGCTATTAGTTGCTGAGGTCGTATTTAGATTGCCCGCATTTTATGGAACTCCAGGGTTTGTTACCATGTTTACAAGTCCCCATTGTTTATACCTGTCTTATCCGGTTCACATGGTCACACTTTTATTTATTTATTTGAGAGCCGTTTTAATATTATTTTCCAGTGTAATTTTAGTTCTCCCACGTGGTCTCTTCCCACCTTTCCCTTGCGTTCTACGTCACTCTCATCCCATCTTCGTTGATTTGGTGTCCCTGATAATATATGGTGAATACTTCAGACAAAGTATTCGTAACTACGAAACGTTGAACTGTTGTAAGGAAGGTGAAGAAATTTCGTCCAGATGGAAGCAAGAATTGTACTTGTAATGAAATATTTATTGTTGCTTGACACGCATTTGTGTGATGCGGAGATGGCAGGAAACGCGGCAACACGGCAGGATGCTGTCCGTATGACGTCACGTGTGACGTAGTGTGGGAAGTCCCTGACGTCACATACCCGCTGATTTCGTTAGCGGAAAAGGAAGATCAGAGGGAAGGGATGAATGGTGGACTGTATTGTCATCGTTCGTAATTGTTCTTAAAGTAGGTCGTTGAATTGAGCAAGAAATGTTTATAGTTCGATCTCTCGTAAGGTGTGGAGCAAAGTCTTATGACAGACTTTCGTAAAGTTGGTAATGATCCGTCGGGTTCCATAAAGGCAGGGCACTTTTTTTTTGACTATCTGATTAACTATCATTTGCTTTATGAAGTGTTTAAGTACAGCGTAAATTGGTTTAAAGGGAGATATGCTTTTGTTGTAATGATTATGCCAGTAGATCGACAACCAGTACGCCCTAAAAACTTTTATTTAGTGTTCTGTCTGACGACAGGTCCATATGAACAGGATCCTTCCATCCTTTTCTCGGACTGGGACCTGTTCATATACGTTCTTGGCAGATGATCCAGAAGTGGTTTGCCATTGCCTTCTTCTGTGTGTGAATGGAGTAATTGTTGGGATGCCACGGAGAAACCGGGGAAGAAGCCCCCGGAGGAAAACTCCGTGTTGCCTAGACCACGGCCTTGCCCAACACAAATTATAAATTCGGGCACCGCCGGGAATCGAACCCGAGACCCCAGGATTACAAGGCCAGCGTTCTATCCGCTAGACCACCGTGGCTCATCCTAAAAACTTGCCTTTAATAAACGGAAGTTGTTTAACGCGGACACCGTAAGGAAAGAAAATAACAAGAATTTAATGGAATGTAGTTTGAATGTTTGTATCCTGTTGATCCAATGTCATATCTGGCATTTATGTGGGAAGGCTCGTTCTTGTCACACGTGGGAGAAATTAATCTCGACCTTTGGCATGATATTTGGAAAATAAAAACAGGGGAAGAAAGACAGAGGTAAGAAAAGGCGGAAAGAATAAAGAAAGGGAGGGTAGAATAAAATGATACGGAACGTAAGTTCAAAGTATGAGGTTTTCATGGCGCAGCAACCCAGAAGATTATTGATATGAATACGTGTGAGCCGTGTGGCAAGTAATGGTGTGTTGTAAATACACGCTGATTGAGGATGAGTGTGACGATCTTGCATGGGTACATTAGTCCGGTGTTTCTTAGTAGAAGGACGTATTAGCATGGGAGCGGTTCGTAAAAGTCAAGGAGTCTCGGTAGTATGAATGCGAGATAAGGGCGTACGAGAAATATGGGGGGGGGGTTTTTAATTATACGTTTAACTACGGCTCTAGTTGAGATTGAAGTTCCTGCTACAGAAATTACTCAAAGTGCCCGTCTGTGACTTGAATGCGCATTTAAGCAAGACGTGTTAGTTAGTGCACGGTAAGCATACACTGCAGTCATATTTTATGTTGAAGTAATTGGCAATTCTGTGTTTCGTGGCGTCACGCTGTCTGTTCAGTCTTCTGAAATTTGTAACGTGTTTCATTATTAATAACAATTGGTTTAATTTAACATTGGATTATTGTAGTATGTTTGATTAACCCTGATCTTTATAATAAGTCTATGTCTCACTTTAAAATTACCATGGCATTTAAATTTTTCCGAACTGGACCAATATTTGTAGGAATTCTTTTTTACTCAAAATTACGTTGTTAATTTAAACATGAAATTTAGTAGTCCATTCCTGAATCGCTGTGTGTCGTATGAATTTCTGATGTTACTTGGTGATAATACATTTTTTTTATTTAGTGTTCTGTCTGACGACAGGTCCATTATTCTGCCCAAAAAGAGTCCGCCAGTTTTCCCTATTCTCAGCTTCTCGTTTTAAATCTTGAAACTTCATCTTCTTTCCTTGTTTAAGATCGTCGGTTAGCTGTATCAGTCTTCTTCCCAGTCCTCGCTTTCCTTCAACGATAAGACATGGAATATGTTAATTAATTAATTAATTAATGGAATATGTTAATTATTTAATTAATTACTTGTGCTTCATTTATATGTATGAATTAATGGCGACCTATATTAAATGGAAACTTATCTGGCAGGGAGCCGTGCCTAATATCATACGATTCTGTTATGGACAGGTTTTAATGTAATTTGATGAAATGCGAAAGTTTGTTTCAGTTTTCGAACAACGCGGTTTTCGTTGTATCGCGGTTATTCGTGAGTCAGGCGGCAGATGTGGCTGCAGAGGTATGAGACTCGCCTCTAAAATTACAACTCAGTGACTGTGTGGCTTACGGTTGGCAACGGTCGGCGTCTGTATTTAGCAGCGTCGGTTCCTAACCCACGCACGCACTCACGCACACATAGGGCTATAGTTTCTCAGAAGGTTTGTCGGATGAAAGTGACCTGGTGGCATTCGTGTGGAAACAGCGAGTCTGTTGTGCCGAGTTTCTAGCCACTTGACTGTAACGTGAGGAACTCGAACCCAAAATACCAAGCAAGTCTGCTCAGAGCTAGTGCTCCAGACTTGTATTCGGACATCTCGACCTCACAACCCACTATACTGTTGAAGATTTCTCGTAATATTTCTCACTCTCTCCAAGCAAATGCTATCAAATAGGCCACGGACATTTTCCTAGCCTAATTTCCATTCGTGGTCATCTTCTCATCTTTCGTAGCTGTATAACCTCCACAGTTAACTAGTGTCGTTGAATAATCGTTTCTTTAATTCACTCTATGTAAAGTATAGGCGTATATGTCTCAGTTGTAACAATACTAAAGAGGTGATAGTGTAACAATTTGGTGGATAGAACTGGCTGTGGATAGTTTTCGGTGGAGGGCTTTCTTGTGGTTACGTTATTGACCATGTAATTTGTCAGAAAGATGAGACCTTCACTTCCCTTTTCGTCTTTGTCATACATCTGAATCTGATAAGATACAATACACCACGAAATAATTATTATTTTAATTCGTAAGATATTATCATACAATAATAATATACGTTATAGTTTTCTTTAAATGCAAATATTTTTGTAGACTGTCATAAATTAACCATTCATTTTTGATTTGGCAAGATTATATTAATGTGAATGTGAAGTAAATCGGTTGTTTTGACGAATTTAGGCAGTTGAAACTTCCGGTTTCAGCGATTCGGATATGATTGTGATGTACAATATAATATTATGCAGACCTTCCACCAAGTGCCTAGTTCGTTTTCCTGTTTCGTTTTAATGGCACGGCACGTGAACGATACGCACGTTACGTTCTCCACCCACGCAGGATCATCGTAGTGACTCCCATGGCCGTGCAGTGTTTTGGCACTAGGTTCGCTTGATAAACACTAGGGCGGCGTATGCTGTACCATTTCCCGCTAGCGACGACACTCGTTCAACAGTCTGTTTCTCCCCTCTGTCCCTTCCACTCCTTTCCCCCACCGTCCTTAACATCAGGACGATCTCAATATGGCTTCCGCGCAAGTAAGAGTGTAAAGTGACAGAAAATGGTGGAAGCCTAGTTATACATTAATGCAACTCAGGTGCATTTAATTATTAATTTGATTATTTAATATCATCAGTTAGGCTTCACCAAAGATGTGACAGTTGTTTTGTGCGTGAAATAGTAACCATATTTGTGTTGTCTATTTCTTAATTTAAGTAAAGATCGTTGAGTCATTTAGCTGCCTTGAAAAGACTTTAAACTAAAAAAAAAAGTTGTAAATCGAGTGTGTGGCGATTTGATAATCGGTGGTTGCTGCTGCATTGATCAAGTTCTCTACAAAACGAGTGATCGTGTGCTATATTTTTACGGCGCCGTTCGATTTTCGTAACGGGAGGGAGTCTGGTTGAAGTAATTTGGTGTAAATAATCTGAATAGTTGGATTCTGTGTTGCTGCGGAGTGGATATATTTTACGTTGATGCGGAGTGGGTGCACGGAGTGACTAGACTAGCCAATGCGTGATATTTACGAGTGGTTGAGTGTCTTATGTATCAAATATATTGGCAGGTGGTTTCTGTGTTGGAGTGAGTCATATCAGTATCAAATTGAAACGACCTTTTTGTCTGTGTGGAGTTAATCGACAGGTTGCGTGGTCAGTGACAACAAGTGGCTGGTTATTTTGTGCATGTGATTAATTAGCACACTTCGTTGCCTAATTTGAGGATTAAGGTGCCCACTGAGTGTCGTACTGCTCTCTCAGTTATGGATAATGTTGTGCTGTGGTATTTTTGGACTTCAACTTGGAATGTAACGACTATCGTGTCTGACATCAGCCGATGAAGAGACCACGGTAAGGTATATAATTAATGTTGTGGGCGATAATGATTTTTTCACTCTTCGTATATATGGATATGTTGTTTTTCGTGCTATTTATAACTACAGTTCCTAATAGTGCTACTTCAGTCTACTAGTCCCACTATTAATAAATAATCTGAATGTTTAGAAAAGGTACTTGGCCTCTTTTAAATTTTTAACAGTATTCTTGAGGATGGGGGCGAATAGGTGCCACGGAAGTAGGCCTAATGTTCCACTTGGTATGCGAAATTTTTAAATACTAACAAAGCTTGATATTAGTAGTTAAAATTATTTTTTGGATGGGTTGATTGGAAACATGTATTATGTGTATATATATTAATTTGTACTGTTTAGAAGTAATAAGTTGTCGTCTTTCGCTTATATATAATTGAAGTTTTTAATTATATGCTGAGTTGGATGAGTAATCAGAGTATTCATATTTTTTACGCAAGCAACAAGTGAATAAGGCCAGGAAATAGGATTGCTGTTTCCTGGTTCTGGAAGAAGCTGAGAACGTTTCTGAAATCGAGTGATCTTTGCGCAGCTGAATACGATGTTTTGAAAAGCAGCTGCATTTTGAATGCAGACTTAATTTGAACACAAGAAAGAGATTGAGAATGCCATTTCAGGATATAGTTGTTAGAATTTACTACAGGAGCTACATTGAACTTCAGTTCATAAAATTCATTCATTTTGTGATGAGTCGTTAAAAAACTTTCCCCATCTCGGTTGTAGTGATTTTTATAAAGCGATTGTGCCTGGTTTACGACGTAATGCTGGCTGGAAACTAATCCGAGATTTCACTTATTTGTTTATTGTTATCTATTTATTTATTGGCCTCGTATGAAATTGTAAGCACTTTTACGTGCACTCCTTTTCGTTGTGCTTGGGTTCCAGGCGACGAGGGTTTATCGGACTTTGTTAAATTACGAATGGAGGAGTAGGAAGGAAAAGGATGGAAGTGTGCCTGACGCCATGCCCTACCGTTGTGACGTATTATATATCTCGGCTGACGTAGCGGTGTTGTCAAAGTTCACCGAAATACTACGTAACATCAAACAGGCAGAAGAGAACATTCTACCACTGACGGCTATTTTCAGTTAGTAGTCCGCGGAGACGAATTATTCCTGAAGAAAACAGCATCGCCCCTTGCCAAAGCGGATTTATTCTTTGCCCGTTTGATATTCTTTCTCAAATTCTGTCTTCGGTATTATTTCTTATTCTATAATTCTTCCTCACTCTTTCACTGCGAAGAAGCCGTTGATGCAAACACGTAATTATTTCGCATTTCGAAACGAAAGAGGTCTCAGATCAAAGCGTTTGAATTGATATATTAATTTAATTTATACTTACAACGTAATTAACTCGTTTCCGGTTGCAAAATGGCTGATCGTCTGTACATCCGCTTTGTGAGACTCAATGAGTAAGGAATTATATGAACGTACTTCTCGTTTGAGGTCTTCGGTTCGAGTTTAAGGTCTGATAACGATTATCATTAGGATTTTGGGGACTTTCGTTAGCCTCTCCACCAAATTCCGAGGTATTAAAATAGGACACGACCACTTTCTTTCCTTTTCATCATTCTAATCATCCTGTGAACCAACACATTTCAGGAAGTGTCGTGTTGGGTTTAAATTGCAACGCCATGTATTTGAGTGGCTGCTTCCTTCATTTTCGCACAGAACTTGCCTTTTGAGTATTACAGGCCAGTAACCCCAAAGTTGCTCCCTTCGTTCAACTATTTCATTCAGGGTTGGTAATGGTTTTTACATATCCTCTGCATCGTTATTTGCGTTCCACTTGCACGTATAGTGAGCAGCGTATTTGCTCTACGTTATTGAGAACACGATCATGCAGTGTTGCCTTTAATTCAGACTCCGTGACGTCAGAACTATTCTTAATTTGAAGAGGATAACTCTTGAGTTATTCTCACTTTATTTAATGACACTTTATAAACGCAGGTCTTCTATATTAGTAGCCTTTGTTTTCTCGCGTCAGATTTGAAGATGATTATGAATTTGGAAGCGTACGTAAGGAACCGGTGGTAACCTTTTTTGAGGTACTATCCCAAATATTTGCCTGAAGGTGTGAGAAAATCCACGATAAATCTGTCATGATGTCCGGCCTCTGGGCCGAAAATTAAATCCAGAAGCTTCCCGAGTATGAAGTACGAGTGCGACACGTCATCCAGGAACTTGTGTAGTGAGCAAAAATTTGGAGGCAGGCAACCGCCCACTTCCGATGCCCGTTTGCAGACTGCGGGTTGGAGCAACACTGAACTATGTAAGCTTCTTTACAGTGAGGATATTCGTCGGCTTAACCGACCTTTCCACAGTTCGCCACAGCTGCCAAGTCTCATCATTTTATTTGTACAGCATGAAAGTCTTTTCAAAGAAGTTCTGTGTGTGGTATTTCAAAATACGTAAACGAACCCCCCTCCCCTCAAAAATGCTCCCATTCTAAATTTACCTGTGTAATTTACACTGCTTTTATGATGTAAATAGAGTACCTCCCAAAATGTTATAAGCTACATTGTTTACGCGTGATGGCGTGCATGTGAGGAAGAAAGAAAAATTGTCGTAGTTAAAAGTAAAATAATGTCGCACTCTTGAGAAAGTAAATGTTATTTATTGCTGACAATTAGTGATTTACAGGCATTTTCTGATATATTTATTTGTATGCATAGTTGACGTGTGGCTTCGTTATAATGATGAACTCACTGGTGCAGATTCCTTTAGAAATTAATGGTCGCTCAGATATTAAGAAATTCACATCCTCTTATGGAACGCGAACGTTCATTACTGCGCTCTGAGACAGATGAATCCAGTTCCCACTCGATTCAAGATCAATTTTAATAGCATCCTCCCGTCTAAGCCTAGATATTCCCAGTGCTCTTTTTCGTGTTTTCCGCCCAGAACATTGTATTTATTTCTCCCTTCCTCCGTTGTGTGTTACGTGCCCCTCCCATCGCGTCGACATTGACTTGACGGACTTTAATAACGTTTGGCGAGGGGTTGAAGTAATGAGGTGCCTCATTAGTTACCATTATAATACGAACAAGCCTGGATATTCAGTGAAGAAATTCTGCTGCATATTCGCTTTTTATTCTGTCCATTTACTTTCGGATTGATAGTGTTCAAGTTTTCCCGCAAGTACGGCAGATCTATACTTTGGAGCGTTAGAAATTTACAGCTTTTGTGAACGTGGTAATGAACTTTCGGGTTACGTAAAAGGCAACGGTTTTCTTGACTAGCTGAGCGACTGTTAGCTTATCAATGACGACTCTACTCCATGAAGTTATGGGCCTGCTGCCTGGGTCGGAAACATCAGGTTCATTCTTTCATTGCCTACCGTCATTTTTGAAATGATTTGGTTTATATTCACCCCTCTAATTACAAGCGGTCGTTATTAGGATATGTCGCCAGTCACTCAGAAGCGAATTGAAGACCGTTCAGTTGTCACTGTAGTACGTATTGGCCAGTTACCGGCCTATTTCCTTTATTTACTTGGAATTACGTTGGTAGTTTGTATCAGTTCTGAGAAACACCGTAAAACCTATTATAAAAGAATCTGACGTGAGTATGTCAGTAGCACTATCACGATAACATATCCTGCCTTTACATGACTATCCTTGTGTTACAGAGTTTATAATGGTTTTCGTAAAAATCTTTACAGGCTATCTATATTATGTTTTTATAAGCGTGATCTGCTTTAATGTTCACTAAATTGAAGTTTTACCCACAGTTGAGGTTTCATTAGATTGTCTGAATAAGTTCGTAACCGATTTGAAAGACCTAAAGATTGAAATACGGACCTTTAATGTTACTAATTGCTTCATATGAGCGTGAAATTTGGCCTTATAGCTGAAGGGAAGGACACAGGTAGAAAAGTGCTAAGGATAATGCACGTGGGCCCAAGATGTAAGTAGGAAGTTATTCGAGATTGCGAATAATGAGCTTTATAGTTTATACTTTTTTACTTAACATTGTCCTAGGGTTGTTGAAATTATGGAGAATGGAATGGGCTGGATATGAAGCAAGCATAAGAACCACGAGGAATGTGTAAATCCTAAAAGGATGACGCGGCCTGTGAGACCGAGGCCCAGATGGGAGAATAATATTACAATGGGTTTTAAGAAACAATATGGAAGGTGTGGAATGGATTCTGCTGGCACGGGGTAGGGTGCAATAGCGGGCCTTTTTTGTTATTTTGGTGAATTGTCGGGAAGTTGCTGGCCGGCGAGTACCAGTTTTTTTAAATAGGCTTATCTATATGTCTACCGTGATGTTATGTGGAGTAGAGTTGTGTTTTAAGTGTCGAGTATAGTAGCAATTATAGTAGGTCATGTTTTCTGCCTGCAACTGGCTGACGAATGATCTTTGTATTGTATTTTCAAGGACGTATTTCCTCTTGTGTATTAAACTTTCACTCTTTGTGAAGAAATCCTTTTTTTTTTTCACTTTTCTCGAACTACGCCTTCTTATAAAATGTTCAGTTCAAATAAATCTTAGCAGTAGTCCTATTGCTTTCTGCAGGATTGGTGATTGACGTATTACTGTTATCGATCTGTAGGGATTGGAACACTTTTTTAATCGGTCGGAATAGTAGGAAATATTTCTTGTATTCTGTCGAAAATTTAATATCTGTTCTGAAAACATTCGCTTCAACCAATTTAAACTGGCAATTAAATCTAACTTTGCGGCTGTTGATGGGTAACCGAATACAATTGATCGAGATATTTTGAAGATTAGTGTCTTCTGGGATGTTGCGCCGTGTAATCTGGCAGAAATTGACAAATGTTTCGGAGATGCTTATTGCCCTAATGATGGCGGCTGTATGCACTTTTGAAATGTCTGCCAGCCTACACGGTGCAACATAACAGAAAATAGACATCTTCATACTGATCGCCGTGAGAACCTGAAATCTCACCGATAAATATCTTATTTTGCAGTCTTAAAATTTATCACCGTCATAAGAAGAGGTCGACATTGAACTCATCTCTGATGCATCTCAGTTAAGTTCGCGTATCTAC
This sequence comes from Zootermopsis nevadensis, assembly GCF_977971745.1. Classification (NCBI taxonomy): domain Eukaryota; kingdom Metazoa; phylum Arthropoda; class Insecta; order Blattodea; family Termopsidae; genus Zootermopsis; species Zootermopsis nevadensis. The sequence goes on along the minus strand of NW_028259154.1, from coordinate 21,363,082 downwards.
AGCCTGCAGTCTTGGCTTCATACTGCGCGTAGCTCCGTCAAGTGCGTCGTCTCATCCAGCGAGGTTCCTCAACCTTGAGTTATCGCGAACTCCATGCCGAATTGTGTTTCTGAACTTCGATCCGGCGTTCTCGTAGCCGTAGACCGAGTTATATTTACAATATTCGCTGATGTTTCAAGTTTTGTTCTCATCTTCCTGTCTGCATGAATTGCCCGGAGGATGAAGGCAGAGTGGTCCTCCAAACGACGGCAGCTTTTAACTTATTGACACGGCTTAAATGTTGCCGTTTTCAAGAAATGAACTGCGCCCTTTCAGAAATGTTATTCTGCCTTCTCGATTAAGCAAATATGTGTATGTCCCTAAAGTAAAGGTTGATCGGTGTCCTGGTGTCGTAGGGTAAGACGTTGCACTCTCATTCTCAAGGGATCTGGGTTCGATTCCCAGTTAAACTCTGCATGCAGATTTTTCTGCTCGCGTACTGAAGTCTTCACTTCTGCCTTTATAAAGTTTTTGGAAAGTTAAGTCTGTCAGACCCGCAGTGTAGGTCGGGATTTCCCTGTGGATGTCCGCCGTCTCAGAAATGAATTGCAGATTTGCCTAAGGTCGGTAGAGGCCAGGAAGCGTCGTAACAGACCATTACCTGGGGGCATGAGACCTCGCTGACCTGGTAAAATGTGATGTGTAACAGGCTATGTGAAGTTGAAGGTAATGGAATCAACAACGCTGACATTAGATTATTACAGGTCCCATGGTGAAATCTTAATTTTTGGATATAGTCGTTATGGTTGTTTCTGGTAATTGGGTATGCATATTTCTACAATTTCGAAGCGGTTAGCCATATTTCGTGATGCTCATTATGAAGGTCATGCTGTTGAAGGACGCATACACACGTCAACAGGTGACCGTTAAGATTTTTAATTTTGTTTTATCGGAGCGAAGCTATCTACGCAAACAAAAGGTTTCCGAAATTCTTGGATGGGAAATTTGCAAAGTGTTTTTACATTCTTGATCGGAGTGGTAATAACAGCAGGTTGCCAAATTTGGTTTCGTTGTGTGAAGTATGAGACCTACAGGTATTGAACGAAAACAAAGCCAAGATGGCAACGGTGGGCCACATCTCGTCTCCTCCATGCCCCTGCCATTCTCATCCTCCTTGATTTGATCCGAATAATAGGCTATGTGGTAAAGAGTACAAACTATGGAGCTGACCATTATGGAATTTACTGTGTCCTTCCTTCATTCCATCCCTCCTGTGTTTAATATTCTAAACATCCTGTTCTGAAACACCCTCAGTTTGTGTTCTTCCCGAAACGTGAGGGACTAGGTTTTACGCTCATAACAAATCACGGGTAGAATTTTATATATATATATATATATATATATATATATATATATATATATTGCCTTAGTTTTCGTTATTCACCTTTGAAGCACGAGGTGCGTAAAGAATAATAAAACATTCAGTTCCTGCCTCGAAACGTTTATTCTGAGAATTATACGAACCCAATAAATGTAGCCTGTGAGCGAAATTCACAATTGTAAGCGGTTGCCTACGTACAGCCACAGTAGGGGTTAGTGAGTCACTTGGAACAGGCTGCTGAAGAGGACGTTGTACTAGTGCCTGGGAGAGGTGACCGAAACATTGATGAGAAGCTTCGTTTGCAATCGCATACATTTTTCGTGATATGAAATTGAGAAGGGTGAGACGAAATTAGACTGGTTTATGATAAGATCCATTACCGCGTTTCTGTAAGTACTGTGAACCTTGGGCATTTTTTGTTATATGCTAACTGCCGGTTTTAACTTTGCGTGGAAGACTCTGTACTTTAGTGTTGGTCACAATATACGTACTCAGCCTGACGTTTGGTCTACACGAATGCTCAACACACTTTGTCGTGTCCAGTATTGTTATTTCATGAAGCAGGAAATGTGATACGCATTTACCATACACGTGACATGTAACAATTACCTTTACTGCAGACCTTGCGGCACTACGGTATGAAATTCATCTTGTATTCAGTTGTTTCAACGGGTTACCATTTAGTGTAAGAACAGGCCATCTCTCTAAATGTGTTATACTCCTCCCCAGTGATAGGGTACTGGGAAAACAGGTGGTTGTACTTCGTGTGGGGGATGGGTGTTCTGTCTAATCTCCGTCTGAATCGGGCCGGGTTTATGTCAAATTGACTGTACCGTCCTTATTATTTAGCAGACAGCTGATGTTTTTAGGAGTAGTCATATAAACTCATGTTGCAGTGGTGCCTGTTGATTAGCTTTATTCATCAGACGTGCATTGTAGTATTTTGTATTCTTCTGCACAGCGCATCTTAAACCGCCGTTAAATCAGGCCAAGGTTTCGCTTAGTAGACATCGTTTTGTGCAGTTTTCAGAGACCTGCTAGCGGCCATTTTCCTTCTCACTGTCAACTTCGGACTGCTGTATGACGTCAGGGACCTTGTATATGTGCACAGTAGAAAGAGAAGGAGATATTTTCATGTTAACTGTGGACAGGCCAATCAGTCAGAGGAAGAGTAGAGATTTTGTGATAATTAAACATGGTGGCCCTTCGGTATGCTTTTAATAAAGTAACAGGCATGCTCAAAATCTGTGCAATATAACTAGAACACTTTGTTTAACTTTAAAATAATGTTAATTAGGTCGTATGCCTGTTATAACGATATGTCATTGATATCCGGTTACATGAACATTGTTTCTGTCGCCGTGTAATGCGAATATATTATATTTTTTCTGGTGAGAACTATGGCCAGTACTAAAAACATTAATAGACTGATATTTCACTTTCTTCAGTTTCTATATGTGCACGCGCACAGTTGTTAGGCTCGTTTCAAGATCTGTTGGGATTCGGTAATTCAATTTAGTTGTTTATATTTGTTAAATCCCATAAAGAAAGACACTTTCTTGCAAATCGGTATCATTGCTAGCACCGAAGAAATAAATAAATAAATTATTGCATTTGAGTTCACACCGCATTAGGGAAATTAAGCCGATTTGAGTAAAATTTAAACTTTAATCTTCGGTAATGGAATTTGAAGTTTCAACGCTGCTAGTACCGGAGTTCGCCATTGGATACGGTCCTGGACCAGCTCAGTCCAGTTCGCGTTCTAACGACCTACTTAGCTAGCATCTATTTTGTGTCCGCTTTGCAAGAGGAATCTGTGTGAATTTCTTGTGCACTTATTTGAGCTACGTTGTTACGTTCGGGTTCTCTGTTCGATTACTTTTAACAGTATTAGGTGTGCTGTAAATTACAAATTAACCTCGTCTACTTTGATTGTAGGCCTGTTTAATCAGTTATCATCCAAAAATTGGTCCTTTTTTCTCTCTCTGGGACGATCTCTGTTTGTTTTGCCAGTGGATTTTTGGTGTGCTAACTCACAGTATTTTTAACTTGGAATCTTTCCCTTACAACTGTATTCCCTTGGTGCTCCAATTTTGTGAATATCATCAGATAGTCTTGATTTAATTTGTACTACTTTAAATTTTTTTTGTTTCAAAGCACATTTAATTTCATGTTTTAGCATTTCTTTCGATGTTGTGTTCTGAATTCAGTCTGAGTTGTCATGTGTCTGCCGAAAGTTATTTTAATTGTTCCAGTCAGGTTGTGTGCAGTTTGTAGTACGTGACCTTTCTAAGTTTTGAATTTTTTTTTTTTTTGTAAATTCTTCAATTCCTAAAAATATTGAAATATAAAAAATTCTAACGTTTTAACTAAGCGTATGCGTGTATGATGCTTCGAGTTCGTCAGTTTGTCTGTGGATTGATCTGGTAGAGCAGTGTGCAGTATATCCGCGTTTGAATTGCGACACCAAACAGGAGAAAACAATTCGCTTAGGTTTAATTTTATCTGCCATGTTTGATCTCTTACCTATTGCTTTGTGAGCCTAGATGGCTGTAAAGTGGTCTTGGCACCTGTTGTATGGTTCCAGATTGGGTCATGATTTTTCTCTTCGCCACCGCGTTTACATTGTCTCCGGTGCCCATCCGCCTCATTTCGCTCGCGTGAGCACGGATTTCTCTCTCTCTCTCTCTCCCTCCCTCTCCCTCTCCCCCCTCCCTGGTAAATCTTCAAGAATGTGAACCTTACAATTTGTCTTCATATACTGAGCGTCCCAATAAGATGTGAAACTCAATCGACCCTTCGCCATTTTGCGTATCTGAATGTCATCTGTTAAGTGTAGGTTCCCCTCGTAATCACAACGTTCGGAGATCGATAACAAGGTTATTCAGCATTGTACTGTGTATACATGTTTTTGAGGCATTCTGTGGTGCCGAGGTTGATACGTGGATCGTCTTGTCCACTCCCCCTACACCTTCAGGGCGTGGTGCTTAGGTTCGGGAATAACTTTTATGTTTACTGTATCTTAACCTTACCATTCACTTCGTTATTTCCTGGTCGAAGTACAACGTGAGGAATGACTCGTAGCCTAGGTTGGTGTTTATGAGATTCGACCACTCAGTCGGCTGTGTAGTAACACTGTTGACAAGGTATTTTATTATCTTTTCACTGCTTTTGAGTATGATCTCGTGCCGTTATTGCAGCTTTCAGTCAGCCTTTTCCAACCCCAAACGACAGTAGATGCCATTGAATGAATCTGTGCCTGTTATAATGAGTGTTATTTAAAACTCATTTGTTATGTTCATTGGATAATGAAGACTTACAAATTAGCATATAGACGTAAGTTACGTAGTACAAGGTTATAATTCTTTTAAACTTAATCCTTGGATAAGAGTCCCTCGAAAGCCAGCAGTCTCTGTCAGTGTTGTGTTCACAAGATCCTCCCATTTGTTTCTGTCCTGAGCCACATTACTCCAATCCACATCCTCCAGCCCCATTCCATAAGATCCATTTTAATAGTGTCCTCCGCTCTGGGCTACTAGAGTGGTCTCTTCCTACCAGAATTTTATACTAATTCCTCACTTTTGCCATGCGTGCTACATTCTCCGCTCACCGCATTGTAAAGCAGGCCAACGAGTGCGTCCGAAGTGGTGGTCTAGACTGTGACGCCCTGTGGATCCGTGGGTATATTCTGAAAATCATGTGAGCTGAAGGTGGTGGAGATAGTCGATTTTTAAGTAGGTGCTACATATACTTTCCACTGCTCTTTAAAAGGTTAACAGATTTGGGTACGATACCATAAACTCTTATGCGTGTTCTCAAGGTGTTTAACTTGCAATTAGTGAGTCCCAGTGGCTTTTCTCTATCCTGTTTGAACTTACAAAACAGTAAACACGTGTAATTTAACTGAGGAGGACCCACGAAATACATGTTTCTTTAAAAATCACTATGTTTTCTTGACTTTTCTTTACTATTGCAGTACTTACTCTGGATAACACTTGATGAAAAGCTGTTGTCGTCTTCGCATTACCACGGGCCAAATTATATTTTGTCGTACGACACTTCCAGCCTGTGCACCGCATTTTACACACCTTTTAACCAGTTTAAAAGGTTTAGAATACGTTTCCTTAACGTCTCATAACATCGTGCTGGCGTGGTACCTAGAGATTGAAGTCTATAAATGTCCGAGCCCCACTGAGTTCAATGACCCAGTTGATATGTCTATATGAACGTAAAGAACAAACTTTATTCACACGGTGTATTTAATGAAGTCTGAAAGTTTTGAATCTGATATTTCAATAGAAGTTTTGAAGGCGTATTATTGCTGTTGTAAGTCGACTGTGTGAGTGCATAACTTCGTAATTGTAACCGAGTAGAGCCCACTGACAGATTTTGCGTTGCAAGGTGCCAGTGACCTCGATTTGATTGCTGCTTGTTTAATCTGTATGTGCTATGAATAATAACTTTAACTTGGACAAGCTGCATAATATTTTTCCGTGTAATAATCTCGTTTCCTAATGAAATTGGAAGAACATCGGTGGTTATTTGAAGCATTGACTGGTTTACGGGGTTCGAAATACCAGTCTGTGCGACTGTTTACTCGTGTATTATGTTACCCAAAGCAGAGAACAGGATTTTAAACGGTGTTTTGTTTGACAATAATTTGTATTTGTAAAGAAACGCAACGTAAATAAACTGAATTGTATTGTGTTGTCCGAATCTGCGATTGCTGGTACACTTTAAGAAGAGAGCCCGGTTCGAAGATTGGCCGAGTTCCCCGCTGTGTTGATACTTTTCCTTATTTCACTTAGTCAGTGTATTCATGCTAATAACGAAAAGGTATCAAGTAGGTCACGACCGCTTTGTTCCAAATGTTTACCATCGAACGTCGCAGCTGAGTGGTTGTCATCATTTCTGCTCCGTATTCTAGATGTTACGAGTTCGAACCTCGTCACTAAAAGGATTATCTTGACTTTTTTCAGCCCTTTCGGGTGGTCTGTATGGCGTGATGTCCCACGTCTGTCCCGTTACGAAGTTGTAATTTATCATTTATGAATCTGTCAGCCATTCAGCACTCCGAAACTGAGTTGATTGATAAAGCGTCGTTGCATAATATAATCTAATACTTATTCTGCATTATGAAACTCCTTACGATCTCATTTGATAGTATATAACATTAGTAGGTAAACAGCGTCGTTAGGTAGCCTGGCCTTGTACTCAAACCACGTAAACGAGCATGCAGATTAAGGTATTAATTTACAAATACGATCCAGTCCTTGAAAATCTGCTGTACGCATCGTCTGTAGAATAAGTAACGTTATTATGTTAGTGTTTCAGTATTACTGTATATTCTATCCCATTTTGGTCTAATACATAACTTCACAAATTAAGTTTAATTCCTTAATTACCTCGTTACAAAATGGTTTTCTTCCTTTTTTGCCATACTAGACTATCTTCTTCAGCGCGCAGACTGGGCGTATCAGTAAAAAGGCATGTCTGCTGTACACTGTAGTTAACATGTTATTGATTTTGTTGTCCTTAAAAAAATACATCGTATTTGTCTTATTTGTTTCTTTATTTACGTGTTTGTTAGATTCTAAATTACAGTACGTATTTTATTACCTGCTCAAGAATGATATTTTTCCGGGTTTAAGAAATTAAACCAAAATCTACTATCCACTCTGTGAAGTCCACTGACTGTAATCTAGCATTCTGTTTTAGGAGTTGGTCATATAAATTAATTAAAGGAGCCGGGGTAGCTTTACTTTTTTTAAATTAATTAAAGTCTCTTCACTACGTAGTTTTGTTAACTTTATTGCGGCTAATGGGTGTATTGTACGAGCATTTGTCAGGGAATTCGTCGTTCTTATGAACATTTGGTATTTCGACATATTTTCCAAAATGTGACAAACTGTGCGTCGGAATTGTCGAAATGTGTTTTCGTGGTTCACACGTTGCGATGAAGTGTAGGTGGCTGTACCACGATATTGAAGGATTCCGATCGAATTTCACTGTAATAGACATTGTGGAGCACATCATATTGTAATTAATATCATCGAGGGACGGTGTGTACCAGTTAACACTACAGCTTTACATTTGTGGGGTGTGCCGTTCGAATCTCGGCCGTAGCACTGGATATCCCCTCTGAGATCTTTTGTGGTTTCCCTCAAGCCTTCCAAGCGATTCTTACCAGCGAACCATATACGATACGTTTATATTTAGCCGTGAGTGTTTGAGATCGTTTGGCCAACATTTTCGTTGAAGAAACAATGCTTAGGTAATTTACAGTTGTGTCCGTCACTAAATGCTTATTTTGAATGGTATTAAAGTGGAACCGAGGGTCGAGATAATTCTTATTTGAGAAATAGTCAGTTCGATTGTCGGCCTGAACACCGGTTTTTCTGACTCGGATTGTGTGTGTTCCTCAGTTCCTGGATGATTCAAACTAGTAATTTCGGAGAACACCTAATAGCCTACAGGTTCTATTAACGTAAGTTTTTTTTAAAAGTAATTTTGGAATTACTACTTATCATCTCCCTAAACAAAGCAACGGTCAGACGTATTGACAGCTATTATTTGAATGTATCAGGTTTTATGCCTGTTACCCCCCCCCCCCCTCCCAAGTCCAGAACACTTCCCAGTTTTTAAAGTTGTCACGATCTTGATTTAATACATATTAATTACATTATATACTGGCCATTACCAGAGGCGTATTTAATATACACGGGATTTTATACTGACTCTGTGTCTTATGTAGAACACAAAGATATATATCGTTAAGCGCAACCAGTCGTCTGTGATGGGTTAATATTTGCATTCCAGAACGTCTTATATATATTTATCTCCCAGTGGATATTATCCAGTGTAATTGGAATGTAATCTTTTGTTCCTTGTCCTCGCGTACGGTATACTAATTGCAGATAAAAGTATATGATTTTATCGAGTGATAATAATTTGTCATTAATAGTTAAAATGGTGTCATCTGGTATTTGTGTAAAATCTACTCTGCTACTGATAAGAAGAAAGCTATCCATGGAACTGTGCTAGTACGTTTATAGAAGTGGATAATCGTATCAAAATCTGGTTTGTTATGTAAACTCTCCTGTATTAACAGCCTGCATGACTTGGATGTGGCCACGAGGTTCGAACTGTGGTGTCTTGCCATCGGATGTGGACCAGGTCGGAAATAGGCAAAGTGTGTCATACCCCAGATGTTAAATAGTTTCGAAATTATTTTTTTCCTCTTTATCACATCAGTTCTTTCTGTGGTTCGCTGTATGTCTTCCCCCCCCCCCCCCCCCCCCCCCCAGGAGACAGTTAAAGTATTCTGCGTGCACATATTTTGTCGACAGTCGGACTTAATTCTGTCCTATTTCTGACATGAAGGTTCCTTCGCGAATCAATTTCTAGGAACCACAGTGTGGAACAAAGAACATTCGTGAAAAGAACGCAGCGAAGTATTTTTCGTTAAATTCTAATTTTCAATTTTCATTTTGACGTTAACTTTCCGATTATCACAGTTTGATTTATATTGACGGGCCTATTCATTCTGCATTCTTAAGATCATAAACATTTTTCAATAAGGGAAATATTAAGACAGATTTTGCTGTAATTAAACCGCGGTCTTCTGGGCAGGGGACTGAGGTTTTATCTTTCTTTGCATTTCGTGCCCAGTATCTCTCAAGGTTATGCAACATTGCGAGTTAGAACTGTGGTCACTTGGCACATGATTAGCGCAACACATGGCTGGTTGACTTGAAGGCTTAAATCAAAGACTGCAGCCGCCATTCAGCGCAATCTTTTTTCTGTGGTTCTGCTGTTATATAACAACAGAACCGGCTCACAGGAAGCGTCATTGGATGTTGGTTGAACGTATTATTTAGTGAAGCTTCTTTTCAACTCCAGGTGTTGTAGCCATATTCATACATATAATTTATTTATTTATATTCTAGTTAGGTGTAAAGGTAATGATGGACTGAGGAGAGGTGTGGTCGTGTCCTATTCTGGCGTTGGGTTGAGTAGACCGAGGAAAATATCAGTAAACCTTGGTCTAGATAGCCAGTGGTCCGTTCGGAATTACAAACTTTGCGTTCTGACTCGTTACCGCTGTAGTTAATTTTCCGGTATCTTATATGGTTTTTCTACAGTTTACGTAGAATAAATATTTAATGCGGAGGGCTGTCCGCATGTTTCATTTCCGAAACCACTCAGTGGACTTCTGTTTAGTTTTTGAGAGTTACAGCCCCTGTTTTATTTTCATGAAGCCGAAATTTACTTATTATATTTTTTTCAACGTGGATCATGGTACAGAAAGACCGGAAGTATGTTTCTTTCAAAATTTTCAACTTTATTTTAAACAGTTTCGGTAATCTTTAATTAAATACGACGAAAAATGTTTTCTGCCTTTGTTCTGAGTGAGGTTGGATGTAGCAAATGAAAATCAAGGCCAGTGGGGTATGTGAAATTGCATATAACGCATTTGGAGACACGTATGTGCCTACTCCATTGTATAACTCACCGCTCTTTTGTTAACAAGGATAATCAGTTTGTATTGACAGTGACAGGCTTAATCACTCGTATACACACTAGTATTCGTATGGTCCTGGTTCGAATCTATTCTAGTAGACCAGCTATCCTGAGCGAGGTTTTTAATGTTTTTCTTCACCACAGGAACAGATCGGTAGTCCGGATATGTGCGATGCTCCGGATAAACTTGGCACAAATCAGGCGATAATCAGAATAGTTTAGATTCTCGTCTTCGGTGTTGGCGTGCCGTATATTCTTCTAGCACAACCAGAGACCAGGTATTCTGAATTATAAGATCCGGTCTGGCGAAGATTTAGCGTCACATTGATTATTTAATTACTACTACTACCATATCCTTTCCAAATCACCATTTATGATTAATTTAGCATTTCAGGTAACACAAATTAAGCAGCTGACAGGGTTTCGTTGATTACACCAAGAAACACGATGTTAACATGTTTGGACAAGCGAGACAAGTGTGCAAACTAGTGTAGGCATGAGGATGTGCAAACATAATGCTTGCCAGTGTGGTGAATTACAACCGGAAATTACCGGACTTCTCCAGACTAAATTTGTGTTGTTTATGTAACCATGAGACTGATGTCAGTGGACGGGTTGTTCAAGATGAGCTCGGTATTTCGCCGATCGTTCGCTGGTTTTGCGGGTAGGCCTTCATAACCCCATAAAATGTGTGGTTCTGTCGCAGAAGAGCTGCCCTCACACCCGTGCGTTGTGGGGGAGGGGTGTGTAATCAATAGCAGATGAGCAGGAATTGTATTTAAACATGCATGTTGCTTTTGAGACACACCTGCTCTTCGTTGAGATGACGCGGAAGTGGTCAACGCGTTTCCGCAATTACAGATGATTATTGGACCAAGAATACGTTATCAGAACGTGGGAGTCCGTCAGTGACGTGTATGGTGAAGCTTTCAGGGCGACTAAGTATAATGAATTCTTCTCGGGTATCCAGCCGTGTCAGGTGGTTGAAAAGCGAAGTGTACCCTGAGGACGAGGACCTTGGTGTTTTCGCCTTCCAACCACTTTACACGGCTTGTATTCCTAGAAAAACGCTGTATACCATCAGCGACAGCTTTACATTAGGAATGCAGCATTATCGAACATAGGTCGTAGTTTCGCGAACATTTTAGTAGGCTTGATGTGTTACGACTGATAAGATCCTGGTAGCTCAGTAACATTGTGGATTGGATGGCCGTTGTTCACATTTCTGTAATGACGTGGGGTTTACTCTCTTAAGGAAATGCTCCGTTTCTCCGGATGTAGTTCTGCTGGATCGTGGAGCAAACCACTGACCTCTGTATAGTAACGAGGTCTAGAGTGTATGTATCTTACCTCCATGCCACCGCGTTTATAGCGTGGTGCTTAAGTCCATTAATTATGTTCATTTATACATTAGACATGCCAGAAACTTAACTTATTTTTGCTTTCCACCCTCCCCTCCGGCTTTGTCTCGCACCGGAATAATTGTTTTTATTGCTTTCCATATTTTGGAGGAAATTCGGATTTTAGTATTGTGTTCGTTTGTCTGTCTTGGACTAATAACGTTTGAACCAACTGCGGATTTTTGTGAAATTTGGATTTGCGGCATGTCGTAGAAGGCTATAGTACTATAGATTTTATTATCCTAACGTAAGTCTCTCGGTGTAGCGTTCTAAGTATTGCATTAATAATAGATTAATAAATTAAACTTTCAAGTTTCTGTACGTTTAGTTTTACGCTGGCTATTACCAATGAACCAATGCAATTTGGTATGGAAATAGATAATATCACGAATTTTATATAGGCCTACAATGTTTGTTATAAGATAAGGTTACGAACATGGAGACGGTGCAGAAGTTTTAGGTTATTTTAAATTACGTTAATTGTGCACAGATGTGGATCTCTGCGTTGTACATGCCTAAATTTATAATTTCTGGTAACCTCACTAGTCTAGGCTGTAGGAAAAGAGGCATCAAGATCTCCCAGTAGCTTCTTATTCTATTAGGACTGAGAGCTTTGAAAATCTACAAATCTCTTCAGAATTGCATCCGATCGGGTATTAGCTCCTGAAAGTAATTAAAACACAATAATTGTGTCAGATGTGAGGTTCTCACGGCGATGAAGATGTCGATGTTGATCTTCTAGGTTGTAACGCATTGTGGGCTTGCAGGTAGATACGAGCTTTTGCAGTAACATACTTCAGCTCTAGAACCGAGACAGTATGTCTTCTGAAACGTTGATGTCTATCTACAAGTCTGTCGTTTCTAAATTGGCGTCAAAGCGGGGGTGGCGGTAAATTGGAACTATTTTTCTACGGAGAATATGTCCACCACGGCTCTGGTTGAAAGGGTTACCCGACAAGTGGCAGAAATAGTTGGGAATAAGTTGCTGCTTTGTACAGGAATTTGTTGTTTGTACCCACATTGGTTTTTTCGTCATTTTTCCCCGTCTTCACCAGTGCTACCCATTTCTGATGTAAGACACGATCATTGTAATCATACAGTACGCTCCTGTATCTGTGTACTACTTATCTACTGTGTTCCACCTGGCGATTGTATTCAGAAGACTCCGCTACCGTCAAGCAACAGTGGGTGGGAGGATAGATCTCTTAAATGTTGTGTCAGGTTTCTTGGAAAGTTATCCGTTGCTTAATGCAGCTTATTACGAGCAATGTTTCCACTTTCGTATCAGTGCCCCTCTCAGTAGCAGAATAATTTACTAAACTGCCTAGATTTGTAATGACACCTGAGTAGGTTTTATTTGTTACTGAACTGTTCTTACTGCTGAATAATCCAGGGTGCTGTTTTCCTAGTCGATTGGAACAAAATGGCATAGCGCTCTATCGGATTTTATCACAACGCTTTATGGTACATTTGTATATTGCCGTAGAAGTTTGGCGGCTAGCGGCGGTAGCATTTTGCAGGGGATTCCCTCTGAAATTGCGCGGGGAATTTTTGTTTCGTGGCTTTCGTGGGCGCAGTGCAAGGGTCGATGTATCGGGGTTTAATGTGTTCGTAAGTTAAAAACAAGCCACCGTGAGAATGGTTTACGCTAAGGCCGTGTTCGTGTTCGATCAGGCAGACGTCAGTACATATTCTTTAGATAAAGGGATAACTTCCAAACTTAAGAGACAGTGTGGTAATCGAAAAATGATTGGAGAGATTACATTAGGTCTGTAATTTTAACAGGTATATATAGTTCTTTCTCAGAAGATAAATTATGGCTATCTTTGAATAATTACCTATGCAAGTCACTGCTGTTTATCAGTGTAACACATGATAAAGTTTAACAGACCTTCACTTCTTGATAAGAGCACGTGTAGTACACATCGGTAGGCATATGTTTGGAGCAAGGTGTTTGCCGTGATCACTTGTAAAGCGAGTTTCTGTGTTGCACATGCAGATTGCTTGTAATGGACTAGTTGTGCCAGTTACAATGTTCCATACTACTTGGCCACCTGATGACGTAGTCTGTAAAGGAAATGCTTCCGGTTTCGCCATCGGCTGAAGCTGGTGTCTTGTCGAAGGCGTTAATGATTTATGCCCCCCCCTCCCGGAAAATTAACTGGGTCGCGCTGCAGTCAGTTTTACGTGGTTTAAACGTTAGGTAACTGTATAAATCTGGAAATTCTCTTAACTTGTTAGTGTTAGAGGAAAGTATTCATAAATAGGTTAATTGTTCAAACAGTTTTCATGTACACATTTAGTCTTATGAGGATATGCGTGATATCGATTTTATAAGAATCGAAATTTTCGGAAATATTTTTGTAAGGACGTCTTTTATAAAAATTTAACAACACCCATCCAGGCGTTTTGAAGTTGAAACTTGCGGACGGACAGGCAGACGGGCGCGATCTTCCGTATATTCGCTTAGTTTTACTAGTCATATAAAGAGAGGATAATAATGGCCCAAATGTGATTTTTCACAGGTGATTGAAGGTCTATTTTATTTCGAAGAATGGCAGGTTTTATTCTTTCGAAGTATTTTAGTATAAACGAAAAGAAACTGTTGTGTGTCCGTGCAATATGAATTTTAAATTTATACTGAAGCTGTAAGTTATGGCGCCACGTTGCTTTTGCGTATTTATTGTTAGCTATAATGGACGAATTTTGGTAAGTCTATAGGACCACTGCTTGGAATCAGTGTACGGAGCGAAGGCTATTTTTGGTCCGAATTGAACAAGGAAAATTCCGACTGTGTTGTATGTTGCCACTAAAAATGTTTCACGTTAATATTAAGTAAGCTTCAGTAAAGATTGGTGACATTTTTTTCATAAGACATTTTTTACGTAATGAGCCTCAATACGAATATAAATGTCGTTGATGCACTTTGCCAGCCTTGTTTTGATTTCATGAATTTGCAACTAACGACTGTGTTTGTTGGTAATGATGCCATGGAGCATCTGTCACTGTTTTCCTGGTTTGTTGGTGGCTTTCTCGACCACATGCTACGATCTACTAATAGCCTGCAAGTACCCGCAGTTCTTCTATCTGTGAGTCATATTTCCTCTTAGCTCTCCAGCGTTTCATTCGTGTTGTATAAACATTTTTGCTGCACTTTATAATGCATTCATTGGGTGTGATGTACCGGCATAGTTTAATGAAATTCACCGTGAAATCTGTATACTGCTCTTTTTGGCTTTACTCTCCGATTTGAGTCATAGCCAACTCTAATAAATTGTTGGTTTAGTTAGGCGGTGGGGTTAGGGCATGTATCCTCACATGAGCGCATCAACAATTATTCGTGCCCTATGCGGGATTATACGACGTACACTTTGATCGTAGTGTTCATCGTGCCCTTGCATTTATCCGAAAATACCAAACTTTGGAAATGGAGGTCACGCACGTGGGCTGTCAAATGCTAATGTGTCATCTGATTATTTCACGACTGAAGTGTGGATCATATCTTATAATGCTGTACACTCTTCATGGATGTGAACTGAAGTAAAGTGTCTGTTTTATGCTTTGACAGTCGCCGAGAGTAGGCCCTAATTTACATCACCAGACGAAGTTATGGAAGAACTTTAATAGCCTATGCACATCTCAATACAGATTAAGGTCGAAACTTTTAAACTTTGTAACCTGACTGCAGAACTTCCGTTGGTATTGTAGACCATATCTTTGCAAGTTGGCAAACAACCTAGAAAGTTTACGCTGTTGCCTTGTCTGTATTTTTGAACAAGCAGCGAATAATAAATACATGGTACAAACAAAGTATTAGTAATTCCGGTGTGTCTGTGACAAATAACAGCTAGATTATTGAACACGTGTTTGTTGATACGTTTATATGTATTTCGACATGAGAAATTGAATGCTTACACCTGATGCGACATATTTCTTACATTCTTATGAACATTTGTTTGGTTTTTATGTTTGAAATTGTGTTTTTTTCAGACTTACGATATTCTGACACCGTAGCTTCTAGCCACAATTACTCAAACCTGTCAGGACCAGACGACTTCCCGCTCCCGCCCACTTTTCTTTCATTTAAGCACAGAAAATGTGATCTTGCAGCTGCACAAACATTACTTGGTTGTCAGTGCGCTCTGAAGTCGAATTGACTTGACATCGTTTTTTCATATACCCGGATATAAATGCCCACAAACCTCAACTCCACGGAGCAGAGTTCTTGTTGAGAAGCTGATAGTCACATACCTGTTCATAAATTCCCCTTCTGTTATGGAGCTGAAAGGTCCGTTACCCTGTGCACAGGAGTCGGGCATTGGTCCGTGTCCTGAGTCGCATGCATCGAGTTCATTTCTTCACATCCCGTACATCCGTTCTGATATTATCCTATTATCTACGCCTGTTTATTTAAGTGGTATCAGTCGTTGAGAAATTATTTTCTTTAAATGCTTACAGAGGCCTGACATCCAGTGGCGTGAAATTCAAAATTATTTTTATGAAAATTGGTCATTTCTTTCAGCACGTTACAGACACATCACAGACATCGTTATACCATACTTTCGTTGTAAAGTAAGGAGTCTGTGCCGTATATCAAATTGTCGTACAAATGATGTTAAGCTAGTAAATAATAGCGTAGGCTGTCGTTCATGAGCGGCAAATGTGGTATCAAAACCTGCCCCTGCGGTGTTGGTTAGAAATGGGTTCGTCCCACTGCAATCTGTAACCGCATTCTGTTGTAGTTGCAACGATTGTTTACAATTCTGTAGTTGAGTTTTTAAAAAAAAATGTATTCGCAACATTAAAGGCTATACGTAACGACTATTTTACTAATTGCTTCGTGTTGTAAAACGCGGTCCTTGATCCTGAGGGAAGTGCATAGATTGTGTGGTATGTTTCATGCAAAGGTGCACCTGAAAATGCTTTCGTTGTATGAGCGAATGAAATGTGTGAGGAATTTGACTTTGTCTGATATAAATTGCAAACATTTAATATGCAAGGTTTTTAGAAGCAGCAGAAATTTACTAAACGGGCAGGGGAGAATATTTCGTAACACGAAACTCCTAACTGACACCTCCCTCTTAGTGTAACCAAAGAAGTTAGGATGAAATTGACAGTTATCTCGAGACGTGTAATACAAATTCGTGGATAATTTTGGTTGGCGAAACCTCGTGGTAGGCGGCAACTTCAATTTACAGAAGTAAGTTGGTAGGGTATACACTGGGTTGTGTCCACGGATGATTTTACGTTGGGTTGCAAAATGTTGGTTGATGTTAAGTACAATTAGTTATGGATTATGTTACTGCTACATCTATAAACGTCCTGTTTAATGCTACTTTTGTATGTCCATTTCTCTGTGCACGAGTGAACTTCATATAATAATTACAGTAATTAATGTTAATTAAAATTCGATCAAGGATAGTTAATGGATATGGTTAGTTTATTAAACTAATTATTCTGGTATAGAATAGACTGTGTAACTTGGACATTGTACAAGCTGTATTACCTTGTTTATGGAATTTTGCTGAAAATCAAGTGCTCGCTGCCTTTGCTGTGAAGATCTGATGGGGTAGTACTCTGCACCACAGAGTTACTGTAGACCGCTTTAACAAGGCGTGTGGAAGAATTTGTTAGGTGTTTAATCGAAATATCGTGTTTTACGCGCCTACGAGACCATTTCATATGTGATCGCGAATTTTAAAGGATCTCCCATGTATAATAGAATTAGTCTGGAGCGTAGAGTTCATGATGAGACTTTACAAGCAGTTAATGTACCATATAAGACATTCTTTTGTAGCTTTCCCGTAAAGAACTCCTATTAAGCCGATTGCGTAACAATGTGAAAATGTCGTAGATTTGTTTTTACTCATTCTGTTTTGCGAAGTAACAGTTTCCTGTAATCGTTGACGATGAGATGGACGTAGCATGAAGCATGCATAGTGGAGATTAGAAATGAGTACAACATTTTCGTTAGAAACCCCGAAAGTAAGAGACTCCATGGAAGACCAAGGCGTAGATGGAAGCATAATATTAAGTTTGTTCATGGGAAAATAGTGTTAGCGGGGATTGGATTCTTGTGGCTCAGGTTAGAGACCGTTGGCGGAGTTTTGTGAACACTGTAATGAATATCGTGGTTCAGTAAAAAGCTGAGAAATTCTTGACCATCTGGGCGGCGTTTTGCTGCTCACGAAGGACTTTGCTTCAGGGATTTAGTTAAAACATTTGCTGTGTGATTTGAATTACGGAGGTGCTGTGCACTGAGTAGATTGGGGACAAGGCTTGATGCCGAATCTCATCTTGGCTTTCTGCCCAATGGCTGGCAAAAGATAGCTTGGAGCACACCACTACACACAGTTGTGAAATGGAATAGCCGAGTTTCTCCCCACGAATAGTAAAGAGGACAGTTTTTTTCCATAACTCTAGTCTTAAATGAGTCATCAGCAGGTCATGGAATGTGACAAAACTCAAGAATTGCAGTGCAGCATGTTTTAATTGTACAAAAAGTACATTTTATATACATATTCTTCTGTACGGGAACCAGAGTGATTGTAAGGTATATTCTGATTCTTTCTCACATCCCACCACACCAGTATGAAGTATTTTTAAATATATTCTTCGCGATTCTGGGTGCCTCAGCAAACTTGTAGTTATAAAGTTTATGATCAGTGTAAAATGTGTGGGATCTGAGATTCTCACGCCTGTGAAGATGTCGATGTTGATCTTCTGGATTTCAACGCCGTGTGAGCTTTTGAAGACGGAGGCGGTATGTTCTTACGAAACGTTGGTATCTACCTCGTTACAATCAGGCCAAAATGGACAATACAGAAACTTCTATTGTTGACAGCTGGTACAGAGCACAAATATGACATAGCGTACAGATTGTGTTGTTGTAAATGTCTAATGTAGGTGATACCGTAATGAGATCTATATTTCTCGTTGAATTTCATGGGACATTTTTTCAGTAAAACGCTGCCGGGTCGTGACGCTAATCACTTACCCCCATCTAGTGCCGAGGTTAAGAATGAGTAGGGGCTATACAGCTCTCCTCTCAAGCGCCTACATGGCGTATAGTGGTACAGCTTTAATGATATAACGAGTATCTTCATACTTATTGTTCTTCACTTAATAATACAGTTAGGTTGGCTGCAATGAAGGTGGATAGTTCCGACGGCAAAAGGAAAATGTTGTTCTTCAAATAGAAAGACACCATTTATTTTGCTGGCATAAGTTGGAGGATATCGTTCGGTAAGCTGAGTTCTTCCCTGCGCTTAAGCAGCACGCCTTAAAGACACGCGTGTGGGGAGAGAACGTGAAGCTCCATGTATTTTTAACATGGGAGTAAGTGGTCAGCTGTATGCTTCGGCCCTTCAAACAATGAAAAAAGTCCCAGTACCTTTTCTGCTGGATGGACTGGTCTTGACGTGGCTGCGAAGAAAAAAATCTATGTCCCAGCTGACAATCAAACGCGGGTCTTCCAGCCCATAGCCGCTGAGTTAATTCGAAGCATGTTAAGAGATGTGAATCACATCAGTGTGATTTGCGGTATCGGCCACGTTCATATTCGAGTGGCTTCCAAGATGAAAATTTTGACTCCGTAACAGCATGTGTATTGATGCGGGAAATATCAATGGAATTCGACAAGTATGGTTGGTTCTTCGGACTTGCGTTTGTACGCCCATGTCTTACGATAGCTTCTCTCTCGCTTACCTCAGTCACTTGCTATAATTCATGTACACCTCGCCGTTCAAAACAGAAATGTGTAAAAATACCCGAGTTTTCGACTGTGGTATCCGAAATATCTCGTACTGCTTTGCGGAACCGTACTTTATGCCTGATTATTTTAACCCCTTGGTAGAATTTTCTGTTTCAAAATAAGACAGTCGTTGTTTTGTTTTTTTAAAACGTGGAGTGCCAGACATAATGTGTTGACCTTTTATGGCGTTCCGCTGAGATGATGTGAACGTCCGTTGTCTTGTTACCACGTGGGTTTGTTATTACCTTCTCATGTGGCTTGCATTTTCGTGGCATATTTCGTCTTCCTTCAGCGACTTGCAAATGCGTTGCTTCGTTCCGGAGAAGAACCGAGCTAACCATTTAATTCTGTGAATGCATAGCCATTCACTGGTTTTGCCGTTGTTTTAATGGCAGTAAAAACAAACAAACTAAAAAAACCATTTTTTTAAAGACTTAGTCTCTAGTCATACGTTTTCCAGCCGAAATTAAATAACGAAACTAATTATCTCCATGTGACAAACTGATTGTCGCTCAGCTTGTCAAATTTTTCGCAACTGATGGAACCCAGAGCGTCTTCTCAGCACTTATAAGAGCCGGCTGGACTGCGTCTTGAACTACGTATATGAATCCAGTCTACCATTCGCACCGATTTCTTTACTTACTAATGTCCTCCAACGTGCGACTTCATGTCCTATTGGTCACTCCCTTCACGTTTTTTGATCATTATTTTCTATGCATTGCTGATCTCAAATAGAGAAGTGCATCCAAATTACCTCCCATTTAGCATGTCTGTTGCTTTTCTCAAATTTAGCTTCCACATTTCCGATTTAAAGATGGCCAGCAATTTTGTACGTTGCACATAGAATGGAAAAATGTTTATCTGATAATTAATACCGATTTAAATTTATTTGTTAAGCCACTGTGACGAAATATAAAGGAAGAAAAAACACATTTGCAGTGTTTTATAATTAAAGTGTCGTGGTTTTATTACGTGGCCACTTTTTATTGTAGAAAGATGTAGACTGTAGTAACTTAACGTATTATGTAATAGGGATGAATTCCCTGAAGATTGCCATGAGTGGCCGAAACATATAAGGGGAAGATGTTTCGAGCTTTTATGTTTGGTTTTGTTAATATATCGAATTATTTAGTGGAAATAAGACGAATATAATAGTAAGAAACACGGAAATTCCTGGTATTTTCTGAGCAATCGTCAAGAACCCAGTGATTGTTCGACATATGGAACTAAGGTGTATCACCGTTTCCACAAAATTGTACTAATGCATATTAATCTCAGCCACTTTAATCCAGTTGACATCCTAACAGCAAACGATTTCATTGCGAAGAATAAACATACGTTCTTCTCGTGAACACACCATGTTCGCAGCAGCGCAGTTGGCGTGAGCAGCGGCCTAGTGAGTTGGGTGCCCTTGACCCCGAGTGTCACAGGTGAGGTTGGGGAGTGTTTCACTGGTTTCATTTTTGTGCTGTAGTCCGTGCTTGTTGTTGGGTTGTGTTTTAAATGGCACGTCCTGTACATGTCATTGTTCCTTGTGAGGAATCGGACAGGATAATGTGCTTCGTGTAAGCTAGTGGGCATGTCTTAGTCACGTTGTAATACCACTCACTTTTCTTGCGGCAGCGAAATTCCTTTCGTCCTTATACTGTTTGTCTGTACAGTTATGTGGTCTACTTTGAGATCTTCATTGTCCTGCTTGAATATATCACCTCGGATTACCATGAGGTACCACGATGGTTATGGGTCGTTATTTCTGAAGAACAAATTTCGTAATATTGTAGATCACACGGAGGGCACAAGGAAGGTTGCGCCACATGCCGATCTAGTACAGTGGTGGAGAATGCAGGAACTGCCGATTGGCTTCATGTCAAGTAGGTTGCGAAACAATGTCTCTCGGTTTAAAATGGCCGATGGAGTATTTCTTTCTTCAGACGTAACCTGTGAAGGGCACGTATGTTGACACACAATGATTTGAATCATACGTGAATTTTATTATTTCAGAAAATTAATTCGGTGCCTACGATAGTGTCGTCAACATTTTTGTTTGGTAGAAAGGTGAAGTTACCTAACCACGAATTTATGAGTATTTCTCCAGTAGTACGCCTGCAGTGAATTCGTTAGGTACTCTGTTCTAATCTTGGCAGCAGCTCAGCTTATCCAGACTGACACTTTTTTTTGCGTTTTCTTCCGGGCGAATATTATGTATATTACCTTCACATAGACTGCACACTTCCACCTCTTTATCGTCTCGTAACATTCGACGCTACATAATCTAGTAGTTGGAACATCGTCGTTAAATAGCATGCTAATAAGTAGCAATAAAAATTAAAATGTTCCTGTGGTTATGACAATGCCATCAAGGTGTATTAGAACGTATTTGCCTTCTACTTAGTTTGCATTATTTTAGCAAACAGAAACATATTTCGACTTGCATTGTCATCATCAGGATGTTGATTTAATGTTTGTAGCCTGAATAGTGTGTTAAATAGCCCGCAATATATTTTAACTATTACAATCTCTCGATTTTAGCGTTGGCTTCTTAATGATCAGTATTCTGTGCAATAAAATATTTTATATTGCCCAGTAATCAGTATATTGCTTATGAATCCATTTTTGGGAAGATTTAATATATTATTTACTGACATACGTGATACACATAAATTCAGCCTGAAGGTAACAGATGTAGGTACTTCGAAACATATTGCTGTTTGCTAAAATTGTGTAATAACAACAGAATTAATAGTTGTGTTTACGACAAATATAATATATAATACTTAAGATCGGAAGCACTGATGGAGTTCTCCAATACGAAGTCGTGTTTAAAATGACTGTGTTATGAACTATCGGCATTAGAGTACGGACGTCTATAAGAATTGTCCTCACTTAAAACATAAATGTAGGAAGTTGTTTAATGTGTTTGTGAGCTGCAGCGTATGTAATAAGTATGATTTGTATGGACCTTGGTTTGAAGTAAACACCGTATTTTAAGGACTTTTTAACTGTAATCAACTAAATCGAAGGCAAATAAGAACGTAAGATATTTTGTTGTGAACGGATTTCCGAAAGATAAGATAACCAATGCTTTGACTTAGCGTGTGGGGTAATTCTTAGCACCACACTGTGAAAGCATGCAGAAGGTACTACGCATTCTTACTTTGCTTCGAGAGTAAACATAGCTGTCAACTTCCTGCACAATTTTAGTTGGTAAGCTTGGAGGGAAAGTTCATTTTAAAGTTGATCTTATGCAAGTAATTTGTGGATTGGATTTATCCGGCTCAGGATGGCCACCAGTGTTGGTCTGTTGTAAACCCTGTAATCAACATTAATAGGTAATTTACATTAGCGTCTGCCCAATACAGAATAGTGATGGCTCCTGGAGAATTAGGATGAACCATGAACTAGATTGTATCATTTAGGGAGCAGATATTGTGAGGCTGATCAAAAGCAAAAGGTTAGCCTGACTTGGCCATGTTGCAAGAATGGAAGGAAACAGGATAACTAGAAGAGTGATGGAATGGAGACCACGGAAACGATGGATAGACGACGTGGAGGAGGATGTGAGGACGATGGGAGTAAGGGGATGGAGAACAAGCTAAGACCCACACAGGGTTATAACGCTATAAGAAGAAGAAGAAGACATTAGCGTCTGTACATCCTCGGTACCTGAGAAATTTCACGATGAGGGCAGCTCCGTGTTGAACACGCGTATTCTTTGCTGGCACACAGAATGGAATTGGCTGGCGTGTAGATTTTGTGCCCGTTAGCACACTGCAGAAAATGTGGCATTCACTTGTCTTGCAGTGTGAGAAATAGAATGTGCGTTGATAAGGTATGTAGATATGAGTGTTTAAGTGACAGCAAAATCCCTGACGTAGTACGTTAGTCTCCTAGTACAGATCGGGTTTGTTTGGGTTCGTCGTGGTTTTGTGAGCTTTCTTGTTTTACGACTTGACTATACGGAGCCATATAAAAAGTTTGTGTTTAACGGTCTATACGGAGTACTTCTTGAGTAAAAGTAAGGAAATAGTTGTGAACTACTGTATATGCAATCCGAGATTTAATCTAAAACACAAGCGAGAAAAATGCGACCTAGAACGAAGTAACCTTGGTACTCAAACCCTGAAATTCATTACCACTAAGCAAACGTTTCCGTATATATCGTAAACCATACCTGTTTGTGTTTTTTCTACTATTTGAGCAATGCGTACAACCTATAATAATTTTATTGATGTAAACTATACGAGCGTTACAAAAACAAGTCTTTGGTCATAAACATAATGTCTGTAACCTACGTAATTTGAAAGCGAGCCGGGCAGGTCAGTCAGTGTAGTTACTGACTACGGGCTGGACGATCGAGGTCCATCCCCGACAGGGGCAGAGGATTTCCTTCTAGCCTCTGCGCCGAGACAGGCTCTGGGGTCCACCCAGCCTATGTCCAATGGGTGGGGGTGGGGTGGGGGGCTAAAACTTTTCTCCTCCTGAGCACCTACATGGCGCATAGCAGGATAACTTTTTTTTTAAACTTTTTTGTGTACTTTGAAATTCACCTGAAAAGGCCAAAAAGTTGCTGTGAGTATTGGAAAGGGAAGTCCAGTAAAAGTAGTCATGCCCTTGACCTGTTATTGTAGGGCAAATAAACCACGGCTGAGGTACATGTATCACAATATAATCAGGGATATTTTCTGAAGGGTACCCCAAAGATAATATTATAGAGGTTCTTGCAGGAATAAGATTTAACTGTGTGTTCTTGGGCCCATTAGAGAGAAGTTCTGTAATGACAATGATTTTTTTAATATCTGAATAGACGTAAACTGTTTAAAAATAATTTGGAGTTACTCATTGGCTCAATAGAAGGAAACAACTTGATGTAGGTCATAGGTAAGACGTAAAAGAAACCCAGAAACGTTGTGTAGCCTGCTTACATTACGCAACCTCTGTTCGCGAAGTCCAGGCAAGTGCCTGGAACTTTCATATTCAACTTTTCTTTATTTTCAGGATGTTATATTTTGGCGAGAGGTTAAACTTCAACTAAGGACCGAAGTGATTAATAAGCAATGTGCTTAATAGTCGAGCCTGATCATACCTAAAGTTGGGTAATATGCTAGTGCTGACTAGTTTATCGATTTCCATAACAGTTCTATCGGAAATTGTCAGTCTTATAACCGCATTTTGGGCTTATATAATGGTTATGTGAAATTTCTCAGGCTCACCTTTATTAAAATTCTGTAGTTTTGTGTAGTATATTGCAATATTACATTGTTATCCCTGGCAAACCATTTGATAGTTACCAGATTTTCATTTACATAATGCATACTGATCACAAATTCATGAACGAAAAAAAAGAGATAATTGTTAGTGCGTTATGAGGATGCAATTTCTTTGAGAACATTTCGTACGGGTTTATGGGACTTTCCATTGTCATTGACGATGTCATTAGGCATCGTGCTGCAAACGTTCTCCGTCTGTTCAGCAGTTTCCGTCTGTTACTGGTGTTTCAAACACCATTTCCGGTTTGATAACCTTCTTTTGCTTACGACTAACTCGTTCAGTAAACAGTACCAAAGTGGGAAATAGATAATAGCATGACATGGTTAGCTGTGCTGCCATCTATATAACCTATTGAAATAATCGTCGTAACACCGGCTTCAGACACTGTTGCCGCTTTGTTAGAGTGATACTGTTGCTAAATTTTGTTAGAAGTGGCATAAAGATTTATTGATGGCAGTGCAACATGGTGGGCTGTCCCACCATTTACAGCATTGTTGCGTAATCATGACGACAGCGGCGTCGGACAATTAGCACTTTATTAAAGAGTAGGTCTACAGAACAATGAGCAAAGCCATACGTGTGTTAGAAATGATAGTATGATCAATTCATGGAATCTTTTGTGCACGTGAGAACAAATGACACTTTGATTATACATTGATGTGAAACTTTTCCATGTTTTGAGGCTGTTTTTTGTTGTTGGTCTAGCGGTTAGAACGCTGGCCTTGTAATCCTGGGGTCTCGGGTTCGATTCCCGGCGGTGCCCGAATTTATAACTTGTGTTGGGCAAGGCCGTGGTCTAGGCAACACGGAGTTTTCCTCCGTGGCATCCCAACAATTACTCCATTCACACACAGAAGAAGGCAATGGCAAACCACTTCTGGATCATCTGCCAAGAACGTATATGAACAGGTCCCAGTCCGAGAAAAGGATGGAAGGATCCTGTTCATATGGACCTGTCGTCAGACAGAACACCAAATAAAATAATAAAATTTTCATAAAGTCACAACGAACTTTGATACAAGTTTTCAGAACCTACCTACAGTTTGATATAACACTAATGGAACATCACACTCATAGGCCTAAGGACGTATCATTGGTTGAAAGTTTATAGTACTTTAAGCAAAAAGGAAAAATAATATTTATATGAAAGAATTTAAACCTAATTCTTCATCTACGTTTATGTGAAATGATTTGCTATAGGTAGGAGTTTGTAGGGGAATCCCTCCGTAGTCTCATGTCGATTGGAATCGCTTTTACTTGTTTATATTTTATAACCCCTGTAATAGCTAGCTGGTAGCGATTTCTGTTCCAGAGCTACATAGTTCGAATTTTCTCCGTTCCTCCACGCGTTTGTTTGAATATTATTTTAAAACATGCCATGGTAATTTACTTCCTAATCATTCGCTATTCACCACTGTCCTATTCCTATCTTTCTTCTTATTCCCACAGACGTCTCGGTGCGGAGGTTAGCACTCCTTCGTATTAGGAGGTTTCCAGCAAATGTTAGGAAAGTACCTTAAATGTGTTACAACTGCTTCCTTCTATATCTATTACTCATCCTCACATTCGACTACTTAGTTTATGCAAATGGAAAATCAGAGTTAAATAAGCCGGAAAAAACTGGCGTTGCCTCGCATTACCTTAACTCAAGGCTGTAAGTAGTGCGGTTTTCATGTTACGTTGTCACCCGTCGTGTTATATTAAAAATAAGACACAAATACGCCTGACAAGAAAGAAATACTTTTGTCGACGTCTTGTAAATGTTTCGGACAAATCTTTGTGCTCAAGGGAAACTGTCAAGTGGCTGGATGAGTGCAATCAAGAGTGGAAAGGTCTCCTTCATTGGAGTACACATTTCTAAATTAGTTCTTCTCTAATTTGCATTCCTTTTTGTCCTTGATTTTCATTTATTGCAGGCACAAATTAATTTCCTCACTTCTTTCATCCTGTCCACTGTGTGTTGTACTCTTAGGTTGAAATGCGTTCTAAAATTTGTAATGTAGAGCAACATGCAAAGGCTAATGTTGACTAAAGCTAATCAAGAAAAGATACATTATCTTTCCTTTGTGTTTCATTAAACATTTCAGACTCAAGACTTCTGGTAGAGATTAAATAGAAATATTATAATTCCATTTTTTCGTGTTCTTCGCATTGTAGTGTACTCCTGTGGCTGATATGAGTGCAGAACCTCACGAACGTAGAGCGAACAGCTTATCTATTGAGGAAATCTATTATTAATCTGTGTACTGTTCGTAAATATACACCAAAAATGTCGCAGATTTGGAACGTATGTAGTTAAAGGCACTTTATTTCGTCATGTGTACATTTATTTGTGCATTGAGTCCTTGTTGGTCTGTGATAATACGCAGAGATGATAATTAACGTAGAAGTAGAAAATTTCACACTTTCACGATGGTTCAGTGCTAATTTGAATCCTGTTTCTGGATTGAGGCGCCGTGTAGATGTAGGCTGCATTGCCAGCGTTTCAGAGATCCTTACTGTCTCCATCTTCCAAGGCGATGCTGGTATTCGTTGATAGCTTCCGATATGCTAGTACAGGACCACAGGTTGGTGGAACTATTTTGTTGCAAGGATTGTAACTGAGGAATTATTATAACTTCACGTCTCAAGACTTAATTGTACCATGTTACGGAGTTTTATACCAGTGCATTGGTTGTTTTGAAACATACTTTTTTTAATCCGTCTGAACTCAACAGCAGTAGCTTTTATTAGTGGCCTGCTTGTTTTCAGATACGTTTTGAAAATCTGTGATAGCAAATTGCGAGTGTTTCATATATGTGGTTATGAAAATTTGTAGTAATTTGCTTAGTTGTGTAATTACCTAGATTTATTCAAATTCTTCTGTCTTCGCAGTTATATTCATCGCTTAAGATGTAAAGTGCCCTATTATTACTTATTTAATATATGTGTAGAAGATTTAACTGACATACATTTCGTTAGAAGCATTAAGTTCGGGTTTTGTTGAAGAGCTATGGTGTAATAAATTATTTAATTATTTCAGACAGTCTAAGAAAAACCCAGGCAAATTCAATTTATAAAAACTTTGCAGGTATTTTGTACAAATGGAAGATTTTGATGAACACAAGTATCAGTTGTTCTTAGACGTTGTTTTCATTCCCGTAAGCTGGTACCAAAGACAGATTTCTGGCGTTGTCAGCAGCACAGTGGCTCGAATGCCCGCGAAGTATTGTGTGACGTCAGTTTAGAACTTGGTTATCATGTCATTAGCGCCGGCTCGTGACGTAGCATGCCCCAGACAAAGTCGGGTGAGCGGTATCTGTCCAGCATGTTTGTTTATCCGTTGCTTTCAAAGGAATATTTTCAACTGACCATAAGGTGTTATAACTGTTTTACTTTTTATGCTGGTGCTATCCCTGTACAAGCCATTAACACAGTTAAATGCTCGTAACATTACTTTTTGCAATTGATTTGAACATATTCTAGGATCGAGGAAAGTCTATTTGCAGTTGACAGCTGTGGCTGAACTATAATGAAAATATTTGGAATATAGACGCAGTTTTACAGATATATTCCCTGCCCCGCAACGTTTAATCTAAACAAGTGGTTTCTAATCTCTTCTAATTCATGTATAAAACGTAACTGAGTTTTGCAAGGACTGGTACACTTGCTGTCTCAGATTGCAAGAACAAATAGGCCTAATAATCCACAAATATTATTAGTATTAACACATATGCTCATGTGCATTAGAAAAACCAGTGCCTTGTGTGGTATTAAAATTTAACAGACTTAAGGAACATTATCAAAATTGAACATTGCCAATTGAAACTTGTGCACTATTATATACGAAATTATTCTTTGGAATTCACATGTATTGCTTATCCACCACCTACTTTCAATACACAGTAACTGTAAATTCTGTCCGCAGTGTATTTATATGTTTCCTGTGATTATCAGAATAAACAGCGATTATATTGCTAAACAGCATGTACCAGCTAATAAATTTACCGGAGACATGCTGTGTTTTCTTTGAGGTAGGAAGTGAATATGCAAAAAAATGTAGATGACTTTCGAGCTTGGAAGTGTGAAACGGCTAATGCATAAGTATCCTCTATTCCTTAATACTAACACCGGCCCTGAATAATTTTACTGATTAAAGCTGTCGCCGAAAATGCGTGTTTCTGATCGTCTTTTGCGTTATATTTAAGTCGTTTGGACATTGGACTTACCACTCAGGACATTATAGAGAATCTAGTCTTGAAAACGAGTCTTAAGTAATCCACGAATTGGTCAACCTACAAGTTCGGTATTCATACTTATGAGGTGGGAAGAATACTCTGTCTGTTGAGTGATGGTCGTTGAATTGTGTTTCGATTGCTTGAAATCTTCGACCTTTTAATAAACCTTTTGCGTTGAATATTGGAACAGAACAGACTAGTGCTCGGCATTGAAGTTAATGCTGATAACATTCAAGTGGGAAAGACGTAGAAAGATAAAATTATTAATCTATAATTTCCTCTGGTAAAGACACTTCATTGAAAAGATGGTAGAGACTTTCAAGTTCTTTGTCAAGCTTGTTTGGTAAGGAGGATGAGAAAGAATCGACTCCTCAGATAAGTCTGTGGTGTGATTGAGAGGCCAGCGAGGGCAGTATGTGAAGCGTTTAATCATATGTTTTGTGATATTTGTTGCAGCGTGGAGCGCGACCGACTCAGGGAGCGGGAACGCCAGGCTCGCGCGCAGATGTCATCTCAGTCAGAGCGCGAAGCCGAGAATCTGGGGGCTCCATTCTTCAGGCCGCCTGTCAGAGTAAGTTACCTGCCTCGTATTTTTTCAGCTCAAGTGGACATATTAAATGCTACAAACGGAATATGTAGAGATGATCCGAGCCTTTTTGCAAATTAATTTTTAAGGTAACTGATAAGGCCCGCTAGTTCAGTCAGAAAAGTAACTGGTTACCGGCTTGAGAGCTACGGTTCGAATCCCAGCGTGAGAAGAGTGTTTCTGTACTCCACAGTGTTCAGAGAGGAGTACACAGAGTTATCGTGGTGACTGGCCACGGGATAGACGAATGGGGTTGGATCCCCGTCTAGAGCCCTCGCAGGGTCGCCATATGTGATGATTATCGTAAAGACATATTTTGCGTACAAATGTTTGTTTGCCCTTAAAAGTTGAATGTATGTTAGAAGTATACAAAAGTGGATCTTATGGAAATAGGTTGTGGAGATGAAAAGTAGGCAGAACAGGCTGACGGCATAGTTCAGTGGAGCGTTCTCTTAGTGAAGGTTCTACAACTTGCTATTTATACAGGGGTTGTCAACTGGCAGGGAAGGAATGACTAAACAGTTTTTAAGGTCTTCACGTTGATCATTGTGGGCTGTAATTCAGTTTACTCGACAAGTCCACCAAGGGGCCCGTTAAGTACAACGCTTCTTCAAATTTCGTTCGCCCAGAGAAGAGTGGAAGTGTAGAAAGTTGCACACGCTCAGGTAGGCTACTGCGCGAAACATGCCTATCTTTGTTGTAAATGCGGTGATTCTTTTCAGGTATAGGTAGGACCAGCTATTGCCTCCCTCCCCCTTCTGTGTGCCATTTGTGGTCAATAGGGATGTAGTGGAACAGGTGTCCAGGCGCCTTTCATTTCTGTCACCCCACCGATTCACTAAGTAGGATTCGCTGTTCGTCAGCAGCTCGTCCACTGGCTACTCCAGACATCAATCTAAGAACAGGTCTTGACGTCAGTAGTGTGTTGCATGTCTTTTTTTTCCCTTTCTGTCTCTGCGTGTCGTTTCTTTCTATTTTAAATCTTTTTTAGGTTTCTCCCCCCCCCCATGTTTCTCCTTATTTCCTTTCCTATTTTTCTTCCCACTTCTTTAATTTAATTCTTATATTGCTTCTTACCTTTATCTCTTTCCTTTATTTTCTGTTTAGGAGCGTTCACATTGCTGTAGAGCAGCCATTGAAATCTCTCAGTTCCGTCAGTCCGTCTATCCTCCCCATACACGATACAACTCAAGAACACATAAACCGATTTTGATGAAATTTGATATCCGAAAATTTTGCGAGGAAATTGTCGACTCATTTCAGTTTCCATTTAAATCGGACGCTTTTATCTGCGGTACCACTTTGCATAAGAGCACAAATACGTTCTCAGCTTACGTATCTCAGTGTGCTTGTGGCGACTTTTACCGTGTAGGTTGGGGAGGGAGTACTCTGTGCTGACGTCGTTACCCGCCAGACACCCAGCTTGCGCAGAAGTCATTGCCTTCAGACATGTACGACGTCACTGGCTCCATTAGTGAGGGTTAAGGGTCAAATTCTGGAGATCGCGTTAGAATTGTTTTGTAATGCGTACGATTTCAAACTTATTTATTTTTATCGCGCTCATTTTGATTTAGATTTTTCTCGTCTCATTCCTGTTTGCTTTCTTTCTTTATTTCTTTTATCTTATCAGATTTACGGTTTATATCTGTAATCAGCGGTTTCTTTGTCAGTAGCGCAAATGCAAAGTGATTAGCGCAACGCTGGAATACAACTTGCTGAACATAAATTCAGCGTATATCCTTCTTACACACTTTTATGAAACACGAAGGTTCACCATCGTTTCTACAAAAGTCAGCAATTGC
Organism: Zootermopsis nevadensis; assembly: GCF_977971745.1. Lineage (NCBI taxonomy): Eukaryota > Metazoa > Arthropoda > Insecta > Blattodea > Termopsidae > Zootermopsis > Zootermopsis nevadensis. The sequence continues at coordinate 21,332,173 of NW_028259154.1, read as the reverse complement.
ACCATATCCTGAGCCATTTAAATCGACTTATAACTTCGCCCTTTATTCTGTACGATCCATTTTAATATTATTCTTGTATGTCTCGAAATTGACCTGTTTTGTTTTGGTTTACCAGCTGTAATATTGTGAGCATTTCTAGTTCCTGTATTTATGGTCCTGCAACCAAATAACCTCACTTATTCATTGTTTTAAGAATTAGCTGGTTGCATTTCTTGGAAGTCGTCGTTAATTAGAAATTAATTTTTCTTGGATTTGTAGGCAATAATTACGGCTACGAGGACCTTAGGTAATACGTACAACACATGTGATAGAAAATAATGTTAAATAAATTGTGAATGCATTAATTGTGTCGAACAGTAATTAATTTTAAATGAAGATAGGCCTGATTAAGGTATTATGAATTAAAGCTCAGAAAAACTGCAGTGCACGCAACGTAACTACAGGACATAGATGGTGACTGGATATGCCAGGGGCGAGAGAGATTGTGGCTTGGCGTGTTTCCGTTGTAGCGAAAACTCATTACGCATATCGAACAAGAAGTCATATTTGTTTCACAAATGCCTCCTTGCGGGAAATTATTAACTGAACGCTCGTTAAACAAACTGTTGTATGTATGGATACGGCGTTTATGAAACGCTCTAGACAAGGTAAAAGATAATTTGAGGGAGTGTTTTCATTGATGCTGCTTTGACGGAATGTCTACGTATTTTTTATAATATTTCATTGTGTACGTTAGGTAAGCAACTGATTTGCATGGACATCGTCAGCCTATTGTACGTGAAGAGGGATTGGAATTTTCAAAGTTGGGAGTCCCATACAATTAAGTTTATTGAATTGAATTACCACTATGTGATACGTTTATCTTTACACAGAACTTGCCGCTGTACTAATTGGATGCTGTTTTGAACTTCCCGCCCTTTATTCTTCCTCCCTCTTTCCCTCCGATCCTCTTATGTTGTAGCCAACAAGAAAGATTTCTGACTTGGTTTGATCGGTCTATAGTAGGCCCTTATCTCCTTTACATTTATCGCAGGTGACGCGGCCTGTCAGACAATAGCAACACAAGAACGTTTTGTGTGAAGAATGTTTTGTTGAGGCTTCGTTAACTGTATGAAACAGATCAAGCAGACGTGGGAGGGACGTTCTAGATGTTCGATTCCAAACGTAGTTTCCTGCTGTCGTGGTTTTCCTCAGGTGACAGACGTCATCTAGTTGATTTTGAAATGATCGCGATAGGCTTCCAGTTGCATCAGCAGTTGACGGTATCACCTTTGTCTTCACGTTCCTCATGTGATATCGGTAGGTCTTTGTTTTGTTTTCATAACTTTCCTAGTTCTTTCTTTACATGTTATTAGTTGGTTTACTGTTTGGTATAGTCCTTGTTGTATGTTAAGGTTACTGCAGAACATACATCAAAGCAGCTGAAACTGAAGTCTAATTGCATCAACAAACAAACAAACAAACAAACAAAAGTGGCAAGCAGGCAGCCGCTATCGCCAGTTGAACACTTGCACGTCTTATCTACAAAAGCTGAGTCCGTCCTCTGTTCTCCTTTCCTTTCGTTTCCTTGAAGGACAGAGGTTATTCCAAGGGAAGGCAAATGCATTCAGTACCACGAAACCGCTATACTCTGTAAACGATTACGAAGAGCCGAATGTAGTTTTAGAAATTAAATCTACAGCCTCAAAGGAAGCCAGAGAGTAACAACAGAATAGTCTCTTCGTGACAATCTGGAATACACTTCATTTTCACAAATTATTTCATTACGGAACGCATTAATCATTGATGGGAAATATGTTTCAGAAATGTTGCTAAACAGCAGTCTAATAATATTCTATCCATTTTATCGTGTTTTGTGTAATGTCCTGTCGCCATGCCATGAATTATCGTCATTAATTTCATTCCGTATGCAAAGCAAACGAACTTCACGATGCCGATCGCAAATGCTTTGTAATTCAGATCTGTGTTGTTAAATTTCACTGAACCTCATTGTAAATCTGAAACATAAAGAAATGACGCGCTTAACGTGCGGATCTGTAGGTGAAACAAGAAATGTGTACACAGCTGTGGAAAGGACTCCGCTTTTGAAGGCGAATACTTGAATGACGAAGGGGGGCGTGAAAAAAAAGTTAGTGGTGAAGTAGATTGCTTTCAAGTGCCGATAGCTCGTAATAAGTTGAAAAGGCGTGCAGACTCTGGTGCTGGGAGTTGATTCCTCGCGTTTTGTTACTGGAATGTTAGTGTAGTTAATTGTATGTTCGCATCGGGTCAACTGATATAATGTGGGGGATGCGAATTTGTGTTGTGCGAATTGGGGCTTGCATAGAAAAGGGTATCGAAAGAGGAGGTTTTCGTAAACTGAACTCATCAAACTCGAGTGTGAACCATGGCAGTTGTGGAACTTTCGGTGTCTATAGCAGGCGGGGGGTTTCCTCAATGTCTGAGTGACCCCTTACTTCCCCATGCGGAGTTATGTTCAGTATCTGAGGCCTTGTAAGATGCTTTTGTTTCGCTTGAGGTCGAGACCATTGTATCCTGTAGTCCATACCTCATACTTTTTTTTTCCTTTTGTGTCTCGTCCAAATTTCATTGCTGCATTGAAGAAACAGAATACCCAATGGCTTGTATAATCTTGATCTATAGGTCTAAGCATCTGTCATCTACGTTAGGTTGCTGACCAATAGTACAGCTACAATGGAAAGCAGAATATTAATAACTTCTCAGCTTGTATTTGGCAACGTCATTAAAAAGGTAGATACTCAGAACAGCAGGTTATAGAACAGGACCATTGCATCGAACCGTGAGCGGTCGATTGGTGCAAGTGCATACACGTGTCTGTTCCTTCATGACCCATTTATTTAGTGCAGCTGTAAATGCATTCGCTACAGCATGTAATGAAGGCACTGGATTTTATTAATGAAGTAACAACATTGCTGTAGTGTTTATGAGTTGGGACAAATTCACTACGGATCGAACGCCCGGAGTTCGATTCTCGACTGACTTCTCTCTTCATTACCACCTCTAGAACGTATCGGGTCGGGGGTCGTTGGTGTCATTGTGAGGAATGAGAGAAGTGTGTACAAAATTTTGATCGGAAACAAGACGTTGGACCACTTGGCAGACCTAGTTATGCATGGGATGAGCATATTAAAACTCGGAGATATGGTGTGAAGGTATGGACTGGATTCATTTATTGGTCAATTATTGGGTCGGAATGCAGGCTTTCCGGGCACGGTAATGTTTCGATAATAGCAGAAATTTAACCATTTGAGTATCAACTTTTCAATAATCACATGCACCATATGTTTAGCTGGATTGTCAACGTGATTTCTAATCAGTACTTAAGTACTCCGTCATGATAAATTTTTCCTTGCGTATTTGATTAAGACTGCGAGGGAATGTTTCTTTCCTGTGGCCAGAATTGTTCGGGTGCCAGAAAACGTGTTTTGAAACACGTACACTCGCGCTGTGGAATGGGATTTTCCTTTGCCCACAGTGATTGCCGTAAAAATTAAACATAACAGTAAGCCTTTATGTTCCGTTAAAGGCGGAAAATGTCTTGCTTAGCTGAGCGACTATAAGCTTCTCAATGAAAGCTCTGCTTCATGGAGTTAGTTAATAAATCTTTCCAAAATGTGGACGTAACTAATCAGTTATCTTGAAGAAGGAATCGGGAGCAGATTAAATTCGAGAAAAGTTTGCTGTCATTCAATTAAAAAAGTCTTCCTCTCGCACGCTTACTCCGTAAGTCAATTTTTAAACGTCTGTGTCCCAACAGAATGAAGATTCTTCTGTTTCACACAAGAGACATTTTGACTCACTCGGTAACAGGACAAGACATGCTCTTTTCTTCTGACTCATTATGTCATATTGTCCGATCAGTTTGTAATTATTCCACTTGTTATCTGGGTCGCTTTATCGTAGTGTATCTGTTCCCGTTGTCCGCCTGTACACTTGTGATTAGTCTAGCCCGCCTCACACAATGACATCATAAGTTTCGTACCCAACCTGGCAGTCGTGCTAGACGTCTCGCCGGTTCTGCCTCGTTGCTTGTAGTAGATGAGTCACTTTGGTTGCTAATTAACTTATGTGGATAGAAAGATTTTTGAAACAAACTAATACATTTTCTGGGTGTTGGACTAGTCTGTTTCTGGTTGCAAAGATATTTCTGTCATTAATGTATTTTTTTAATAAAATACATGTTATTCAATTTATAACTATATAAATGTGCAACAGCAGTAATGTAACAGTCTTGACGGTCTTGAGAGTAATGAGATTACAGTGCCGCGAACTTTGCAATTGAATGATATTTATGTCTGATCGGTGTTCCCCCCTGATGTCTGCGCTTGGGGCTGATGCCCCCTTCGCCGTTCCCAAGTTCCGCCACTGTTCCGGAGCATGAGGCACGTGTCGGAGGTCATTCGCCCTTATTTCTGCTAAACATCCACCTGGCTATTAGAAATTTGATTAACAGCCAGTTGGATATTCTTACGTGAGTGAGTGAGAAGCGGCGAACTTTCTATATGGCCTAATATTGGGTTTCAATCCTTTACCTTGGTCGTGTTTTTGTTCGACAGTCCGCAAGCTGTAAGTCCGCTCTGGATAAATGGCTTTTAGCGAAATACAGTACTTATACTATTTTTCACCAGATATAATTGTGATTAAAATGGATAGTTTAGACCACGAGTGATTGTGATTTCACAAGGACAAACTTTTAATGTGGTCATTTAAGTGTTCCAAGTTTCTGTTACAAAACGCAACTTCTTCGTAGAGAACCTTGTTTGACTGTGGAAGAGCGTGTTATAAAAGTTACGAGCTGTATCGTGGAGAACTCTACAACAGGGTTGAATATTGCTTTAATAGGAGAAGGAATCCCACCCTCAAGTTCTCATTAGTACTGGTACTGTACCCATAAAAGTAAACTTCTGAAGAACAGGTTGCGGGAAGTGAATACGAGTTTGAAATGATTCGTGTGTTAATTTAAGAGGGTTTTATGCGAAATTAAAGCATCAGTAAACTCTTCGTCCTTCGTTACATAACAGCGTTGGAGAACAGGGTGCCAAGGAAAATATTTGGGCTAATAGGTGTGAAGGAACAGGAGGTTTGAGGCAGTTGCATGATGATTTTCGTACACATTACAAATAACATTGCAGAGAGTTATGGCGATTTCGCCATGTTTTCTACCATTAAACGTTTACTGTATCGAAAAAAGTATTAAAGTAAGAGTTTTGATTTTAAACTAGATGCATGCACTTTTTATACGATGAAACATTTAAAAATGATAAATCTGAGCTTTGGAAACAAGAGTGACTTGTACCAAGACGAAACAAAATTCAATTAATACCATGCGTGTTGATTTCCAGTACCAGATTTAGTCAGAATCCATATAGCAGTTTCGGAGATAACAGACGGACAGATTGAGAGACACGACCTTACTATAATTTGTTAATTTTATTTTATCCCAAGAGCACATAATAGTTTTGCATGTAATGACGTAGTTTGTCCTTAACACTCCTACGTTTTTGGTACAAGTTACTCGTTTCATTTTGTTTCTGCAGTATGATCATTATTTATTTATTTATTTAGTGTTCTGTCTGACGAAAGGTCCATATGAACAGGATCCTTCCATCCTTTTCTCGGACTGGGACCTGTTCATATACGTTCTTGGCAGATGATCCAGAAGTGGTTTGCCATTGCCTTCTTCTGTGTGTGAATGGAGTAATTGTTGGGATGCCACGGAGAAACCGGGGAAGCCCCCGTAGGAAATCTCCGTGTTGCCTAGACCACGGCCTTGCCCAACACAAGTTATAAATTCGGGCACCGCCGGGAATCGAACCCGAGACCCCAGGATTACAAGGCCAGCGTTCTAACCGCTAGACCAACCTTTATTTTTGTGCATTTTTTTATTGTCGTAAATTGCATTGGCGGATATAGGCCGCCTTAAGTAACCCAGCAAGTAAATGTTGTTGGGGTGAGAACTCGGTGGTTGGGCCCCGTAGTGCGCGTATGTGCCAGACTGTATTCGGAAGACACGAAGAGAAAACATCACGTGGGGAACGTTGGCATACATGGAAACATAATATTAATATGGCCGAGATTTGAGCCGGCTACCTACAAATGCGACGCAGACATTTTAGCCAAAACACCACGAAGCTCGGTCTGCTGTCATTTTTCACTTCGAATTCTCCACAAACCCAAAGCAAGACGGACTTTAAGAATTATACTAAAGCGAATTATGTGATACCCTTCCGTGGCGTGCCACAGTCGCCGTGCGAGGAATCGGGAATCAGAGCTTACAAGTGATGGAAGGAAACGAAATTGTTTGGTGATGCAGCAACCTTTTGTGCAAAACCCCGTGTGCCTCTGGCGTTGTACCTTGTAAGAGTGATTATACCTGAACAAAAACTAAATGGCCGTTAAAAGTGCGATTATGTTTGAAGGCGCCGGGAAGGAAAGGGGAAGAATTGCTTGATTTCAAGTGTAGAAAATGTAGACTGTGAAACAGAAGACAGACGACGTCGAGTAGGGTGACAGGCTTTTTTCCGGTGCGGTGTTCCTGCTACATCACGCATCTGTTCCTTATGCCAGCTACTGTTGGCAGGCTCAGTACACGCATAGGACTGTCGCAGCTTGCATGCTCAATACGTGCATGGTCTTATTTTTATTTCCTTTTTCACCCTTTATTTCTTTAATCACTCTTCGTGAATGCTAGCAAGCTTAATTTTGTTTCAGAACTAGGTCTGCTCGTTTCTTAAATATGAATTGAGAGTAACTTTAATAAGACGCAGATTACGTGGTGAAGGTATAAGAGCCTGAGAACTACAAACGTGGCCGGCAGCATTATAATCTAAATTGGATACGACGAGTGTAAGAAGAGTGGTTGCCAAAGATGATTTCCTCACACATTTGAAGTGGATAACGAGATATGTAAAGCGTAGAACTAGGCTATATGGACTGAGTAATTTGACTCATGGACTTTGGAACGGGATTTTAACCACCAAACCTTGTGCAGGAAGAAAAACAAGGATACAGGAACTTACGAGTGTTTTGATACCAGTACACGTAAGAATCAGTAGCCACTTTGCTGAAGGTTAGGCTAGCATTACATGTAAATATTTACATAATTTATATTTATATGTGCTTCTCTCCTCTTTCGCCAAGACTGTTTGTAGCCTACGCTGGATGCGCTAAAAAATATTTTCTCTTTAACCAGCTGTGTATTGTGAACGTTAAGAAGAGTATTTGTGCATCTCGGAATAAGCCAGCGTATTCTGTGGAATTCCGTTTTCCTTTCAGATTGACACAACAGATATTGGTAGAGCATTCACTGTAACTGTGTTGAATTTTCGTCTTCCTTCTTAGGTTGTCATGTCTGGGGAACTCCCGACGCCGAGTTCTTAAGCTGAGTGTCTGGGAAAGGGGTGTAGTACTCATTTCCTTCAAGCGAATAACGGTGTCTTGTCTTAAAATAGGAAAGACCCCTTACACATGCAACATCCATTCGAAATTCTTTACTGCAAGGAAGGAATTACAAACACTAAATTAACCCGAAATAACTCAGGAAATCTTTGGCGCAGTATCTTCATGAACAGTGAGTAGTTAATAGCTACTCAAGAAATCCTCTTATGTTATGCCCAACTAATATCTTTTATCTTCAGCGCTGTGCAGTACTAGTCCACAAGTTCATATCCACTCAATTTCCATAACAGTCACTTAATATTGCCCTCTCATCGCTCTATTACGGTGTTCAGCAAATGTTGTTTTTACATCATTTACAGTTTTCGGCTCCTCGCCGGATATTTCCCCCCTTCGCCTCTGCCCATTTTCTGGTAACTTCATTTTTCGTGGGTGCTTGTGTTGTTGGTGTTTGTGTATCCTCGGAGTCGAATCAAATTTCACAGTCATACAGGCTAAGGATAAACCGGATTTATAATAGTTTCTAAAAACTTTTTGCATTTCGCTTTTAATTCGTCACGTGTCTGCTTTTTGTCGTCGTTAAGTAATGAGTTGTTGTTACTTGACATTCTAAAAGGACATGTAATGAATTATTATACAACTTACTAGTCCATGTACTACGTAATATTTTAATTATATATTCCTGTTAGATGAGCATTGTTTTCTCATATACGTCCATCCGCAAGGAGCCGCCAGAATTACTGGACCGATTTGGATTAAACTTGGTATTGTAGACCTGCAGTAAATTTTATCAAGCATTGTGATTTGTAAGACTTGAGGTTCTCACAGCGGTGAGTATGAAGATATCCGTCTTCTGGGTTATCATCGCCCTGATGACGGAGGCAGTATGACCTCTGAAACGTTGGTAAACATCGACCAGACTACACAGCGCAACATCTCAGAAGACAGAAATCTTCATACTCATCGCCCTGATGACGGAGGCAGTATGACCTCTGAAACGTTGGTTAACATCGACCAGACTACACAGCGCAATAACCCAGAAGACAGAAATCTTCATACTCATCGCCCTGATGACGGAGGCAGTATGACCTCTGAAACGTTGGTAAACATCGACCAGACTACACAGCGCAATAACCCAGAAGACGGATATCTTCATTGTGATTTTGTTTATTTAAGGTTTATTTTAATGACCACATAAGGATATGAAAGATGTTTGCGTGTATCGTTTGAGTCCATTGGCAGATTTTTGTGAAACGATGTACAGCACTTTTATTGGGCCTGCTGAAATTTTCGTCCCCTTTAAATTCACTTTAAGTGCCGACATGACTTAAATACGTGAATACATTTTGGCTTGTGTCGAAGAAAATATAAATGTCATGTACTAGGCCATAAGAAGCATTGCCGAATCTCCTGCTGTTATGTTTGTTTCTAAAACTGATGTCGTCACCACATTAAAAGTAAGATTTACTTTATTGCTTGCATATGTGTAATGTTTTTGCATGATAAATGGAACTATTGTGGATGAGTATTTGACTTCACATATTCATTTCACACATAGGCAATCACGGCCACGTGTGTAGGCTATTTGATTAGGCCTATGTGAATATTTGTTTGAGTAGTTTTGGTAAATATTTAATAAAATCTGACTGTAGAAAAACGAGTGTAAATTTATGTGCATACACTTTTATACTGCTGATAGTCGTATTAATAACACGAATGGAAGGAAATATTTACTTATATTTGAAGTAGTCTGTACATGTTTCGGAGATGCGTCCTTTGCTGTTTTGATATTTTGTGTAAGGTTTGTCTAGTTTTTCTCTTTTGTGTTATACGTTGATCGAAAACTCATTTAACATCGTAGGTTTGATGGGTGCTTAAAACAGTCGGCGTTGGCAGGTCAGTGAACCGTCTGACTCCTATTCAGGAGGTAAAGGGTCCAAATACTAGTCAGATATCTTTATTTTTCATGCTTTTCCTAGGTTAGATTTCGGGGTAGCAAGCCACAGCAATTTCCTTCTGCGTCGTTCCTTAACCTCAGCAGAAGATACAGGAGCACATCATTCGTAATCATCTTTACATCTTGAGATTTCAGGTTCTTGCGTTGGTGTGTGTCGATGGCTGCCTACTCAGATGTTGCGCTGTCTGGTTTGAACGTCGATAAACTTCTTGCTGACTGACTACATGGCGCAACAACCCATAAGACAGTTGTGTTCATTCTTCTTATAACATCTACAGTTGAGACAGCGTTGTTAAATAAACCAGTGGTTTGTCGTCAAGTAATCGGCATTGCTTGAATATCACACGGGTGCTGAAAACTGTGTCAGATGATATGCCCTTGCAGTTGGGAAGGCAGAGGTATTGGCAATTGATCAGGAAATCAGTTTGTGCGTTGTGTGTGCTTTGGAAAACCGTAGGCCCACACCGACAAAGAAGGGAGGATTCGCCCGTCGCTTACATGTCATCGTTACGGAGATAATCCACAGCGGTCGGCAGATAGTCTTGTAGCCGAGATATTGATTCCCCTGACTGCGCTGGCTTCCAGAATTCTAGCAGCCACAGATGGGAGGGGGGGTGTAGGAGGAACGAAGGCTCTAGGTAACCTCGTTATACACGACGATATGTACAGAATACATACACTGGCTCGCTCTTTATCATTCTCTTTTCTCCTGTTCTTTTTTATTTCAGTCTTCGGCATCTTATTCTCTTTTCGTAAATTTATTTTATTCAAGTCTTCGATTAATCCAGTTCCCAGTTCGTTCTTTTCTTTTTGCCATTTACATTCCATGTATGAAATTGCTTTTACATTTGGATCCGGAGTAGTCGTTACTGTCTAACTGTAGCATATTAGAAATTTGATTTTTTGTAAGTCTTTGGAAGCAGTTTGTGTTTATTTTGAGGTAACTATCTCAAGCAAACGAAAATGTGCAGATATTAAGGTGATTCGTCCTTTGGGCATGTGGAATAAAGGTAGTTCATTGGTTTAGTTCAGGTTATGATACCACATGTAACGCCAGATGAACATTTTTTGTCTTCCGTCAATACAGATGTTAGCATCTAATACAGGGTATTTGCCGAGTGTTGTGAGAGCCTCACCGGTTTGTATGGCTGTCACATTACGCGGATTTGAATAGTGTTCATGTGACGATGTGTGCGGCACGATGTTTAGCCCAGTTTCACGAAGACAGTTTAATTAGTGTCTAAGGAATGAAAACCAGCACTAATTGACTGATATCATCGTATTGGTGCCCTTCGTTGAATGGGAGAAGGACGAATAGTGATTAGACGGGTAACTCATTTCGTCGAAACTGAGGAGGAGGAGGAGGAGGAGGAGGAGGTTTATGTGATGCCGTTCATCGGAAACAAGCGAAATAAATGTCTTCATGTGCGATATACACGCATTTGTTTCACTTCCTACGCGGTGCATTTTGAATACCAGGAATCGATCTTACTGTGGAACAGTTTATGACTAATTCTCCGAGAATCGTTTAATGTTTCTTAGAATCTGTGGATATTCGCAGAATTTCGTCATTGTCGGAACTGACTGTATTCCTGAAATTAGACACGTTTTAACCAGATTAAATTAAATTTTTCGTCATATTCTGAAAATCGTTCGGTTTCATGTGCGTTATGATTCCAGCGCAGAGTAATGATGTGAATTGGGTCGCAGTGCCTTCGGTTCACATTGCACGATCATTGTACTTTATGTGTGAAGATACTGTGAGGGATGTCTCTGGTGTTTAGAGCGGCCTCTGCGTACTTTACGCAACATTTCCAGAACGCTGGAATAATGCTCAAACGAATGCTGTCTCGTCCATCCAACTCTGAAACGCTCAGAACCAAAATCGGATACTCGAAACTGCAAATTTGAAAATATGATTTGTGTTCACTTTGATGGTTTCGTGTTATGATTCCTATTTTTAGGGTTGTTTTTGCTGTTCAGCGTTACTGATACGGCGTTGCCCTTTTCGGGTTACAAGGATCAAATCTGTTGTTTATGTCTGACGGCCCTGGCAGTATTTGTGTTGATAGAGCAGCTTCAGGATTTGGCTTTCAGTCATTCCTTTTAAACGTTGTGGTAATTTCTTTTGATGGTTGTTTAATATTACATTAACATCTGTTATTGCTAAGTACGCTTTCGTTACACTCAGCTCTTTAAATAGCTATATTCAGTCTTATATTTAACATCATTGTGTCTCTCATAACTTACACTGCAGCGTACAAAGTCAACATTTTTCACGTGTAAAAGTAGATTATGCAGAGTGGTGTTTTTTTAGGTCAGTTTTCTTGTTTGGCATGTAGATTTATTATACTTTACCTATATACGTAGATAAACAACTTTGATTATAAACGTCGTTCATAAGACATATTTAATGAAATATGAGGAAACATTACTGTTGTCTGCCTGAAGCATGGTTGTCTTTCTGACAGTGGGTTTGTAGCTGCAGTAAATGCGTATCGGGGGGCAGCAAGGTGTGTAAAATTACAAAAGAAGTGCTTGCAACATACTTAATTGGAGTTCTCCTTCCCACTCTTTTTTTTAAAAGTAAGAACCTGGGAAGACATCTGGTACGTTTTTAATTCCAAGGTTCGAGGACAATCACGGTTGGTGTCAATATCGCGCTTGGAGGCGAGGTTATCGGGAGCGTCTCTACTGCCATGCCGCCATATCTCTCGCTCTCTTGTGTTCATCGTCCGCGGAGTGTTTGAAAGTGATTGGTATAGACCTATTATTCTGCAAGGCTGTGAGGCGTAGTCGTTTGTGGAGATAAAATAACGCGAATAACAAGTAGGCTGTTTCAAAGCAAAGTGCTAAGGGAAAGATTCGAACCTAGGGGATGAAAACTGAATGGACAGTGAACAGAATGGGACCTGCTTCCTGAAAAAGAAAATTAGAGATTAATGTTTCTGACTAGTTACAGCGAAGTTAAAATCAAAGATACAGCGTGGATTTGAGATATTTTGTGCTAGGAAAAGCTAGAAGTGCACACAGAATTTTCACTTAGAAGATAAGGGTGAATGGGTGTGGCGTGGTAATATTAAACTGGATTTTCAGAAGTACGTTGTGAATATGTGACCCGTCTTAAACTAGTTGAGGGAGGGGTTGACTTTTGTGACGACAGTGATGAACCTTCGCGTTCCGTAAATAAGGGATTTTTCAGTCATCTGAATAAATATCGAATTCTCAAATAAGACTTGATCGTCGTCATGGATTTCTGTGTTTGTAGTTAAAATATGAGATAAGCGTAATGTTGCTCATTACATTTTATGTGCAGGAAGATTATCCAACCGACCATCTTATCACGATTCTGCTACATATGCATACAGTCTTTCGTAGACTAGATGAAGCAATCGGATCAACATATGTTAATTGTAGGCTGTTATTGTACACTGTAAAATTTCGAAATGTCTTCGTCACACAATAATTAATAAGTAGGCCTGCTCCGTCTTACGGTGCAAAACTCATGTTGTCCGTGTACTTACGACAGAATGAAGGAGGCCTAGGCCTGCAGCTTCTTTAGGTACTCACGGATTTCGGAATGTGTCGTCTTTCGAAGTGTTAAGAGTAATAATATGTTGAGAACGTTTTAAGTGGAGAATCTTTTGTCAAGAGCACTCATTATATCGGAGTACTGTCAGACCTTTTAAGCACCGCGGTAATTATATACACCACGTGCTTTAACGCTCATTAACTCTACATTTTGCCCGCAGAGTGCGTTTATAGGTTTATGAAGATCTCAGAATAAACAGTGGCTGTTTTCCTAAACATAATTAAGTAGACGCTCCTTGAAATAGATACGTGTTATGATTTCTTTGAAGTAGGAACTGAATTTTGAAGTAGTGTTTCGATGATCTTCATATTTCAGTAGCTACATCTCATTTTGAGAGCACTGTGTCCGGAATTCGAACTAGATAACTTAAGATAAGTCAGACTCTTTACGGCGGGAAACCCTGAAGAGGAGAAGAGACCACTTAGAAGTCAGGCAGAGATGTGAGGATAATATTAAAATGTATCTTGGGGGAAACAGGGTGGGAGGTTGTGGATTAATCTGATCAGGATAGTGGCCGATGGCGGGCTCTTGTGAACGCGTTAATCAGCCTTTGTGTTCCATAAAAGGCAAGGAATTTCGTGGCTAGCGGAGCGTTCTGTCAGCTTGTGCTGGACAACTCTTCGCAATGGAGTTACGTAGAAGTTGCGCTTATGCGAGTTTATGTAAACATTATGTCAGGCATTCACCACCTATTGTTACGATCCAACCTGAGCATAGTATATTTTGTCCAGGGGCCATGTCATTGCTCAGTTTGATGTTAATTTAATTGTATGTGTTCGAGTGTGATAGCTGGAAAAGCGTAAAGTGGGTCACGGTTTCCAGTAAACAGCTCATGGCTTGCGGCAATACCAGGTGCATTTGCAAGGTCTTATTCATGAAGTACGATTCATAAGACCTTCATTCCAAGTGACAGAATATCAGACTCATTTTCCAGACAGTTCTTGTTCTCAGTTCTTTAGCACTGGATATTGTTTAAGGTGTCATCCAAAAGATCGTAATTATCGAAAATAATGGAATGGGTAAAATATAAGATTTGGAAGAGAATATAACAAACAACGGTTTGGTAAAAGAACCTGTGACCTTCAAGACCAATGCCTGTCTTTGAACACGTTCCTGAACTAATTCCTTCCGCTTGTCGTCCTCACGTTGTTTCTCTGTGATGAATCTTCCTATTTCCTCCACGGACACTTTTCTCAGAGGAGTCGGCATCAAAGTTGGACAGATATTTAAATAGTTTAAGGCAGTTTTATGTCATAGTAGGTGCTTATTAGAGATGTTCTTGTCAGAATAGTTAATATCGCGTTCTAGATCATGGGTTATCGTAGTTGCTTATTTCATAGTTTAACGTTACGATGACATGAACTCCTGATTAGTGCCCAGGTTCTGTTACGTAGTTTATGAACATTTAACACACTTGGAAGACACAAACGATTCACGTGGAACTATAAGTGAAGAACAAAGTGGAAACGGAACACCTTGGGGTTCATTAACATTTTAAATTTATTATAGTGCTATATTTGTTTTCTCCCAGTAGGAAGGACATGATCTCTCAGACATTACATGCAGACATGCAACAGACGTTGCTGGATACTGCTGCAGTTTATGCCATTAGGCGAAATTCAAGCATGACCGAACATGCTGACTAATAGGGCGTCCATCAATGTGTCTCAGTCTCTCTCTTTCTCACTGGTTGGGAGGGGGGGAGGGGCATTGGAAAGTTGTTTCTTCGCCTTTTAGAAACGCGGCGTAACTGTATGAAGGATTTTTATCGTTCGGAACCCTGTTATCGATGTGCACATATTTGTCTGTCCGTCCCCGATTCAGCTACAAACATATTATACATACTAATCGACACCAACAGGGCAGGGCCACCCATAGGGGGATTCTGAGCATTGGTCAAATTAACCTATATAGGGAGATTTACATTTTATACAGGTGATAAATGGCCAACTTCAGGGGTAACAGCGGAAAGGTTTGTTTTTATGTATTCTGAGATGGTTAAGTTTTTCCCCAGTGTTAATTACTATTTTTTTTTAAAAACGTTAATATGAGTATGGATTATATTCAAACGTTAAATTTTACAATCTGGAACCATAATGAAACCAGAAGTAACGTTACCGAATAATAAATAATTTGTATATTTAAAACGCGAAATATAACAAACATTTATTTTAATTTATGATTCTGTTATATAGGGTAGAATGAGCCCGTTATTAATAGATCAGCAGCACACCTGTTTGAGTAGCTCATTTTGTTGGCTTAGAAGAGGCAACTTTATTATCAGCCACGACTTTTGGTTGCTTCGTTGACAACAGTATTATGTATTCTTATTATGGAGTAAAGCGGCGAACACGGCTTCACAAAGCTCGAGGTAGTTAAGACATTAAAATTAGCAATGACGGGATTCAGGTAGTTGGACGAGGGGACATTTCAATTCAGTGTGAATTAGCTTAGGAATGGAATTCAAGAAATAAATTTATGATTTGTTTCTGCTTTCAGAGTAGAGACGGCATCTGCTTATTTCGTCGGTATAGACAGACAGCTACTGCCTGCCCTTTTTGTGTGTGTTAATCGCAACGTTTGCCAAATCGTTAGATAATTGTCAACATTCTGCGCAGATTATTCCCGAAAGTCAAAGTCGTGCATTGAACCCCAGCCGCGGAAACCTAAGGACAAGACAATCCAGAAGACAGACATCGTCATTATGATCATTTATTAGGCGCGTTCTGTGCACGATGGGGGAATGATTAACTTGGCTACGTTTTGATCGATTAGCCTATGCACGTGAGGACTAAACAACCGGTTCCTGGTTGGTCCCTGACGTGTAAACATAACCTCACATGTCGCATACCTGGTAGATATGCTTTCATTGCGGTATGCTATAAGGATGTGATTGATTACCTTAATAAATATTTGTATATCAGATCACGAGTTTATGGCGGCAGTAGACCTGAAATTTTCGTGTGGTACGTCTTATGACGAAATCATATGCTCGTGGTGTAAGAAAGAACATGATTTTGTGTAAAACTGTAGCATTGTTCACATCATCTATCATGTTTTGCCACACACTTCGCCACCATTCAGATGGGTCTGTTGGAAAGCGTTAGTTTGTGGATTCACACTGGGCTGCCATATGTAAATTCACATCCACAAAGAAGTAAAAAAGTAGACCGTTTCCCCGAAGTGTTTAAATGTATTAATGTACGTGAAGGGGCGTGTTTAGAAGGCCCGAGAGCTTTGTAATGAGCGAGAGCTTCTTTAACTCGGGACACAAGATACTGAAGTCTGGAGAAAATTCCACAGTGAGACGTTTCGTAATTTTTACTCGTCGCCAAATGTTATTAGCAGCTATAGATGGTTGAGGCGTGCATTCTGAAGATATCAAAGAAAGAGTCTACTTGGATGACCTGGGCTTAGATGGAGGTGCATCTTTAATTTGGTCGAAGGTGTGGACTTGGCTCACGATATGATCCAGTGGCAGTCTGTTCTGTATTCAGCTTTCATAAATGGCGCTGGATTTCGTAACTGAACTTCTTAAGGACTCTATTCCATGAAGTTGGGTTGTTTGTGTGGCTGGTGTACTACCCGGTTTCAAGTGCGTTGGGCTGCTTTCCTCGGGACGTCACTTCTCTTCCGTCATTCACACGCCGTCGATTTTAACCTCCGCAACTGCCCCTGTGAGTAAGGACGTAAGGAAGGGAAAATATACAATAAACGACTCTCTCGACACGCCTGTTTGAGCTTTGCCTTTGGTGGGTTTCGACATCAGAAATCTATTATGGAGCCAGAAGTGTGGAAGTCTACAACACGCCGGTTTCGTGCCTTATTTTACATTTCTTGAATTGCAACGAAACCTTCTATATAAATTAATATTTTATTTGCGTTTGGTTTAAGTATGTTCCTTGTACAAAATGCTCCTGACTGTACCAAAGATCAGGGCAGTGGCGGTAATATTTTTATTAAAACTATAGCCTATTTGTTGTGTTAAATATCTTGGAGAAGCATGCTGTGAGGATGGCAGGCTTTGTTATTACGGTGGTAGACATTCTGGTTTTGTACCACATTCTTAACTTTCTAGTCGTGTTTCATGCCATATATCAGGCGACTAGACGCTGGCTTCTCACCGTGAAGACCTGGGTTCTCTTTTGGGTTGTTCAGATGAGATTCGCTGGTGGACGAAGTGTGTGAAATCAATACTGAAGAAACGTAAATTAAAAGGGGACCAGCTATAGAACTGTAGGAATAGAAATTGAAAGTTTACGGTCGTCTTTGTATCTCTGGTCAAACGCAGATCACAAAAGCAGTGTCGTAAAACATACATGGAGTGACTTGAAGGTACTCTGGTCGTTGTGTGACGTACAGTGAAAAATGTGTAGGTTATGCCAGGCTGATCGCATATTAGACCCCACTACTGATGAATTTAAAAAGTTCAGTTTGTTCATTTATCAAGAGAAAATTTGGATTCGTGATCCCAATAGATGTCAGGTGGGTCTGTACTTTGTAGTAGTTGTAGGACTTGATGTTGTCGTGGGAATGATGGTATGAAGATGTGAAAGTGCTCAGATACAGATTACTCTTTTAACAGGTAGAATAATATGTCCTAAGTTTCGAATTTATTTGAATAATGGACAAGGAAAATCATTTGTATAGAGTGAGACAGTTATAATTTATTCGGATTTTTTCCCCTCGGTTGTGTTGCTGATCCGTGTGAAAGCAAGGTTACTATGGAAGCTGCGCGGACCTTCTCGAAACCTTCAGTGTGGAAGCTTGGTGTCGCATTTGTTCGTAAATCACTAGAATGTCTATCTCAAAATCTTGTGTACGAAAGAAATCTGTGGCGCTTCAAGCTTTCATTCCTTCTGTTTTATAAATCAATTTAAGCTTGCGTCTTTGCTCTGTGTTTGCAGTAAATTTCGAATAATTGACGAAGTTGAAAGTCATAATATTCGATATTATTCAACCTAAGTCAGCGTGGTACAACTGGCGGCCCGCGAATAGTTGGTACAGACCAGTATATTTTATTTCCTCTAAAGGATTTGAAAAACTGATTGTGATTCTCATCTCGTCTTTGCTTTACGCACAAGTGTCACATGTCGGTACGCTTTATCTCCAAGCGCAAATTGTACTCCTACCTGTCTAATTATGTGGTTGTCTTTGCTGCAGGTGGTCCCCTCAGCTGCTGACAAAGTGACCCGACAGATACAGAGCAAGTTGGGCGACTATAACGCGGTGCAGCACATTCTAGAAGATGATTCCAAGCGCTTGATTGGGATTGATGGTGTCCCTGCCAGCCCGGCACCTGCCGGTAGCCACACGTTCTTTCCGGCAGCTGCCGCTGCACGACTACAGCAAATTCCGGAATTCAAGAAGCCATCCACTCATCAACATGGCAGTACTGGGAACAGTGGGAGGGGAAATAATCATTATCATCCCCATAGCGCTCCTCGAGGTGGATTTGTGAAGCCTGCAGATGGGAAACCACCCCACGGAGGTCGGGGTGGGTATCCTGGGCAACCTGTGAAGCATGGTGGAGGCAGCAATGATCACCGGTCCAACGGTGGCATTGTGCCGCCGAAGGGGCCACCTCAAGGCGGTGGAAGTGGAGGCGGCGGCAATTGTAGCAACAGCAGGATGCAACAAGTTGCGAGGACTCTTCCGAGACTAAATGTTAACCAGGTTAGTTTGTATTATGAACAGCCGATTTTAAAGCTCTTTGTTTGACATCCAACTGCAACTATAACAAACATGCAAATTATCCTGATTTAGGCCCTTCGTTGTTTTCCTGTCGGGGAATTACTTTGAAGTAGACCATGGCCACTTCATTCCATATCAGTTCGAATTTACATTTTATGGTTGTGCACCTTGGTTAACGCTGTATGCACACTGTCATTTCTGCAGTACATTTAAAGTAAATAGGTAAATGCACACACGCCTTTGATAAGGAAAAGTGATGTGAACTGGTGAAGTAAGTGACCTCTGAGCAAGTGCACGTAAGTGGGTCACGTGCTTCTGGTGGTAAGGACATTCATTTCAGCTTGTCATAAGGAAGTTTCTGTGCAAATCACTCCTCTATGTGATGGCAGAGGGCACGGAATGAAATTTGCGCGTTACATTAATTTAACGCATTTAGTCACGTGGAAAATTTCTGTGTAGCTTTTCCGTGTTAAGCAAATGTAGTTAGAAATTTCTTATGTGATGTGGCATTTGTTCTCATTTAATTTATAGTTTGTAAATGGCACTCAGATTTGTCTCAGTAATTTCTCTCTTTTTACTGATCGTTCCAGTCACGGACTTTGCATTTTCTATTTTTCTACACACATATTTTCAATACCATTTCACAGATAATTTTCTTTCTGAAAAATGAAGTTAACGCACTCCTGCATCTTGGTTGTGCAGGGAACACTATAAAACTAATATTCCTAAAGAAACTAAGCAGTACCATTTAGCGCTTCTGTGCAAATTTATCTTAAAACATTTTCGCCGAAGCGTCTGCTAATTAGTGCTTTTTCTTACAAAATCTTTTGGAGTATTTGTCATAGGCATACCCTCAGATGGTATACCAAGCAGGCTGGTGTAGCAGTAATCCTCTAGACCAGTGGTATTCAACCTTTTTTGTTCGCGTACCCCCAGATATAATTTCTCTTCGACTTTGTACCCCCAAAGTTGCTGGTGTGTAATTGAAGTTACACATAGTTTATAATCTACATCTAAAATAAATTAAATAAATTGCATTACTGATTATTCAGTGTTATCATAAAATAATTTTTTTTTTTAAATTTCACGTACCCCCTAAGATGTCTTCGCGTACCCCAGGTTGAATACCACTGCTCTAGACTTGTGTTAAAGAGGTACCAGATTCAAATCTTGGTGGAATAAGTGGCTAGCTCGACAGCTTTTCTCAGTCTCAAGGAGATGATGAATGCTGGAATCGTATGGTATGTCACATTAGGTCAGAACAACGTCTATCCGTAATTCTACCTCCTTAGCATTTATGAACATCTTCTCAACTCATTTAACACACTATGACTTGCATTTGAAACAGCATTTTAAATAGGTTTACCCTAGGAATCAGTCATTATTCAGCACAGTGAAATGTATTATTACGGCTTAGACACACTCAAAGTGTCAGTATAATGACAGCCGGTCACGTGAAAATGGGAGTGGAGCCAACTCCCAGTGGACAGTGTCCAAAAGCTTTTCTATAGCAAAGTTTACAAAAAGTTTTATGTCTGTGTGTCCCGTGTGCCCCTGTGAGGTGACGAATAAACATAGAGGGAGTGAATATTCCAAAAATTCTGTGTTTGACCCTCACCACGGTGGTCTAGCGCTTAGAACGCTGGGCTTGTAATACTGGGGTCCCGGGTTCGATTCCCGGCGGTGCTCAGGCAAGGCCGTGGTCAAGGCATCACGGTGTTTTCCTCCTGGGTTTCCCCGGTTTCTCCGTGGCATCCCAACAATTACTCCACTTTCATCATCATTTCGCAAAAAGGGGGTCACAGCAGGAGCGTTAAATGTCGCGGTCCCGATCGAACCCATGTACTGATGGGTCGTGAATCCTGCTAACCACCAATGCCCACCATGCTGAATGGTGCGTACTGGATACGGAAAAAAAAACCATTGGTATTTATGGTGAAAATAAAACAAAATGGATCTGTCAGAGTCATAATAATTAATTATCAAAATATTCAGCTCTTGCTCATACCAGACGTATAAATGCTGAGGAAATTTCGAATGGGAATGTGAACTGGATTGAATTGTCTTGCTTTTAGCAGAGTTAAACCTCAGATTCTGTTATCAAAGAACTGAGTTTGGAGTAATGGTGATTTGCCTTCTGTGTTACAGCCACCAGTTGCAGGACAAAGGGAGTCATCACAGCTCGGGAGTGCAAGTCAAACTGAAGTTGATGTCATCCTAAAGGTGAGAATAGCTTGCAGGCTCTTAACGTTTTGTCGTCTTTATTGATGCAGCCACGTTAACCACACATTTAGTCTATGTTCATGTTGGCCAGTTGGCATATCAACCCGACTGGAACAGGGCCCTTCCGTGTGTTTCATCAAGCCACACTTTTCTGCACAAACAAGCCCCTCGAAGACCTTGTAACCTGTCAATTCTGAAGCCACGAAGTGTGTCCAGTTCAGCCGAGAGCGGAAAGGTATAGTCCAGTGGAGTACACATATTTTCAAACTAGATTTTTTGTCATTTTACACACTTATTTGGTTTTGATATTGACTTAATTATAGATATAAATATATTTAAGATTTGAGGTTTTCACGGCGGCGAGTATGAAGATTTCTGTCTTCTGGGTTGTTGCGCTGTGTAGTCTGGTCGATGTTAACAAACGTTTCATCGCCCTGATGACGGAGGCAGTATGACCTCTGAAACGTTGGTTAACATCGACCAGACTACACAGCGCAAGAACCCAGAAGACAGAAATCTTCATACTCACCGCTGTGAAAACCTCAAATCTCACGGGCATTTTTGTGTACTCCACTCGATTATTCCCGTAGACCTGAACTGGCATGTGACAGTGTTTTAGAATGTATCTGAATAGTTGTTATTATAGATCTTGGAGAAGCAAAATCATTCTTTTCGCTTAAGAAGATTCTTATTTTATAAAATCGCATAAATAATGAAGAATGGAGAGAGAGAGAGAGAGAGAGAGAGCGAGAGAAAATGGGTAGTGTAATTTTCATGTTTGAGGTGCGGAGGTTAAAAAGAAAGCGTCTTGCTTTGAAAGTACATGAAGTTTGTACATTCTTTGTAGCGTACTAGTTTTGTATGCTAGACCGTACCTGATGAGCTTGTTTCTTTTAACAGGAAATGACAGAGGTGATGGACATGACCCCTATCACTGGTATAGCGACTCCAAGAAAAGAGACCGAGAGCAAGTTCACGTTCAACTCTCTTCTTAAGGTAAGCCTCAACCTGTTTGTCAGCTGACGTCAAAGTAAAAAGAGTGCTAAAGGCAGAACATTTTATATTTATTATAAAGAGCACACACAAAACTGTAGACTGATTTATGCTCTAAAAAGCTTCATTTTGCAATATGATTTCACTATACCAACACTTATCACACGACTACACTAAAATTTTACTCCAGACCATAACACCACGGCGTCAACACACGACAATGAAACGTGGCGAAGGTGAGAGATAAAACAGCAACACATGAGCACTGACAACAAAAGTAAAGCTTTAAAATTTTGTTGCGCTGTTATTATTTTGCTGCTTCCTGCCTGCTTTTCAAAATCAACATATTAAATCATATTTATGTTAGGAAAGTGCAGCAGCTTAAGTGAGCGAAGTAGTGTACAATAAACGCGATGACAACGTGTGACAGTTGAAATGGTGTTGTAGAAGTGACCTTAGTGAAATTCTACAAAAGTGGTCCCCAACGCGGTGCCCGCGGGCGCCAAGGCTTTTTTTGGCTGCCCGCGTCGTTACGGAAAGAGGTTATACTGAACAATGAAGGCCGTTCAACCATGACATCATAAAATCAAAGCGCAGATCTCGACTTACTGACGCCCATCTTGACGATTGTTTGCGAGCAGCAACATCATCCTACACTCTCAAATTTGAAAATCTGGCCGATGAAATGCAGCGCCAAACATCACACTAACTTCCCACTTGAGTAATAATAATTGTATTTATAGAAGTACCTATATTTGATTGCACGGTTTCTTGCATCATTAAACGTCGTGTTTGTTTTGTGTATTATTCGGTGTCCATATCTTATTTGTCCAGAGAAAAGAAAATTTGGCTTTGTTAATTGGTTGGTGCCCGCCACGATCTCATAAACTCTCAAATGTGCCCATAGGCACAGAAAGGTTGGGGACCACTGCTCCAGACCATGCAGTATTTAATTCCTTATGATAGAACACTATTTGGGGTCTGCAGTGGTCGCATGGGTCTTGTGCTGCTCAGTCGCTGGGACCGTGGGTTCGAATCCCACTGAAGTCATGGATGTTTGTCCGCATTTTTCTGTGTTATGCTGTCCTGTGTACAGGTAGAGGCCTTGCACTTCCTCAGGTTGTAGTTTGCATGGATGACCTCTAGGTATGGAGGGTAGCTGTTGTAGACATCTGACAAGGGGTGGTCCTCCATGTTTGGGTTGGGAAGCCCTTTACAACCTCTCTGTATGACCAACACTCAAACAAACAAAGTAACAATGTATTTTAATCTCATTACAGAGTGGCAGAATATATTTTCAAGTTTATAGTCCAGTCGGTGCTGAACTTTTCAAAGGCCTTGCATTGTAATGCTTATACAGTAAAACCTCTCTAAGTTGGACACTTGGGGTTCCACGAAAATGTGTCCAACCTACAGAGGTGTCCAAGATAGAGGGAAAAATCAGATTGTGGTCTAATGAAAATATAATCTATTTACTTAAATACACAAACTGCTGTAGGCTTACTTGAATTAGGAATTAATGAAAATAGTATTGATAATAATCTTTTGAAGCCCACTCCCATGCATTACACATTACACCCCAGCCTCAGTAACATTTTATAAAGTTAATTCCACTAATTTTCGCTTCCCCATCGCAAAAAGAAAAATTCCATTTCTGTTAACACAGTCTGAACTCAAATGCAAGCACAGTACTGACGGAATTAAAACTGTGTCTTCTGCAATACTGTAGTCCGGTTAATGGTGCAGCAAAGGAATAGTTAAACGCTTGCAATGCATTCCAATGATGGGTTCAATGTCCATAAGATAATCCTCCAGAGAGGAGTAATTCATCAGTCAGAAATTCAAAATAACAAAATATGTAACTGGAAAAGTTTCCCTGAAAAGCATCGAAGTTAAGTGCGTGAACCTGTCCGACTTACAACAAAAGGGGGTGTCCAAGATACAGGGTATTGTGGACATGTAAAAGTATAGGATATTCGCCGGTTCCAATTAAAAGTGTCCAATATAAAGGGGTGTCCAACTTGAGGGTAATTTTAAACGAGACCTGGTTTTATCGTCGTACCTATACGTATGCGCATGGAAAAGGGGGCAGTGATCATTGTTGTACAATTTTACAAATGGGGAACAAATTCTGGACATTTTCAGTATAAATTATCGTCTTATCCTCTTCTTGTCTCTTGTTATCCTTCTACCCTACTTTTGTCCCTCTTGTTTTTGTTCATCACACTTCTTCCTCTCCCATCACTACTATAGCATTTCTAGTGACAGACTTCATGGTGAAGTAAGTGACTGGTTATGTGTCGATAGCGGGATTTCAGATCCAGAAGGGGAAACTGTCCTATCATCTCTGGGGACCGCATGGCTTCCTATCCCTGGGTGTGAAGGAGTCGAGAGTGAAAATAACGATTTTCCCCATATACAGACAGTCTGATTTATGTAAGGGTTCAGTTCTGCAAACTTTTATGCATGTTGAATTTTATATAGGTCAGAAATTGCCTTAAGTTTCCATCTGATAGATTTATTTGTAATTCTAGTCTGTTAAAAAAAAGATTGATGAATAGAGTAAAGAATTTTATTTAAGAAATCACTTACACTTTTATTTTTGGAAATTTCTACATAAAGTAGGATTTACGTTAGTCAAGGCTTGCATAAAATGTAAATCCTTGGTATAGTACGTCAATGTTACGTACACCTTCGTGGCATATTACTTATTCTTAGGGGGAGCTTGCTGAGATCTGTGCGTTAATTACCTTGATTGCATTGTGAAACATTTGTGGATACATGCAGAAGATTCTTCAATTCACAAATTAAACCCATCTAGTCTTGTAGAACCCACAGCTGGATGGATGTCCAGATTATGCAAATAATTCTTCTTCTTCTATGGCTCTCCAGCTCTCTGGTCCATATTCGGTCCATGGCCTCCTCAGTTCTCCTCTCCTGTTAGGTCCGTCTGTCCGAGGCTTTGATCGAGGTTTCGAACCGTCTTCCTTTTTACAGTGCAAGGTTGTTAGCCTTGCAACCAACCCCCAACCTGGAGGAAAAGGGTACCTGTCTGACCTCTCCCCCTCGACCAATCTGGCTAGGGAGGCCCTACCAGTAGCTATGCTACCACCAGCATAGCTCTTGGGATCACTGAGGTACTCAAACCCCACCACCACGACAAGGCGCAGGCACTATTAAGTGGGGATGCGAGTAATTAAAACCCTTAAATAACATCTACATGCAGTCCGAGAAGTGATTTCTATGAACTGTTGTTAGAGCTAAATTGTGTTAACATCGGCAACGTAGACATACTTTGACCTCTGAAGTTAAGTGACACGTAGAACAGCCATCGTATGATGGGAGATGCAGAGAGCGAGGATGTTGCAGTCGGACACCCTGTTTACAGGCACAAGGAATTTCTGCGATTGGGAAAAGTGAATGCTGTCTGTCGTCAGCAATGAATCGTGGAGAAAACATACGACACTTAATTCAGAATAGTTTTTATGACGTTGTATTGTCATGAAGATGATTCTTTTTGGAAGGCATTGCTGATTGAAGTTCTCCAAAGCTGGATGGTTCCATCATCAGGTGGCAGGGACTGCGGGGAATTTTCACATGAATAATTTGGGCCCCATTGAGAGGGACTAGCTCTGCCCCAAGGGGTCCATCTGAATAGGGGACTCCTCTTCCCACTACCTGGTGGTGGAAAATCCAATTTCCAGAATGTCAGATATGGAAAAAAATTGTGATGGACAATGGACCAAAAGTGATCACATTTCACTCATGTTCATG
This sequence comes from Zootermopsis nevadensis, assembly GCF_977971745.1. Lineage (NCBI taxonomy): Eukaryota > Metazoa > Arthropoda > Insecta > Blattodea > Termopsidae > Zootermopsis > Zootermopsis nevadensis. Next base: position 21,306,524 of record NW_028259154.1, on the reverse strand, counting down.
GAAAGAACACATAATTACAGCGAGTTTTACAAAATTTGCTAATCGTGCGAGGCATGACAAAATATTTCTATGAATAAGGGGTGTAATTTTTGTGTGAAACGTTCTTTTTTTGCCTGTTAAACAATACATTTTCATTTAAATTAAGATACGGACCAGTTACAGGCTCTTAAACCTAACAGTTTGATAAAAGGCAGGGAATTTCTTGGTTGAGTGACTATCAGTTTTTCAAGAAATTGCTCTGCCCCATGGAGTTAATTAATGATTTTAAAGGAAACGAGTGTTTTAGTTTGAAAACTGATAAATACCATAAAATACGCGCAGACATAAATGGTGAGTTACTCAAACATGAGAGATGGCGTTAAATTGTTATCCCTGTGCTTTGAAAGACTGAAGACGGAAATCGGTGGGAAAGGCAGACACGGCGTTCTCTAGAGGCGTAACCCCTGTCACTTATACGTGTATAGTATGCTCAGAAATTAGTCCACCAGGTGCAGTGCGTCTCTTTGATGCTATGTTATCACAGTGGAGTGGTTGTAGTGGGAAATGCAAGGTGGTTATGTTGGCTCGTACTCTGGCGTAGCCGGACTTTCCTTGATATCGAACATTCTCGGGAGTTTGTTGCACTTTGTGACTGCCGTGCTAGTATGTGTAGCTTGCACCGTACGGTAGGCGGTCTCTCGCTCCAGGGAAATCAATGCCAAGTAGACGAGGCAGAGAGAGATAGAGAGAGAGAAAGAAAGAAAGAGAATATTAAGCCGGCATTTAGTTACCAAATTTGAAGTGACAAAAAGGGGAACTCCCGCGCATTAACGAAGTATTGCATGTTGCAGTTGGTGCTCCTTCCTTTGTTTTACGAAGTGCTTTTACAATTTTCGTTTTGTACAAGTAATTGTTGAAAGACTTTCTACGGCATTCTCGTAATGTTCTGAATGATAATAATTTGAATTGTAATTTCTTCTGTGTGTATATTCATACCCGTAATTTTAAACCAGGCAAATGCAAACTGAAAACTTAACATCACTGGTTTTGCGTGCTTGAAATGCAGTTGGTTCGTGGAGACGCCGTAACTACTCGGTTACGTAACACAGAATTTTAAGGTTCATAATCATAACCTTAGTAAATTTCAGTAATTTTGTGTGAGTACTTTCTGATTGTTCAGAGATACTGCTCAATGTAGTCTCGTTGAAGTTGTTCAACGTTTTAGAGGTTCTGTGCTGCCTCCATCATCAGGGCTGTATCTCATAAGGCTGTCTGACATCTTCATACTCGCCACCGTGAGAACATGATTTCGTAATTTCTGTTCGGTAGGCTTACAGAATAAAACACTTTCGTCGCACATCGTAAGCGTGCGATTTTGTTGGGGAAGTTGGTGTTTACTACAGCAGAGCACGTTTTTCATTCATGTTACGTGCGGAATTTTTTTTATTCGATTTATATTACGATTATAACATATTGAAATGTTACGTACTTTGGAACTTTTTGAAAATTGACACTTTCCTTGACAATGTTGCACCTCATAATTTTAACATATGCGCAGAGTACGAAGTAGATTAAAGCTTCGGTTTACACTGTAAGCTGACCTCAGTGTGTTACTCGACGCAATGTGATCCTATTTGTGTTAGCTATGACAGTGATAAAGTAAATTGATATACAGTAGATTCCGGTTAATTGGGTCATCGGTTAATCGGGGCAGCCCTTTATTTGGGACAGATCTTAGAGAAAAAAACCTTTTTTAACTCTTTTACGTGTAACATCGCATAATTGGGGCAGCGGCTTAATTGGGCCAGAGTGTTCTAGTCCCGATGTGCCCCAATTAACCGGAATCCACTGTAGTTCGATATCTCCTCGTCCTTTTACGCTTAATAAAGCTACTGTACGACCAGTACCACCGACATGAGTGACCTACGCGCGTGTCCACATGGCACAAACTGCATTTTTTCCCACAAAACTTTCACATTATGTTTTCATTAGATTGTTCTAGTTGATAATTTCACTAAGGTCGTTGAGTTTGTTTCTTTAGTAACAGTGAAAATCCATTTGGTTTCTTTACGAAAAATATGAAGTGAAAAATAAAGTATCTTTTCTTTGTCCGTGTGAAGCATCTCGGTTTTTTAAAAAAAACTGGTCAGTGATCTTCATTAAAATTTATCTCGCAAATTGTTATCTTGAGTGACCTACATCACTTTATCATTGTATGAAAATATTTGTGCCACTCTTTTAGTACCCAGTCTACTTTATTTAATTAAATTGGTTCTGCTTAATCGACGCTAAGATCTGTGGAGCGAAATGAACCTTTAAACACATCTGTTCATCAATGTTGCCAATAGACGAAGAAAATGTTGCTACTGCCTGGTTTTAACACCTAAGGAATGTGATTTAATTACGTTTGATATCTGTTCCACCTGTATCAGAATTGTCACTTGAATTCGGTTTTGAATACGTCGATGTCTAGACACGTCTTTTGGACGGGCGGAGACAATGCAAACAGAATTTTGGTAGGCTAACCGTAACCAGCAAGTAAATGGAATGATAACGTTAGAAATTATATCAGATCTGAAGACTGGGAGGATGGAAGGTAGGTGGATCGTGTCCGGTGGTGAACTTTGATGTCAGCAGTGTTAAACTTTCGACTTCTGCTGCCATAATGTTTGGTCGTTATTAGGTTTATGGTCCTGCCCTCTACACGTAGTTTGAACATCATGCTGTCATCCGTTTCAAATCTTAAGAAACAGTAAACTTTAAGCTGTTGACAATTCGTACAAGATCTGTGTGTGAATGTTACAACAAATGAGGATTAATAACTTTCCTCAACCTTTTCAGCCCTTTTCTTCCGGAGTGGAGTGGAATGCCAGTGTACTCCGCACCATGACTTGACATTGTGTCTGCCCTGGATCATTTTCCTCTCCTCTTATCATGAATTTGTCTTTATTTTAAATTTATTTTTTTCAGTGCCCGGATTATACTGCATCAGCTACTCGCCACACGGATTACAGTAGAAATCGTAAGTGTTCTCTTCTACATTATTTTGCATTTTATGTCGTATTTGTATTTAATTGTAGGTGTATACGACACAGTTGGCAGCGGAACAAACTTGGGACTGTAGCTTCCCCAGCTGATACAGCATTGTTAAAGCCTGTTGTTTTAATGACAAGACGTAAAATTTCATAAGTTAGTCGTTTATTCCCCACGTGGTTGTGGCTGTGTGATTCCGTCATTACCTTGCAGCCCACAGTCGCGAAAGTATCGAAAAACGATAGTTGATATTTTTTGAGGTCCTTCAAATTATAAATTCGAGCCTACATCGTCACAGGAAGGCAGAATTATTTGGTGTTAGTGGGTATAATGCTGTGTTGTCCAACTGTGATCCTTACAAATTTTGATTCTTTGTTAATGTTAAGGTTGTAGTTTTCTGTTCGTGAACATAACTGTAGGGCCAGCGGACCACTTGTTAATAGGCCTGGAGTCGCTCTCAAGACTTATAGGCTATTATCAGATCCCTGTGTATATAGATACTATTTTATAAATAGTTTATTGATGTAGTCCTACGTCCAGATGATGGATTTCAGTTTAGAGGTTAAATGAGTGGGCAGTATGAAAAAGGAGACAGCGAAGTTCGTGTCTATGAATTACTAAATGACGGGCTCAAAATTGTGTCGCCCTGCGTGTCATACATGAGTTGCATTATGCCTTGTTTAACTCTACATGGTTTAAAATGGCTACAAAAATTGAAAAGACAATGTCTCCCCGTAGCCTTTTTTGCTGATTGTTTGCTGTATGTTATATCCTTCCGCACGTATGAAAAGACAGCGTAATTTGAAGTCCCAGAAAACGTATAACCGTGTTAATAATTTCTGGAAGCTTCTAATTTTAAAATTAGTTCATCTCCTGTGATCAGGAACGAGAGAAACCTTTCAAGAGCTTATGTTTCGTATATAGAAACGGAAAATTGCGTTTCTGGTCCCGTACGTCCATGTTCCGAGCCTATTTCTACAAACAGATCAGTTCATTCTGGCAAAGAGATGAACCAGGACGTCTTGTGGGTTGTCACATGCGAGTACGTATGGTTCGGTGGCTTTTACAAAACATTTTAAGGAGATGTTTTGGATATGGAACGTTCAGGAGTACACGACCTTCCTGTTGTGTGTTTATTTGATGTGCGTAGCTTTGTGGTCGTGCAATAGCTGTGACGTTTTGTCCCCGGGTTCGCGCCCAGCTCAGTCCATGTGGGATATGAGATGGACAAAGTAGCTCTGGGACTAGTTTTCCTATCACCGCTGCTTCATACTTGATCATGAATCATTTAAGGGATGTTAGAGGCCCAGTTCGATAGAGACATCGCCTAATCCTATCGGAACAGTACCAGTGTCAATAACACGACGTCGTGGCCAGTGGCAGTGCGCACTCCAATAATAGAGCATGCTGTCTCCATATGCCTTTGCTGCTTTGCGTGTCTCGGTGGCCTTGGTGTTTGTTTATTGCCGATACAAATAGGCCATGTTGCTGCCAAGCCAATCACGCAGCAGAGACTGCAGAGAGACAGAACTAATTGTTCCTCGTTGTTCGTTAAATATCATATCGGGAAATGGTTTACATAATAGTTATTTTACGTCTTCTGATGATTTTTGTGCGATTATCAGTTCTTGAGAAAATCTATAACGTTTTCGATTTGAACGTCATTTAAAGTAATATTGTAGGTCTACATAAATGAAGCAGCTAATTAACTCAATGGAGTGGAATTTTTGTTCAGAAATTTAACGTCCTCTTAGGTATTGAAGATGTTCCCGGCGTCATGTGAGTGCTGAAGGTTCATTACCGTAAGAACCAGAATTGTATTGGCGTCCCAATTTTTAATGTCGATCCTCAAACCAAATTTAATTTAAATCTGTATTGTGCGTTCGTAGATTGAAACATGAGGACAGACGGTTGGCCACGACATCCCCCTTTGACGTTCACTTCCTGTAATGAGCGAATAAGATCAGTAGGCCTACTACAAGTTGTACAGATGCCATGACCCCAAGTAGAACGTCTCTTTAGAGGAGTCAAGTGGTGTGGAGACAACTGTTGTGGTAGCTTAGTTTCCAGCAACTGCAAGTGTAGACTATAGGCTACTTAGTGTATTCCACACAAGTCGAAACGCGCTTAGCTCACACTTCACTGAGAATGTATACTTAATAGGGCGAAGGAAACGGTACTGAACAGTTACAATATGCTATATCTTATACAGTGAAGCCGGTTTAAAACGAACCCTGGTTTGAAGTGAAATCCGCCATTACCTTAAAATGTCCAAAAGTCCCAAAAGTGTAGGATGAAAAACTTATGCGAAATTTTGAGGTTTTTACTGCGGTAAAGATGATAATTATCATCATCATCATCGTCTGGATTTTGGTGCCGTGTGCACTCGTCTGTAGCCCTGAAGGCTAAACCTCAGAAGGTAATTATCAGTGCAAAAGTAACTCATGTAAACGGACATGGTGAGGCTAATAAGAATTAGTAGTTAATTACGTTCTTGAATGCGTGTGCCGTTCATTTGTTTTGGTCTGTGCTTTGCATCCTGGAATTTATCCGAGAGGAAACATTCCTGTTACATATGGAAAATAATTGAACCTTAGTGTCGACGGAATTCTTAAAATATCTAATGTCAGTACGTGAAACGAACCAAACGAGAACTTCGGAACAATTTATGACGGTTACATTGTACGTTGATAATTATCCAATGATGATCCGTCCTTGTGCACAATTTCCAGTAGGCAAGTTTTGTCAAATATAAGTTTCACACCATCGTAGTGTATGTCTGTGATCTAACTGCATACGAGAAGCCGCGCGTTCGCTCCCACCTCAGAATTCCGTACTACCGCCATATCGTCATTATTGAAGGCATGAAACTGAATATGCACAGGTGAGGTAACTTCTGGGGGCATTCCGTCATTTGATTTAAATGTTGTTCAATGGTGGGGCAGTTCCCCAGACGGATGGAGACGAGAGACTGAGAACGAAACTTAACCAAACTTGTTTCAGTGTTGGTTCTTTGGCAGTTGTGTCGTCCTGACAACATGAAAAAGTTGCACTAACTTGACACTGGGGTATTTTATCCGGTGCAGTTGTACTGGTTGCATTGCTATGACTCGGTCGCCAGAACCTCTTTGTGGTGGTAGTTTCCACCAATTGAATGTGAGGGGTTTTTTTCCACCGAGACAAGCATCCATATCCTTCACCCCCCCTCCAATTTTTGTATTTCAGTAAACAGTGAATGCCAGACTTCGGATTGTTCTAAAACGGATACGTGCTAATGAGAACACTGGTTTCAGTAAATTCGAAAATTAACCTGCCCCCTACTCCAAATTTCTCTTCAAGTAGCAGCTGTCGAGTCGGAGCCCCCCCTAAAGCGTCGCGTGCCACTCGGCTTTTAGCTTCCCTTCCGTCCCCCGGCCCCCCTCTTATTTCCGTGTCCGTCCTAGGCTGTTTCATACACTGCGTTATACCGCTATACTACGTTGCCTGCTTGCATGCATTAACCAGCGCACAACGTCGTCATGGTTACGCCCCCTCTCCCTCCTCGAAGCCCCCCCCCCCCCCGTCATCAACTTTCCTTTCCAAAAACATAGATTTGTGAATTAGATAACATTAATGTCACAATTTTGAGACTACTTATTAAACTAATTCAGACAAGATGACCGTTAATCAACGTACGAAACGTAAAAAACACTGGCTGCATGCAATTTCAGGAACGCATCCAATGCGAATAGCGTTCTTGTTTTGTTTCGTAATTTATATTGAAGGAAACTGAATCAAACTTTTTCGCCAGCTGAGTATGCAAATCTGCGTTACATTTCTGTAAAGAGACGTTAGAAAATAATGAAAACCAGAAACTGCACTAAATAGAGCTCAAAGGGGATTTGCATGGCTCCTAGATGGAGTAAAGTCTGCTCTGGATTCTAAGGGCCGGAACATTGTTTTTTTTTTCCGATTTGAGACATACGCGTATTGCGCTGTTACTGAAAAGTGCATTATTTTAATATCTTTGTCCTTACGGTGAAAGCCCCTTCACTTCTTTAAAAGCATAATTGTATGAAAATAGAGCTGTGGTCAGACTACGTTGAGTTAAATTTTTGTTTATTATATATAAATTAGTTTCTGTTCCAATATATTGGGAAAATTTTTAGAAAATCAAAAAATACGCGCCTCGTCACTATGTTGTAATTTTCCATTTTGGCGGTGCTAGTGTTAAGATTTTCGTGTTTTCCACTTATCAACGCAGTAACCCACGTTGAATGACACTAATGCTATAGGTTCTATACGCACGGCTAATTTTTCTTAGATTTTATTCAAATGTTTTCTCAGCTGTAGTGGTTATATTGAATGAGATGGGAAGATTCTTGTGAACGATGAACAGGCAAGAATTTTGAAGTGTGCGGTCGTAGCATATTTCAAGGTACTGTCGTATATATCAGTGGTATTCAACCTGGGATACGCGTACCCCAGGGGGTACGCGAAATTTAAAAAAAATATATATTATTTTATGATAAACACTGAATAATCAGTAATGTAATTTATTTTATTATAGATGTAGATTATATACTATGTATAACTTGAATTATACACCAACAATTTTTGGGGTACAAAGTTGAAGAGAAATTATATCTGGGGGTACGCGAACAAAAAAGGTCGAATACCACTGGTATATATATATATATATATATATATATATATATATATATATATAGTGAGAAAACTACGAGCTTAGTCAATAATAATAGTTGATAACGTTGAGAAGATTCGAATCGGATATCTCCTGAATACAAGGTTATTACCACAGTTGTCAGCATCCGTGCGATAGGCAAATTAACCTGGTTGATGGTAAATATTTTGGGGAAAATATGCCATGGGTGAGGTTCCAATGACTTGGCTTATCAGCCAAGTTTTGTGGAAGTCAACGGTTACGGATAGGCAGAAATGCTTAAAATCTGCATGCGTTCTTTTGGAAAGCGGCCAGCAGTGTCGCCATCTATTCTCTTTACAGCATTATATAGTCCCTTACATAATATGTGTTAGCCTGTCGTATATGAAAAACAGTCAAAAAAAAAAAAGAACGATCAAATGCGTAATTAATTATGTGACGCGAGAAGCAGGAAAGTATGTAAACAGTGTTGCATAATCTAATGGTATAAGTAGTAAGATAAGTAATTTGCAGTAATCTGTTTTCAACCATCTGACATGAACTGCTTTACATTACTGTGTGCACCATTTGCTTCAACTTCAAGTAACGCGACAATTTATGTTGAGTGACTCGAAGTGGCTGGTATTTATTATTCGAAGAATAACAGCGATTATTTCTATAAGTGCATTACGAACTGAACTTGTAATGCAAACGCGTTGTTTTATTTTCGATAGGAACTGAATTTTTAAATAGTTTTTAAATAAACCGTGGATCTGCAAGGGTAAAATAATCTCCCTGCTATTTTAACAATTATAAGGGATGATTTGAGGGCTGGAGTGGCTATTACAATGAAGACCGACGATCTTTGCAGTAACCTATAATAATACAGTGCAACAAATAATTATTACTGCCGAGCTTGCTCGGGGTGGAAAGCGCTCAGTTTTACGCTGATGGTTGCTTAATTGGTGTCAGTCATATTAGTATGTGTTTTATTTGTTTTATGTTCTTGAGTTCAAAACAAATTACGTCATTCTTACTGAAGACTAAAGATACAATAACAAGAGATATTATTATCTGAATAAGTGTCATCGAAGGAAGTCACATGCTGCCTAGTGTATCGTATTGTTTATCTAGACCTCCATTTTTAAATTCTAGGCATATTCGTTTTGCAGACTTGACTAGGTTCAAGATTTGGTTTATCTGAAGTGATATGTTGACACGGGAGTGATGTATTCGCTTCACTACACAAGTTGGAAAGAAGTTATATAGGGCCTATATTTACGTTGGTTAGATGGGTTTCCTCTTCTCCCTGATGCCCGGTTTTACTGTTGAGGGAAGACCTGTGAAATAATGGAAAGAAAAGACGTGTTCCACCGTGTATTCAGCTCGACCGGTCTTCGTAAAGAACAGGATGCTGTGATGGCAGAGGGAAACGTCCTCCAATTGCTGTTCATTCCGACAACTTGTTGCAAGTGTTTATTCTTTCGTTTTAAGAACTGCAGATTTTTATTCACAAATTTTATCTGGAATATATACATACTTTCTACATAATTCAATATTAAAGTAAAGTGTGTATAGATGAACTATTTTGCACTTCGGAGAACGGTTATAAGGAACAGCTGTTAAGAAGTGTTAAAACATTTACCTTTCGCATGGTGTGCATTTTATGGTTTCGAAGAATTGTGCAGTGTAGGTTATAAAATCACTCGTACTGCTCGCATTTGCCGTATCCATCATTCAGAGTTGTAATGATTCGTCATTTTCTGTCCTCACATTGAAGTAGCTCCCTCAGTCGCCGGAATTGCGTCGAGACGACGTTTGTAGGATTTGAGGTTTTCACGGCGGTGAGTCCGAAGACGCCTGTCTTCTGGTTTGTATTGCCGTTTAGTCTGGTAGATGTTTTCCGACGTTTCAGATGTCCTTCCTGCCTCCATCACAGGGGCAATGAGCGGGCCTCTAAAACGTCGGCAAACTTCTACCAGACTACACAGCGCTGCAGCCCAGAAGGCAGCCATCTTTTGACGTTTCGTTTTTTTTCTCAACCCGTCCATGAAATTTAAGCGGTGTGTTATTTTAAAATAGTTCGTTGCCCCAGTCGTCGTGATCAGTCAGCGTGCCTTTCCACGTTACATAACCTGTCCAGTATATAGAGCGTCGTTAAACAGTCAGTGCGTCATGTAAATGCGTAGTGATACGTTGAATTGATCGCTAACTCATTTCTACCCAGAAAATATGACAGTTTATTTTATATTTATCTGCCTTCCTCGTGTTGAGTTTTGGTGTAACGAGTACCGTATATCCGTCCACTGACAGGCGTAAACAGCATTCTTAACCATCCTCATAGAACCGCGAGTGTCGATATTTCGGATAATCACTTTAAAAATGTACACACTTGCCTTCCGGCAGACGTAATATGTTGGAAAGAACGTGTACGTCTATTAGGAGTTGAAATATTTTGGATCTTACGTTATTTAACGACTCATGTAAGCAACAGAGGTTGTTTAGCGTCGAATGATAAGAGAGGATGGTCATTTCGTTGAACTTGTAGGGATTGGGAAGATATCAGCCGTGGTCTATTCTGGGGCGCTATCCTTGTATTACCACGAAGGAGTTCAGTCACGATACTCATGTCCCGGCCGAGTTTCGAACGTTGTACTCGCAGAATAAATATCAAAATCTTTCAATTATAAAATTGTTAAAATGCTAACATGAAAGGTGTTAATAACGCGTATCGTTCACATTTTGTAAAATCCAGCTGTACCCGAAGGCATTGTGTGGTTTGCCGCGAATTTGTGCACGTAATAGTTATAAACAGGTAATATCTTATATGTAGTAATTACAATTCATAGAACATACACACAGGTTCATCACCGATAGTTTTATTAGATATGTTTTGTTTTCATGTGCCTGCATTGTAAGGCGAAATTTTGTGATCTACCGTCATGTGTCTGGTAAATTATGATGTGCCGCGTACAGAAAAAAAAATGCATCCGATCTCTACTCAGAGGGCTCCATCCATTAAAGTTCCAGAACTGTTTTTTCCCCTTTGTGTTGGTACCCTTGAGATGCAAGAATTTTCAATCGTTCCTAAATCATCGAACGCTGTTATGTGAGATGTTATGCGCTTGTATTAATATAAATGATTTTATTTACTTTCTTATATGCACTTACTGCCAAGCAGTCAGCAGCCACTGTTCTGAGAAATCGCCTTTGAAATAGCGTGGCCGTTACACGTTCTTTGAGGACTCTTGTTAATGTTTTCGGAACAGGTAGTACGTTTGCACGTTGCGCATCTCTCTACTTCTGTCTCTCTCCTCCCTTCCGTTTTTCCCATTGTGTTAGAGGACACATCCCCCTTCCAACTCTTATGGGGTCTGTGCCATTACCCCTATTTACCCCCTCCTTTCCTTTATACCCCCTCCCCACTGTGTGGCCCCCTCTTTGTGTGTTTCCACTGAGTCCTAATCCCGCCAAACTAAACCGAAGCTCTTGTTGGCGTTGTATTGGACCAAACACCATAGTGCCTGCCTACCTACTTTACTAGTGAGTGTTACAATGCGATTGCCCGTCGGCCAGTATATTCTGTAATTGCTTATGTATGGTCTTTAGTTATTAGTTGTTCGCCATTCTTTCTCACACGTCGCGGAAGCGGAAGGATTATGGATTAACCAATTTAATAGGCAAATCAAGTTTGACGTTGGTCGTATTTCTTTCGCTTCGAGTTCTTACACAGTGAAAAGTTTCAGAAGTGAAGCCTTGCTGATATTTATGCTTCGTTGAGTGTGAAAGTGTGTGTCTTGTCAGAGAATTCCGTGCATGTCATTAACGGAATACAATATGAACGCACTTGGGCTGATTGGATTGCTGTGTGTGTAGTGAACAGTGAGTGTATAGGTGTTCTCTGCTGACTGCCAGTCTCCGTCGTACTCCCTCTCCACCCCACCCCCACTTCAACAACGGATTCAGTGCAGCGGCAATCTTTGTGTCATTGGAGGAGAATTTCCGGTGAGTTAGTTGCCAGATATGGCGAATGTTTCACTTGGCAGAAACTGAAAGATGGCACAATATTTTTGTATTTTTGAATGAATATGGAGCTGTTTGATAAAATGTTTCAGCCAGTAGAATTTATTACTCTGGGCGAAAACGTAGAGATCGCAATACGACGCTGATGTCCTTTGCATTGGATGCCATAATATTTTTCTACCAACTGACCCCACTCTTTATAAGTATATTTATTCACCATTCGTAAATTATGGCGTTACAGAATATGAAGAAAACAGGATAAATGCCTGTTACTATCCAGTTGAGAAACTACTATCCCAAACATCGAAGATCAGTGAAGTTGTTAATTTATGTGAACTATGAAGTTAACTGTCTTTCGGGGATGATGCACTGCCCATTCTGGTAGAAATTTACCGACGTTTCAGAGATGATTACTGCCTCCATTATTAGGGCGACGAGTGACAATGATGGAAGCAGTGCAACTCTGAAACGTCGGTAAACTTCTGCCAGACAACACTGCGCATCACCCCTCCCCTCCAAAAAAAAAAACAGTCAGCAATCTCGCCAATATGAAATGTATTCACTAAAGCAGTAATTATAATTCGGTTATAATTTTTGAACGTGTATCTTTTTACCCTCGCATCGGCGACATAATTTTACGAGTTGTCTTGTTTCGTCACAGTTCAGACGACCAGAATCGAATTCTTTATATATTTAATAATGTATTTGATGGCGAATGACGAAAAACTAATTTCTCGAGTCAGATATTGGCACTATTAAATTTTGTCCCTTTTTGTATAAAGGTTCGGGATAATTAGCTCGTGAAGAGTGACGATATGCCATTCGGATGAACGGATATCGTAAAGGTAGTCGGGAACTAAGCAGCATTCATCGTTATCGAAATACCTTGGCACGCTATCCTGGTGGAAGATTGTTGGACTATGGAAAGGCATAATGTTCTAAAATGTCCAAATACACATGGCTTATTTTTGTTTTTGTGCCCTTGAGTGCACACCACACATTCACATCAGGCATCTCTGTCGTGTGCTGGGTACTCATTGGATGGACTTGAACTTCGAGAATTATGTGTACTTATTTGCATTTTAAATTCCTGTAGTCTTTATGGGTAGTCAATCAAGTTTGTCACAGCGAGCACAAGAGATCCGACTCCCGTACTCGATTGGAGATTTTGGAGACAGGAAAGAAGTGTTCTTGGAAGGATCACGTTTCGAATTCCGAAGTCATTTGTGTTCTTAATAGCCATTTCGTGCGGTACAAGGGCATTGTCTCATAAGAGACCGCGATTTCTGCTTCCAGGCCGTTGAGAAAGGAGATTAATGTGGTTTCCGATCATTACGTTGTCGTCATGTGCGAGTGACCTTCGCTTGCAGCAATGTACGCTCCACACTGTTAACGTCACAGTTCACGTCACAAATTGTAAGGCCAACTGCAGAGGTGTGTTCCCCCCCACCTTCCAGGAACGGCCAACTGATTTGAATGTCGAGTGACACGTTCACCAAGTGCATAAAATGAAAACGTGACACGAGATCGGTCTGCCCGACCGCGTCTTTAATATCTAAAATGCTGTCTGCATAAACGTTACGTGAACATAATTTTTGTCTGCGTAGGTCCGTTATAAATCCTGTTTTGCATTACCCTCAACTTGATTTTCTTTTAACGGAGAGTTTTTCAGAAAATAAAAATCGTGAGGCCCTGTATACATTTCATAGCATGCTATTTTTCTGTGACGATGGTTTATTAGCCCCCCCAGCCAGACCCCAAAGATGAATGACTTATTTATGGATATTCAAAGAACATTCGGATAATTTGTATGAAAACCGAATCACAAAGCAGCTGTGTCAGTGTAGGTCTAGGAGTCGAAGGGGGAGGGACATCCTAGCATTAGGGGTACTGATCGGTTTCCGAACCCTGGTTAAGCTGTGGGGTTATACTACTGGTCCGAAGAATTAAAAGAACATTTTCAGTCCTTATAACCAAAGCAAACGAAGAGTCGTCTTACGAAATATCATTTATGCCTACAACATACGTCATCTATTTATTAATAATTTTTTTAACGATCCTGTTAGTGGCTCAGACGATATAGCGTAATACGATAGGATGACAATGAATTTCAAACGACACGGAAGTATGTGGTCTTGGCCGACTTTAAGGTACTGTCCCGGAATTTTCCTGGGGGGGGGGGGGGGGGGTCAGCAGGGGAAAATACGTAAAAATTTGGATAGCCGGTCTCAATGCCGAGATTTTAACCCGGGATATTCGAATTAAGAATCAGGAGAGTTTACCACTTGCCCGCGACGGTCGGTAATTACAGTGTGCAATGAACAAGTGCCCCGTGACTTTGTACGGGTCCAAATGTTGGACGGTATTGAAAGAACGAAGAAAGGATAGGCAGAAATCCATCATCCCCCTGATGACGGAGGCAGTATGACCTCTGAAACGTTGGTAAACATCGACGAGACTACACAGAGCAACAACCCAGAAGACGGAAATCTTCATACTCACTGGGGTGATTCATCCCCCTGATGACGGAGGCAGTATGACCTCCGAAACGTTGGTAAACATCGACCAGACTACACAGCGCAACAACCCAGAAGACAAACATCTTCATACTCACTGGGGTGATTCATCCCCCTGATGACGGAGGCAGTATGACCTCCGAAACGTTGGTAAACATCGACCAGACTACACAGCGCAACAACCCAGAAGACAGAAATCTTCATCAGCTGTTCCTTGTAACCAGAGCAAGCCAGGAGCTTTGTCAGGGTTGATATGATAATCGTGGCAGTGGACAGTGTCCAGCATACTCACGGGGCAACGCCTTCCTAGTTTAAAGACGTGGGAAGAAGTTGCCGCGTTTTCTGTGTGTGGGCGGAGTTCCTCGGTCTCTCAGTGTATTGTGGAAGAAGCAAAACAAAGTGTTGTTCGTTTATTTGGATGGTTCCGTCAAAATGAAGATGGCTGCAAGATCCCAGGTTGTTGACACGTGATGGAGAGTCACGTGATTTCGTTTTCGTAAATTTTTTGCTGCCGTTCATGACTGAGTGATTCTATTCGTGTTTACCGGGTTATGACCATTTCTATTTATACCGTTCAAGGGGGACGGGTTTGAAATTCTCAGACCCGATAAAGAAGTTTGATATCAGGCAGGCAAGTGGAATTTTATAATGTGTGAGTGCATCACTACAATTTTATAAGGTTTTCGAAGATATTCGAACACAGAAATTTAAGCTTTTTTCTTTTTCTTGGCTGTCTTGAAATAGACCCCATGCTTATCCACGGCTGTCTCTTTCGACGTATATAACTTATGTATTTGGAAAGGCAAATGTCTCCAACAATATATTATAAATTCAGTAGCATATGAAAACAGATGGCTTGAATAGGTAAACAGTTGTGTTCGGATTGTTTACCTGACTTGTGCCATGTAGTCTTCTGGTTGTGTACCAGCGTTTCAGATAACAACCTTGAAGACGGAGACAGCATGTTCTCTGAACCGTTTGTATGTGCATACAACCAGGAGATTACATGACGCCCCGCAAAGTCACGTCGTGACACTCTTTATATCCCACAGTAGTAATATTAGATGGCATTACGATAATCCATTTGAATAAAAATTTCCTTGGATATTATCCATCGTCTCGTAAAATATAAAATATAAAACGTAAAACGACGTTTCGGAGATGGGGCTCTATAGGGATAGGGATTAACTCTATCTAGTGGGCCCAACTGTGTAGGAACATGAAGACGGAGATAGAGCCCCATCTCCGAAACGTCGTTTTACGTTTTATATTTTATATTTTACTAGACGATGGATAATATCCAAGGAAATTTTTATTCAAATGACTCTTCACCATCGTCAAGAAGTTTTAGATTTGATATTACGACAATCCTTTTGTGTCTTGTAGTTCTTTCGAAAATTTAGATCTTTAGTGCTAATATACGTAAGTCTATTCTTCATGCCACCTTCATATGCTGTTTGTATAGCACGTTTAAGCTCTGGGCATCTTGATCAGAGTGTTGTTAGACTAAATCTGGTTTTGAGATGCCTTAACAACGTACAAATATGCGGCAATTTATTTGAGCCGAATAAGACTGACTTTTAATTCGAAAAGCAAGGTGAACGTAACGTGTCTTTACATCGTGATTTCAGATGTGTGCTAAAAAAAATTATTTTACGAATAAAATCTGTTGGCATCAATTGTAGTCTGTGAATATGTTTATGTTATTTTGTGATTTCAGTGTACGTTTTAGGCATAATGAACAGACTTTAATATACATCTCTCCAGTCTTGTTCACAGTAGGTCATTTGCCTGTGTCGATACGATGACTGTGATCCTCTAACCGATGTTTATCGTAAACCTTCAGATCATGTTAGGTTATGAATACTAGCATAATAGCTCTTAACTGACGACACGTGTAAACTATGACACTTTCGGTTTTGTTTCGTGAGTCATTTATGTTTGTAGCATTAATTGCACGGTCGCCTAATTCAGTCCGAAATCGGGGAAATTAACCAGATAAATTATTAAATTGTATCAGGCCTTGGTACAATAACATATTCTCTGATACGCTATTTAAGGTTGTCCTTGATTTCTTTTTTCATTTGAGGAATATTCCTGTCTGCATTATTTCGTGTCAAATCACTCTTTTTCGCTCAAAATGAATTTCAATAACAACTTAACAACAGAAACGTCATAAATACAAATGAAGTGTTGCCATTCTTCGTTATTACCTCTCATTTTGACCATCAAAACTTGTGAAACGTAGCATCTCATTGTTAGTTAAAGCTGTACTATACTAAACTTACTTAGATCTTTAATTGAGGACTGAAATAGTTACACGAGTGTACTTGCTGTTTTATTGCCACTTGAAACTCCCAGGCAGACAGACAAACGACACCAGAGCAGATTGTTGGTGGTGAAATTCTGAAATGTACGATTTATTCATTGCTGGATACATTATAGTAAAATGTAATGTAATAGTTTTTTGTTGAGAACAAAAGTTACGTACAGACTGATGTTTATGAGCACGCGGTTTAAATTGTTTAAATCTAGAAATTACTTGTTGTTAAATTCTAAGTTTGTTATCCAGTCCTTATTTTCAATTTGTTAAATATATTTGCTACTTTTTATGTCATTGGCTCAACACCAAGCATTTGTGGGGTATGAGAAGGTATAAATGCATACAAAGTTTCGGTAGGAAAACCTAAAGAAAAGAGAACCTACGCATAGATGAGAAGATAAATTAAAATGTATCTTAAACAATTTGAGAAGGTGTGGATTATATTTATCTGGCCCAGGACAGCGACCACTGGCGGGTTCTTGTGAACACGGTAATTCAACTTTAGTTTCTATAAAAGGCGGGGAATTTTTTCGACTAGATGAGCGACTGTTAGTTTCTCAAGGACTCTTATAAATGCGATTAGAAGCAACGAGCTTGCATATGGAAGAGACATCTCCGTCTTAATAAAAAGTGGGTTTGGTTTTGGCAGCAGCATCTACATAAACGTTCAGGTAACCTTTTAATAAGAATGGTGTTTGTCGGTTGGGTAAGGAAGCTCTTTGTGCCCTCAGCCGTCCGTCTGACGACTTCCTGCATATGGGGCAGGTTTCGCCACCAACAGGTGTGCAGCACGTTGGACGCCACAGGGGCAAATTGAACGCCAGCTGTATGCCGCTATATGAAACGTATTATTCTTCCTTCTTTGTATCCTGGGATACTCACTTCTTACGCTTCCCTGTACCAATAAAATTTCTGCACGGACAATGTAAGAGTGGTTTAGCGATGTCTTGTAGCAGGCTGGCGTGGCGTATCTTTAAAGAGAGAGAGAGAGAGATTAACCCAAAATTGTCGTCGCTGTGTTCTGGAACCCTTTGTTCATTTTACTTTACATTTAATTGAATATATGTACAGTGTACCCAGCCGTTTGATACCTGGGGCCACATTCAGTCTTTATTATCTTCTCTCGGCTCAGCTGATTGTAAATTACGACAATTTATCAAAACTCCATGACATTTTATTAAAATGCCACTATTTCCTGTTGCACATGATATATTACTCAATAATTGCCTTCGAAAGATTTAATGACTTGTAATTTTATTAATTATCCAGTTAATATTATATATTTTTTCTGTATTTTTTTTTGTGTGGGACGTTAGAGTTTACAGAAATTCTCAAGTAGCACAAAACACATTCCCCGAGCCGTGCGCCGAGAACCTCGTATTTGATATATGTAATTAGGTTAGTGCAGTGATAGACAATTATTTTAGCGCGAGGCGTCAGAGAACCTCATTAGAAAATCCCCCCAGTTAGAGAAGTGTTAAAGTACTATCGGACATATCAAGATAATTCGGATACGACATTAAAATGAATCTCAGAGACGTATAATTGGCCTGTGTGTTTTGTGGAGTCAATTCATTTGGCGTGCGCGTTCCGGGAACTTATCATTGGCGGGTCTTTCGAAGCGTCCGTCTGATATAGCGAGTTTTGTTAATTGTATGTAAAATGGTCGGCAATTCTTTGCCGATTATCTATGATTCAGCTTGGTCAATTACAACGTTCCTCAAAATGAAATCCCATATATGCCCCTACAGTGAATCGAAGCACGAGTAGGTGTGCTGAACAAATAGTTGTTGAGTTTGTGGATAGAAGACTCACAAGGTCTCTCGCTCTCTCGCCTGTTGCCCGAAATACACTTCGGTGATGCTAATGCGAAATCAGCTCTCGCATACAGAGAGAGCGAGAGAGGACAAGTAAGAAACGGAATAAGGTCCTGAGGAATGTACGCTACACCTCAAATAACGTACATTCCGCAGAAGGAATATCTTAATTTTCTTTCTCTGAGCAGGACTGACGTTTCCCCGGTCTGCACAGAGATTTGAAGCGTGGGTTATGTTCTACGCCCTCTGATGGCCGTCGTCGTCGTCAATATATGTTTTGTGGTTTGTTTGACGACACTGTCAGTAGCTCAGAGCATTTTGGGGTCGTATGGCGGGTTCATTGATCAGTAATAGAGTAGAAAGAACATGGAGGGAGGCGGTCGTGACCTAATTAAGGTAATATCCTGGCATTTTCGTGAAGGGACTGAGGAAAAACATTAATCTACTGTCAAAAAAGTCGGTATTCGTACCCAGATTTTAACCCGGAACCTCTCGAACACGAAGGAGCGGTAATCACTCGCCATCGACTTTGTAGTTACCATGCGTTGGTAATTTGTAAACCCCGAATGGTTTCTCCTGTCTGAAATGTACACTGGGCAGGCTGTAGGTCTACTACTTTACATCTGTAGACTTGTATTCGGAAGGTACCCCGTTTGAGTCTCATGGTGGTTGCTGACTGTCGTGACTGAGATTGTGGTTTTCCTCAGTTTTTTGTAGGTAAGTGTCGGAATAGTGACAGGCAGTGAAAGATACGACCACCTCCTTCCAGATTCTTGCGTGCTCCGTTTTAGTCATTGTATCGTCACTTTTCTCAGAGGGACAAAGAGCTTGAAGATCTCACCTGGAGAAAACCCACAACACAGCAGCAGAAGATTTAGGACCTTTCGGTTTCTTTTATGTTTCTGTTGCTGTGAAAAGAATGATCAAGGTCGAGTTGTAACAAGACGATAGCAGATGGCGCATTTGTAATTATGCCAGTAAGTTTCCGTTGTAACCACTGGAATGTCGTGTCCGGTCACCACGTAGCATATCTGGTACTGACCGCGTAAACTTGTTGTATTTCATCACATTTAGAATGGGTGGGTGTCATTGTTTCACATTGCTTACCCAATGTATTGCTGGATTAACGATGTGCATTTCGAGAGTCGTGATTAATGTTTATAGATGTCTGTTGATGTTTTTATATATTTTTTTAAGGGAGATAATCTACATTTTTCACTATGTTAAAGTGCATGCTTTTATTCGAAACCACTCTACTTCTTGATAAAAGTATCGAAAATTACGTTTGTCTGAAATTGTTCTAAAAATTAGGACTACCATGATTAATCGCTGATAGAAAGTGAACAACACTAATACCAGACCCTGCCTTTAGACACGATTTTGAGCCACGTCCCATCTTTACAGCCTACCCCTTCTTGGTCTTACAACTGCTCGTTTTCCAAGAGGTTTTACCACCAAATTTTTGTATTCCTCGAACTCTCATCCTGGCCACGTGCTCATCCCACCGTGAACTAGGCGACATTTATAAAGCGAAGTGTTTTCCTTATGTAATATCCTAAATTGTTTGCTTACTTCATCTTTTTATGTCCAGATATTTTCCTGGGCTCTTGTTTTCAAACATTTCTAATGCATGTTCGTTCCATCCTCGAAGTAAGAGGCTACGTGTATATGCAGTGTATGCATGTTTACTGTTGTCATTTAATACAGTGACTAGCTTTGTGACTCTTAGCTTGTCAAGAAGGACTTTGTTGTTTGTTCCTAATGCTGTACTTACTTTATCTCAAGACCTGTCTTAGCGGCGTAGTTCCTACCTGAGAAAAAGCTTTTCACAGTTTCCCAAAATTCAGATTTAAAATGCATGTTTATCGACAGTCTACAAATGCAATAGTTCGGTGTTTGGATGTTACTAGAAACTAGCACGCCAGTAAATCAATTGTGATAAAAATCTTAATTTAAAAGTTGTAACAAAAGTCAGAAATTTAGTCTTGTCTTGAGAATCAGCAACAATAATTTTTTTAAAAATAATTATTAACTTATTTTCAGAAAGGGTTTTGCTCTTTAAAATAAGGTCCTGCACGACAAATCTTTGTCGTATTTTGTCGTAACGTGAGATCGTATTAACCTATTAAACATTGTAGTCACTTGATGACCATAATAATCTGTATTTTATGAAACCCTTGTTTTGGTTGCGTTTACTGGGCCCCAAAATTTCTTAGTAATGCCGCTAGGTGACGAAATACGTGTTACGAGTGCTGCTGTCAAGGCAGCTTTTAGTACGACTTACTTGGGTAACGAAAACGTTGAAATAACGCAGTGCGTGGCCCGGCTGGTGTTTTCCATTGTTCTGCTTTGGAAAGGAGGGAATGAGATAAAGGTGCGAAAGGGAAGAGGTAAGGGATAATAGCGCGAAAGAAATCATTCGGGCCTTTACCGCAGTAAGGCGATAACGTATAGTTTAAAATTACGCTAGTAGAACGTGTCTGTGAAATGCAGAGAAGCTTGGGTAGGTTGCCTTGACATTAAACATCTGTTTAGCTGAGTGGCAGCTGGTCCCGTGGGCAATGCAGGAAGGGTGGATGTTTCTTGTGCGTAACGCAGTTACAGAAAGCGAAATTTCTCCGTGATACGGCGTATTGCTCAGCTGCTCAAGAAATTGCCTGCGTTTCTGGTTCCCGAAGAGAAATCCCGCCTTTGAACCCTGTGAATGTAGTCAACATCTTACAATCCATTTCTCCTAGATCCATTTTAATATTATACTCAAGTCTACACCTTTATCAACGAAGTGGTCTTCGCCCGTCAGGTTTCCCAACCAAAAATGTATATGCACTTATTGTTCTGTGTGCATCTTCCTTGATTTGATCACACTGATAGTGTTAGACAAAGATTGTAAGTTAACAAGTTTGCTCTTAATGTTATCATCAACAACAGGAATAAAATATTACGCTTTCTGCATTTGAGGACGTTTCAAGTCTCTGCTTCGGACGGTCGTCTAATTCACATATTTGTTTCGTCATCCCGTAGTCCGATATTCCTAAATTATTTATTTGTTGTTTATTTAACGACGCTGTCAAGGCTACCACGATTATTTTCGTGGTAGCCTGTAACCGGGTCAGAATTGTAAAGCGTGGCCTTCCCAATACGAAGCTCGAAATTCGCGACTTCTGACGGCATCATTTGAAATTTTTCCGTCCAGTTTTGGCGGTGTTGTTTTGTGTATTTTCAGTAAAATATTTCTAATCTTGTTTTATCTGCATTTCGTTTACGGCCGTCTCATGTATCCTACCCGAGAAATTTCATTTCACCAGTTTGTGTATTATTGTGACATCATGTGGTCATCGTGTGTGCCTCACTTCGATAAGACTGGTACTGTGTTCTTCTGTAATCCTTTGTCTCGCGCGTCCTCGGCACTTTGTTCTCAGACGTGATAGACCCGCTGTAACGGAAGCGTTTTCATAAGGACAGGTGCAGGATTATAGTACATTCGGTGAATCGGTTAGAAAGTGTTCTGTGTTGCACATATGCAGTAACCTAGCTATAATGACACTGGCCAAAGTACCCTTCCTTCTTTCGGATCTTAAACTGTGCTGGATAATTAAATTGCTTGTATCACACGTATTTATAAAATTAGTCGTAAGTAGAGAATGCTTGCCTACTATCCATTTCGGGATATTTTGTCCGGTGGCTTCCAGTTTAAAAACAAAGATTATTTGTGCCTGATAGAGAAGAAATAACAGTAGGCTGGAGTTAAGTTCGTGCTGAGTAGTTTCATAATTTATTATTTTTACGAAGTATTATTGTAATGATAAAGTCAAGGTAATGTGGGCGAGATACGTAGCGCTTAAAATGCATGCAGAGTTTAAGTCGGAAACCTGACGGGGGAAGACGAGACATAATATTGAAATGGACATTGAGGTTTGCGGTCATGTACCGGACTGACTCCTCAGGATAGAGGGACCAGTGGCGGATGCCTGTGAACACGATTAGAATCTGCGGGTTGCATAGAAGACGGGGAATTTCTCGACTAGCTGAGCGACAAGTAGCTTCTCTAGAAGAATTTTGCCCTATATAGATAGGTGGTTTTATTTAACTGTGTATAGTATTTTCCAAGCATTAAGTACTTTATGAGTAGTGTGCATGTATTTCTAAAATCTCCCTTTGTAACACTGTTTTTGTATTTTTTGTTGCAGAACGGAGCAGCCAGGCTCAGTCCCAGATTCCGACGTAAGTACTTAAAATAGATTTGGTTTTTCGTTGTGAAGCGTATCAGATTATTTTTGTGCATTATTTGCACTAAGAGCATGAAATAACATAACGGAAGGTCCAACTGCATGTTTTGTTTTGGAAACTACTCAACGTGGTTTGAATTAAATTTTGTATGCAGTGGTCGACACAATGAAGTAATACGTGAACCTGTGCAGTCCCAAAGTGAGTTTGCAGGTTTTTCGTACAAGCCGTCCAGTACCATTTTTGAAGGAAATTCGTACAGTACTTTCGAAAATGAAACACTTTGCAGAGGACTGCTGAAAATGAACGCGTGATACGTGTGTGTATGTTTAACCCTTTCTCCGTTTCGTGAATATTTTTTAACTGCGAGCCGAAGTATGCAGTATGTCTCGACTTTTCATGTATTTTGTCAGCAGCGTACTGCTCGTTTCGAAAACGTATCGCTCGCCATGTGCATTTCAAACCATTATATAGTGAATAGCTTAATATAATCATCTGAGTCTTTGTGAACAGAACTACAGATTCAGTGCATAGCCGATCAAATGAAATTGGTCAGGAACATGAAGGGGGAGATCGGGGGTCTGTTAATGAAATTAAACGTTATTTTCTGACGGATGGGAATTGGGCCGAAGGGGGGTTGCGAGCCTGCCTTCAAAGGGTGCCTTTTGTAGTCACTAATTTGGTTCTTTGCGGATAGTTTGCTTGCTAAATAGATGTGTTTATTTGGGACTCATGCAGTTAACTGCTGATGGTTATCTGCCTGAAGGCCTGATTGCGTGTAGGTGGCTCAGCTGCTGTCGAAGTATTCGGCGATGTGTCCTAACAGAACAGTGTCCAGTAAGGTGTTTGGTTTAAACAGAGATAGGTTAATTAAGGATTGGAGAAGTTACAGAACGAGGAACTTCATAATACCTATTATCCATTCAGTACTTCCAGTGTCATTAAATCAAGGATATGAAGCACGCGGAAACTTTAAAGGGGGAGAACCACATGACTGACCATGTTATTAGTAACGACACCAGATGGCAGAATGTTCTACTTTACAAGTTCTGTTATCATTACGCAGGTTTCGGAGGTACTTCTGACATTGTGAGAAGAACTAAACTGTTGTTAATGCTGATTGCCTAGTTTTCATTGTTCCAAGTTGAAAGGAATACGGGAAGAAAGATAAAGAGATAGTTACAAACGGGAAAAGAAGAAAGGGAATACGGGATGAAAGTGCGAAAGAAATCATTTCTCCGTTGCATATAAACGGGTGTTTTCCGCTAGTTCCATGTGTAAGCCAAGTGATCATACAGAGGTATGAATTCTTACGTAAAAGTTAAGGAAAGAATTTTATTGTGACAACGTTTAAGTGGCGACTTCCTGTAATATGATACGGAGAAGAGCAGTAGTGTTCATTTGGAGGACTGGGCTGTTATTGTGTGTGTTTCTGTGCGTGCGCGCCCGAGTTCCTAACGTCGCCCCTTCCAGTCGAGCTAAGGGAACAAGGGTTACCTCAGAAATCGATACAAACTGCAGATCTTCACTTGGTCGGCACCTGCACACGATCCATATGTTACATTTTAGATTCATTGTACTCTGTCGCTTATTTTATAACTTCGTTCTGACACACTTCCTTTTCTGTTTATCAGTTTCTGTAGGTCTGTGTTTATTTTTCTTGGAGTTTTATCTGCGTTATTTGCATGTACTCACGTTACCCAATAGTGTTATGATGGCCAGTTATATCACACAGGGCTGTGTCTGTACTCAGGCGGCTAAGCGATGACTTTTTAACGCAGAGATCCGGGCTCAGTTCCTGGTTATTTCAAGTGAGTTTCGTGGTGGACGAAATGGCACCGGAACAGGGTTTTTTTTTTGTATTATCCCACTAATCATCATTCCTCCATTTCTTCAGATTTGTGTCGCCCCTCCTCTCCCCATAATGTCTGCGATAGCCCAGACCAAAGAACAAATTATCGTATCTTTTCTTCGAAATTTGAGGATTTATCTTTGGTAGCAGAGATTGAGGGAGGGGGGCAAACACATGTTGCATGCAAGGGGGAAGTAATGCCTCAGAGCAGGATCGTGGTTGAGCAGTTACCATCACTCGTGCGTCGTGTTTGAGATGCCCGGTCTTATCCTGTTGTCTTGATGTCGCGACTAAGGTTTTCCCTAGTCCATCAAAGCAAATTTCGGAATAATATCTTACAGACAGGCTACAACCGATTCCTTTGTCACCCAACATAGTTTATTATTCATAAACCACACTGCCATTCGACACTACATACTCCAGCATTTAATATACGTCGTTAAGTAAATCAATAGGAAGCCAGTCGAGACCAGTGTCCAGATACGAAATTTCATAAACGGCTTTTAGCATTAGGGCTCTGTTACGAAACTGATGGTTGAATGACGTTAAACTATTGCAAGGCCCATCTGTTCGTTGTAATACCAGGAATCTCTCATGGGTTAGACATACTCTATAGAATATGTTGGTTAAATCCTGTGAAAGATGTATTTGAGAACAAATAGAGGTGTAATATTTGAATATATTTTAAGAAAAAGTATATGAATGGGATGTAACAGGCTTGGTATAGGACGTAATGTCGTTTGTAGTGAATTTAATAAACTTCGACTTCTGTAAAAAAAACAGGGAATTTACGAAAATGTGAATGCTGTCTAGTCTTGATTGAATGTCCAGACTTACATTAGACTTTTCTTGCGTTTGGTGTTTCTTGTTACCACTTCTTCCGACATACATTGCCTGATCTCAGCCGAGACACTTGGGGTTGGTTCACTTCGTGTTAACCTTTTCCTAAGCGCGGCTTGGAACAAGTTTCAAGAGCGTAACACCTTCTGTTCTGTCAGTTGGACGTAGTATTTTTTCGCGATTGTAATTACATTCAGTCGCAGTTAAGGGAGATGAGATGGACTTGACATGTAGCACGCATGATAAAGATGGAAAATGCATTCGAAATTATATTAAGAGAACGTGAAAGAAATATTTTTTTTGCACTTGTAGTTGGGGTATAATATTAAAGTTGTGTTAAAAGTAGGTCGTAGAGGGTACTTATTTGACTCGGGGTAGGGACCATTGGCATTTTCGTATTGTTGGTTTGTAATTACATGTCTAAATCCAATTTACTTTCGAATTTTTTTATAAGAAATTGATTTTTAGTGTAGTAAAACACATTTTATCATCCATATTTATCATTCACGGACACAAATACGTTGAAAGTCTTTTTGAATCGTGTATAATCGTGTCATATTTGTACAGATGTTTTTTTTCATTCATATGTTGTGGGTAACCTTTCACAGAATAAAACCCCTCTATGATCTGATTTCCCTTTGAGTATATTTAGCAACACATGAATGAATATTTAAATGCAACAGGTAAAACGTTTCAGCATACAATGAGCAACATATAAGGCTACAAGGACATTCAGTACTACCAACGTTAGCAAAAAGTTCCTACTTACGTTTATCAGCTCGCTTTACACAAACAGGTGATGACAGATTCAGTATAACATTTTTGCTGTGATGAAAAGCTCTCCAGATGCTGTTTTATATCCCCCTAGAAATTCAAGCGCCCGCTGTTGATATTCGTACAAGATGAAGGTGAATCTGTCGCTGATCTTAATTGTATGTCTCATTTATAACGACTCCCATTGGTTGAGAACATTTGATCCTGTTTCATCTTTGGTTTTAATGACTCTACTAGCTCGGCAAATGAAATAATCTTAAGTTTGAGTCTCGCTTAATGACACTTTGACAGTCTTGATATTAAACTTAAACATGTTAACAATTAATTTTGTCGTGTTGGCTAATTGTATTTTAAGGTCGTGTTCAGTTTTGGTGCAACGTAATATAGCACGTAATTATATAAAGGTATTGAACCCGCTCAGAATCTGGTACGATTATAGGTTTTGTTATTATTGGTAATGAACTTTATAGAGTTAGTGTAACGAGGAAGAAATTCGAAATTCTGCCTTTGTCGCATAGATAAACTGAGATGTCTAATCGATAGAAGGGGATCTGTCCCAAGATTTCAGAAATAATTTTTAGAGTTAGTGTAATGAAATTTCGAGAGACTGAATTCTGAAGCTTGTGTTTTTATTACCTGTGTCTATCAAGAAACACCTCGTGGCTTGGACTGCAGAATGCATCTATTATTAGCTTGTCTACAGTTGTGTACACAACTGTTACTCTGCCGACTGTTGCAGAGAGAGAGAGAGATGTTATTTTGCTCAGCAGATTCTGCTACTGTTTCCTATTGTGTGTCTTTCCTGTCCTTCTCTAACTCATCGGTAGTGGACTTCTTTTTTACATTGCAGTAGTTGGCATAGGTTGCATTTACAAAGGAACGTAATATTCACAAAAGCGATGATCAAGGTGAGACTTCAGAAGTTAAGGAGACTGGTAGACAGAAAGCTAGGTAACTAATAGATACACACAGACTGGCTGACTGACTGGTTAATACGCAGATGGATTTATTGATGGATTTTTATAAATTATGATTTTAATTTATTAACCAGCACAGAATATTTACAGTGTTTGTTTTAGGGATGTTACGTGCTGTTATATAGACAGACAGAAATCTTTTTTTTTCTCTCTCTTTCTCGTGGTTTCCTGCATGTCTGGCTGCAGATGCTTCTCTTTGTCACACTGCAACCAGACCATCTGTTTCCCCCAAGTAAGGGTTACCTGTATCTGTCATCTAAGTCAGTGGTATTCAACCTTTTTTGTTCGCGTACCCCCAGATATAATTTCTCTTCAACTTTGTACCCCCAAAGTTGTTGGTGTATAATTCAAGTTATACATAGTATATAATCTACATCTAAAATAAATTAAATAAATTACATTACTGATTATTCAGTGTTTTTTATAAAAAAAATTTTTTTTTTAAATTTCACGTACCCCCGGGGGGGTTTTTCATTCATACTACTCCGAGTTCTTTCCTGATGTCGTCATCGAGGTACTTAAGCTTAACACCGAAATCGTTTAATGCTGTTCGTGAAACGTTTAGCAATAAGTATACTGACTCGGAAGTGCGAGATAAAAGAACTTTTCGCCGATTGGTAACAGCATTTCGGGACACGGGAAGTGTTTGTTACGAAAGCTCACATCGAACGACAAAACAGCTGAAATTACATCCTTACCGATTTCAAACACTGCAACAGCCATTGGTTTTGTCGTTTTGCGCGTGAAGTGGTTCATGTGTAGTAAGGCTAAGAGGGGTTTGTGTTTAAAATCGAACGTTCTCATAAGATCTGTGTGTGCTGCGTGGAAAATCGCCTTAGTTTGTGCTTAAGTTTCTTGTGGTAAGAGTCAGCAGGGAATTGGTACAATTCCCACATCAGGGCTTTGCGGGGTGGAGCACATTGTATGTGGGGGAAGACCCGCGGCCAGAGTGGTGTTTGTGATGACGTAGTCGTGACGTGACTACACCCCCTTATGCGCCATATGATACAACAGACTATGAATACAGACAATAGATGAACCCTCGTTCTTCCCCTAAACTTTCCAAGAGTTTTTTTTTAGCAATTTGTCTCGGCACAATGTTATATTAGACCGTAATTATTCTTCCTGTGACAAGTCCCAGTATCAGTGCTGTCAGACAAAATCCAGTGCGATATTTGCTAGGGGGGAGAACATTTAATAGATTGGCATGTGCTGAGGCGTTTGTCCTTTGTTGATAGCCATCCCAGTGTCATGACTAATGTATGGGACTTTGAAACTGCCCCTGTTTCGAATTATGGCCCTATTATGAACCTGCGTATGACCCATTCGCAAATGTTTTGTCATTGTGTCTGTGACAAAAGAAAAACTCATAATGTGACGAAGCTGCACTTTGGGCCGTCAGTCTACCGGTGGGTTTAACGATTACACTATTGTCTAATTTTAATCTCAGTTTGATTTTCCAAATATTAGTTTGTCAGTTTTCAAGGACTTGTCCCTCTGATCATGTTTTATTCTGAAACAGTGAAACCTAATGAATTCAGTATGATTTCTGGGACACCCCCACGTGTACAGGGCGCACACACAAAGATGCAGGTATACGTGCTTAACCCGAACGGGATTTATACACGCCGCCACAGTGTGTCCTGGACTCTGGTTATCCCGAGGGGAATTGTTATGTACCGAAGTAATAGGCTGTTGTTTATTTCTCGAAACGCGACAAAAATTATTCTTCTGATGTCACATTTTCTTGTTTTCACTTGAAAACCAGACAAGTGCAGCTGCCTGAGTGACGCGTTGTGAATACAATTAATCTTTCAAATGGTACAGAGGTTCTTAACCATTTCCAGGCCTGTGACCACATTTGTCCTTTATTAGAGACTCGCGGGGTAAAATAGTTATAAATTAGGACATTTGATTTAAAAAAAACATAGCAAGTTATCAGAATGATAGCCCACTAAATTATACTAAACAGGTTCGTGCATTGCTGTTTCAGTGTAAGGTTTTTATTCGTGTTGTTGGTATTCGCAGGCATCTCGCTAAGTATTCATCAGACTTGTCCGAGTTCTTGATTTGTTTTCGCCATGTGGTTGAGCATTGTTCATAGCGATAGTCATTCAGATATTGACATTAAGGCAAGACGTATTTTCTGACATCGAGTAGCTATTTTTCATCATACACGATGACACGATGTTACAAAAGAATGTTCGTTCGCCTCGTGTTGAGGACCCCCTGACATACTTCCTGGTTATCAGTAGAGGAATGATTTCGGCTTCAGGTCATTATTCCACAGGAAGTCTCACATTCGATTGTTTTCGACTTCCTTTGGCTTTGAAAATAACCAGCCTTTGCTCAGGTAGTCACGTAGTCCACCCTCCACCGCAAGGAATGTATGTCTCTTTGAAATACGTCCCTATAAATCACGTTGCTTGCCATGAGCTTAATGTTTTTGTAGTGTATCATTTGCACTAGGTCACATTCCGTCAAGTGAAGGTGTAGTATGTTTTAGTAATATACGTTGGTAGTGTAGAAGGCGTGTTTGAATTCAACGGGGTAGTGTTTATTTAAACTCTTCCCCCCTTTCTTTCCTTTATGTATTTCGTGTCTTTTTAGAAGTTCTAAAAGCTTTCTAATGGTAGCAGCATTTGTGAATTCTGCCATCTGGCGTCTTTGCTCAGAATTTGGCCAGTCATACATATCACGCACATGCACGCGTATTTACAAACAGCATCGTGTACACGTTTTCACACAGCGTGTACAAAGTGAACGGAAAAAAATCGAGTTATTTTATTTTCTAAGCTGTTAAACGGAGTTTCATTAAACTCTGTGGCTGGGATCGTCTCTAAAATCTGTTGCTCGAATTTAATTTTGGTGGGTAGTGGAAGCATTTCAGTGTAACTTCTACTTAACACCTTTAATATCGATGAATGTCTTAATAGAAAAATATGTATTTACATACGGTATTATAAAAAAGTAGACCTGCGTAAATTTATACACTTACAGTGAAGGAAAAATATTGCACTCAGTTAAAATAAGTAAGCTGATTCGGACATAAGGTAAGGAAACTTGTGAAGTTCAAACTGAACTTAACATACAAAAAATGTTACATAAGACAAAATACAGATCGCATGAAGATATAAAACTTTTGTTATAAATAAATTTCGATGTGGTGTGTATTTAACGAAGAAGAAATGAAAGGTATTTTTGACTGCGTATTGTTCCTGTTAGGACGGAATTCGTCTCGATGTGAACCAGTTACGAACTCTTGGCTTAATGGACCCAGGGGTAATGAAAGGTGGGGGATTTCTCGAATTGCTAAGAATGTCTGCTTCTCAAGGACTCTTTTCTACTGAGTTTGTTAGACCTATCGCGACCAACTTTCCATTATTGTTTCCAATACAAAGATTTTGTTCTTGTTGCAGGAACGTAGTGACAGATGCTCTTGACGACCTGCTTGTATCAGATGACAGTGATGAAGACAAGGTGAGTTTCGTATCTGACATCATATAGGCCCTTTTGACGACATA